>NC_073236.2:138385000-138737500 GCF_029281585.2 Gorilla gorilla gorilla
ATCTTCTTGATTGCAGACCAGGAGGCAGAAAGGTTCTCTAATAAACACCTGCGGTGTGCCCGGCCTCCACATTTGCAGGGGGTGGGGTTCTTCACCTCCCCGGGACAGCCAGGCTCGTCCTAGGGACAGATGAGGCTAAGTCAGTGCTTTATGCAGGGGACCTGGGGCCAGAAAGGGATGGCCTTCACCCAAATCTCTGTGCAGCTGCTGAGGTCCAAGATGATTACTTCCCGAGAAGTGCTCTCAACTCACCTAAGGGGTCACCGAGGCAGGAGGACTCAGGCACAGGTGAGAATCAGCCTGTGTGGATCAGCCCTGTGTTGAACCTTTGCATGTAGCTCGGCGGA
Organism: Gorilla gorilla gorilla; assembly: GCF_029281585.2. NCBI lineage: Eukaryota > Metazoa > Chordata > Mammalia > Primates > Hominidae > Gorilla > Gorilla gorilla. The sequence goes on from NC_073236.2 coordinate 138,385,348, forward strand.
CTCTACACTGATGCATGGAGAGTTGGCAGCTCCCTCTTCATCTGAAGGGCTGGGGAGACACAGTTGCACACCTCCCCGTGGTTACCTGCACCTCCAGGTGTCCAGGGATCTTCCCCCAGACCCCAAGCCCAAGGGGCAGAGCTTTGCCATGGAGCACACAGTGGAACCCGGGGGGATGAGATGTGACAAGCTGTCTTCTGGTTGAGCAGCCGTGGGATATGCATCCTCCTGGGAGGACAGGCTTGAATGCCCCTGTGACGTGGAGCTCACTCCTCTAGAGGATTTCTGTTCCTTCCATGGTGGCAGTAACTATTTGAACATTTAAAAAAATATTGTTTCAAAAATATTTTTCCATTACTTCCATTCCTTGGATGACCTGCGCTTTCCCCATAGGACACACGGACTCGTTTAAATCTGGAACACGGCTCTGGCTCATGGGCTTCCAGGGACCATCTTAGAGGTGTCGGTGCCCATTTCTCTGAGAAGAGCTCCCGTAGACATCACTGGGCTCTGGGTGACTCCTTGATCACAGGCTTGGGCCTGCGTAGAGGAGCAGCCTGAAGACAGGCACCAACCCCTCAACCCGCAGCCGCCCACCCCCTCAGCCTGCCGATGGCCGCCCATGCCCCTCAAGAGTGGCCGTCCTCTCATGTCTGCCACTGCTCTGGGCTGATGCTCTCAGGCAGCCCCACGGTCTCTCCTTGGGGCTCGGTTGGGCTCGGCTCCATCGGCCTGGGACTCCCGGCTCCTTCCTCAACTCCGGTCTAGTAGGAGATGACCATGGTCAAGGAGACACACACTCCCCAGGGTGGAAGGCTGGAGTCCCAAAGCAGGAATGCTGTGTTTTGTTATTTACTCTGAAGAACCCCGGAGATTCATTAGGAAACAGGACATGTGCTCCCGGGACATTTGGAAAATCAAATTTGAATATATATATATATTCACCGGGGTGTGAGATTAAAACTTGGCGGCAAAAAATATAACCTAGATTTAGCCTGGCAAAAAAAGAGTCAATCTGAGGCCAAAAATCACTCCTTGGGCATCCCTAGGCATTCTGCACCAAAGCCTGGACCAGAGGGTGAGGAGGCCAAGAGGAGGCTATGCCCAGGGTCCCGGGGTGGGAAGAGGTGCCCCCAAGGCGCTGAGTCAGATGGGGTCTGAGGTGCTGCTGATTCAGAGGTGAATGAAACAGGCACACTTGCAGCCAGCGGAGGTCAGCACCCGAGCAACCAAATAAATAAGTACAAATTATGGTAGACAGCGGCTCAGGTTTTTAAAGTTGACCTGCTTTTGAAGCCTTTCTGGCGCCTATGCTGAGATCTGATGGATGGAAAAGGGGGTAGTTCTGTAGCACAGGCCCCGTGAAGGTTCAGAAGCTGGGAATACAGAAGCCTCTATTCGGGCCAGGGAGGTGTTTACAGACCAGGCTGGTTTTAGGAAAATGCTCCCATTCCTTAAGAAAATTTGGAGCAGATGATCTCAGGGAACTGTTGCTGGGCCCGGGAACGGGTTGTGTAGTGTTTTTTAAAGGCCAGTACAGAAGACAGCAACAGGCAGGAAGAAGGCAGGACAGAGAGAGACAGAGCGAGGGGCCCATCTCCATCTGCACAGCCGGGCATGCTCGGAAGGCACAGTCTGGGGTGGGCAGGGCTCAGCTGGGTGGTTCTGCGACTGCTCCTCTTGGTGCTGTTGGGGGAGGGAATAACCTCTAGAGTGAGACCACCCCTCAGGCAGGGAGACAGGAATTGTCCTGAAAGTAGGGGGAGACTTTCCACAGGAAATATTGGGAGAGGAGGCAAGGCACTCAGGCTTGGACCCCGGGGGTCCTGGGAGACCCCTGCGTGGGGCTCAGGGTGGGCCTCACGCTTGTCCTGGGAGGAGTGACCAGGCTCGGGTTCTCTTCTCTCACCCACTAATTCTACACCTTCAGGAGGGTCTATGACATCCACGTTTGACCTCTGCTCATGGTCCTGGGGGATCCAGCGGGCAAGTGGTGAAGGAAACCTGGCCAGCGGGTAGTGCTGGCTGAGACCCAGGGGCTGGGACTCCCGTGAGAGCTCAGCAGGGCAGTGCCCGTGGTGGGTCAGTGTGCGCTGTCGGGGACAGAGAGGGAGCGGGGGTCCCGCAGAATCCAGCCTGACTTGGAAGAAGGAAGCCTCACTCCCTAGGGGACCAAGTGTCTCCCAGACCTTCTGTGCACTCAGCCCGGGGCCTGGTCAGGACCGGGACACCAACCCAGCAGGCCTGGGCGAGTTCTCAGGGAGCAGCTGGTATGGAGCCCATGGGGCAGGGAGGAGGGAAGCAGGGGACGCCCAGGGTGGAGCCAGGGCGCAGGAGTGGGACTTGGCACGTCGTTATCCTTGAGACCCTGACTGCTGTGCCATGAATGATGGGGTCCTTCCTAGCTGCCCCTGGAGCGCAACCCTGTGCAGCAGAGGAGAGCCTGTGAGCGCAGCGAGTCACGCCCCTCTCATCTGGGACCAACACACTTTCTTTTGGAGTTTTAAATGTTTTCTGAAGTTGGCTCACACATTTTCTGCCCATTGTGGATTCTGTTTGTTCATAGATTCATACAGATGGGATACCTCTAATCTTTTTTGGAAGAAAGATGAGATATAAATAAAAATGTATTAAGGCCGTGTATCCATGATCGAAAGCATACTTCAAAGTGCAACATGCTACTCAAATCCATGAGAGATTATTGTGTAACTATTGTTGAATTGAGCCCGCTCTATTTGTAATGAATTGACTGAAAGTTTGTCTGTATAAATGGTGTAAGATAATAGGCTCTTCAGGCTGTCAGATAAGAAAGCGTTATTGAAATACCTCCGTGAGCCTCGCTTGTAAGCCACATACTTTACTTGGATAGATGGCATGAATTTGGCTTATTTTTATGAACAAGAGATTCATACCTGTTTACTCTGCCATATTGTGACTGTTTTTCTTTCCTTTTCTGCCTTCTCTGCATCTCTGCGATTCTTTAGACCACTGTCTGTCATTACAGCCCCAGGCTTAGCACAGGGACTGGGATGGAGGAGGGGCTGAAAGATGCTTATTGAATGTTTGGTGAAAAACAAAGTGGGGAAATAAGCACATGAGTGAGTTGGGGGGCGAGGGGCGGCTGTGATGGAGCACGACCTTCCCTCCCGGCACCTCCAGCGTCCAGGGACAGCCGCAGAAACAGAAGAGTGACCAGCGGGAGGGAGGGCACAACGCAGGCCTCCGAACACGAAGACTGTGTGTCCACAGCGGGAGTGGAAACGGAGCATGTCTGTGCGTGTGGATGCAGTGCGGAGCAGCGGTGCCCTGGCTAGAGGCTAAGGGGGAGTGCGAGGGCTATGAGCGGCTTGGTGATTCTCTCCCACTCCTGCTGGCGCAGGATGAGGCCACACAAGGTTTGACAACAGCGGTGTCTTCCAGCTGAAGAAACCCCTGGGTGGGCACACAGGCCTGATGGCCAGCCGAGTTCTGTGTCCGTTTTCTTTCCAGCAAACGCTGTTTACCCAGCTCAGCCTGTAGGGTGCCCATGGCCCACAAGGACGTAGAAGGGGAACCCGTCCTGTGTGTCAGGCATTTCACACCTGTGGTAACGCGTGTGTAAGCTCTTATCTGGTTCTGTGGGTTCTGCTGGATTCTGCTTCAGTGGGGAGCTCTGCGGATGTGCAGAAGGAATCAGCTCTGGTTTCTCATCAAGCAGGAAATCCCAAGTTCTCACTTAAAGATGAAACTGGAAGATGGCTCAACTTTTATAGCCATACTCCAGTTGCCAGATCTGGGACAAAAAAATGTGTAACAGAAAAATATATGACAAAATGACATTTCCTCTGTGTGTGTGTGGTTTTTTTTTTTTTTTTTTTTTTTTTTTTTTGGTTAATCAGTCAGAAAAGTCCCCATGAGTGACAGAAGGTTCCTAAGAAACAAGCTATCTTATTTGGTGAAAAGGCTTCACTGATCTCCGAGTTTTGCAAACAGGAAAAAAAAAATACGGCTGTTAGGAAGAACTTGGAAATCCCAGTCTGCGAGGACAGACCCCATGCTACAGGATGACGTGGCCAAGCTGACTGTGTTATTGCCTGTCTCAAAGAGTGTTAAGAGTTAGTGACGGAAACTTTCTGGTTTTAATAAAGTGGATTCTGTGCTGAGATCTTATGGGTTTGCAGGGTTTGAAGGAGGAGATGGCTGAGGAGCGTTGGCCTTGGACATTCTGGCAATCTCTTAATCTACCAGCTGGGAATTCCATTGTTGGGAACTGGCGGGGCAGCTTTGCGAAGAAGGAAGGCAGGTGGGAGAGAGAGAGCAGAAAATGGAGTATGAGAAAGTATAGTCTTCATGGTTTGCTAAATTCATGGAGAAGGCAGCAATGGAGTGAATGTGTGGTTGTGAAACGGCTCTCTGTAAACCACAGGCTGCTTATTTGGATTTCTGGGTGAGCCCCTGCAGGAAGCCCCCTTCACTGTGGGAAGGATCCATGGATTGCTGTGAGGCCGCTGCAGGAAGCCCCCTTCTCTGTGGGAAGCATCCATGGATTGCTGTGAGAGTCCCCGCAGGAAATCCCCTTCACTGTGGGAAGGATCCATGGATTGCTGTGAGGCCGCTGCAGGAAGCCCCCTTCTCTGTGGGAAGCATCCATGGATTGCTGTGAGAGTCCCCGCAGGAAATCCCCTTCACTGTGGGAAGGATCCATGGATTGCTGTGAGGCCGCTGCAGGAAGCCCCCTTCACTGTGGGAGCATCCATGGATTGCTGTGAGAGTCCCCGCAGGAAATCCCCTTCACTGTGGGAAGGATCCATGGATTGCTGTGAGGCCGCTGCAGGAAGCCCCCTTCTCTGTGGGAAGCATCCATGGATTGCTGTGAGAGTCCCCGCAGGAAATCCCCTTCACTGTGGGAAGGATCCATGGATTGCTGTGAGGCTGCTGCAGGAAGCCCCCTTCTCTGTGGGAAGGATCCATGGATTGCTGTGAGGCCGCTGCAGGAAATCCCCTTCACTGTGGGAAGGATCCATGGATTGCTGTGAGGCCGCTGCAGGAAGCCCCCTTCTCTGTGGGAAGGATCCACGGCTGCCGCAGCACAGTCCCACCTCCAGGAATCTCATAGGATCCCTTGAGGAAAAGCCTAAAGCTGCCGCCATTAGAAATCCCCGAAAGAGCATGGTATTGTCAGGATTCTGGGGGTGAAATGGTTGTCACGAACCACCCAAGAGGAGAACCGGCCTCTGCTGGGTTTATTCATTCCCTCCCTTCGCTTTGATTTTAAACTTCTTTTGGAGAGATATTTACTGGGTTTCTTTTGTGAGAAAAGTTTCTTCCCGCTAAAAGAAGAGAATATTTTCAATGCTACAAACTCCAAAGCATAAGGACTTTGGGTGAACTTTCTGTTGAAGGACGGCATTTAGACAGCAAAGCCGGCAAATCTTAGCTTTTAGCCCGGTGGAGTTGGACAGTTTATTAACACCTTCAAGCAACAACCACTCAGTCAAGACAGAATGCTGGCTGCACATTCATTACCACAGATTCATCTTGCCTCGTTTTATGAACTCCATGCAAATAAAATCAGACAGTACGTAGTTTTCTGTCTGTATCATTTCCCACTTAATATCCTGTCTGTGATTCATTCATGTGGTTTTGGGCATCTATGTGTGTGTGTGTGTGTTTTTTTTTTTGTCGTTGTGTCGTATTTCATGTTAAATATACCACAATTTATTTAACCAAGTACTGATGAATAGTTTTTGGTTTTAGGCTATTACGAGCAATGTGGATATGAACAAGTCTTTTGGTGCACATGTGAATGCATTGCAGGTGGGTACCTGCCTAGAAGTGGAGTTGCTGGGTGTGATAGAATTCCTGCATGCTCAGCTGTATAAGACACTGTCAAAATGTTTCCCTAATGGCTTTACTGATTTACATTCTCACCAGCGAAGGATCAGAGTTCCAGCTGCTCCAAGTCTTTTCCAGCATGCGATGTTGGCAGCGTTAAAGTGCAGGCATTCTGGCAGTGAGGAGTGGTGTTTCACGGTGGTTTTAATTTGCATTTGCTTGATGATTAATGAGGTCGAGCCCATTCAGATGTGCATATTGGTCATTTGAACATCTTTTGTGAAGTGCTTGCTTAAGTCTTTTTCTCACTTAAAATAAATTATCTTCAATTTGTTATTGATTTGTAATGTCTTATATTACCTATATATATATATATATATAAGAATATATACCCTTATATGTTAGATATGAGTTATTTTATATATATAGATATATTACATTTCTTCTCTCAATTTGTGCCTTTTATTCTCTTATTAATTGAACAGAAGTTCTTAATTTTTGTCAAGTCCCACTTGTCAATCTTTTCTTTTATGGGCTTTTTGTGTCCTGTTTAGGAAAGCTTAATGAACATTAAGATGTTTTCCTATGGGCCTGGCACGATGGCTCATGCCTGTAATCCCAGCACTTTGGGAGGCCAAGGCAGGTGGATCACGAGGTCAGGAGATTGAGAACATCCTGGCTAACACAGTGAAACCCCGTCTCTACTAAAAATACAAAAAAAATTAGCCGGGCATGGTGGCGGGCACCTGTAGTCCCAGCTACTTGGGAGGCTAAGGCAGAAGAATGGCATGAACCCAGGAGGTGGAGCTTGCAGTGAGCCAAGATCACGCCACTGCACTCCAGCCTGCGCGACTGAGCAAGACTCTGTCTCAAAAAAAAAAAAACAAAAACAATGTTTTCCTATGTGATCTTCTAGAAATTTAATAATTTCACCTCTCATTTCCAGGTTCGATGGTCACTTGGAAATGATTTTTAAATATATCATATTGCAGAGATTCAGGTTAATGTTATGACTCATGCATAGCTGACCTGGTGATTGTCAGCTGAAGAATGAGGAGGTTCATACATTTGGAAAGGAGGGCTTTATTTCTTGTGAAGAGTGCAAGAGTGGCCATTTTTATAGGCTGGGAAGTGTAGCCTCCACTCAGAAGCTGGAAACAGGTACTACATGGGTGGAAAGAATAAGACAGAAATTTATTCAGAATGGGACAGCCAATATACATACTTAATAAGGTATAGGAATCATTAATATTTATGAAAAGATGGCATGCACACGTGCACCTGAGTTTCATGCTTCTCCATGAATCACATGTTCAAAACCTGGCGGTGTTAGTTTGATCTGAGGGTGGAGATTTTGGCTCTCTGACTTCAAAAGGTGAAGCAGAGGATATGAAAACCCTCCCTGCACATTCCCCGCAGAGTGGCCAGAGCCATTCCATGGCCAGTGGTCTCCTGTCAGGAAGGAATGCTGTTGGTTATTGAGTCAAGATCGTAAAAAGGGAGGGTCAGTGATGAGGTTGGTTGAATCAGCAATGGAGCAAGTCTTCCAAAAGGGCTGGTTTCTCTTTAACCCTTAGGGAAGGAAGCCTAATGGTGGTGGTGAGAGAGGGTTGTCATGAGGGGCATCCCACCTCCCATCCCGTCATGGCCAGGTAGTCAGTTCAGGTTTTTCTGGGGTCCCCGTGGCCAAGAGGAGGGCTGTTCAGTCAGTTCAGGGGCTGAGGATTTTGTGTTTTACTTTTCATGACATATAGTTGAAAGAGTGCCTTCTCCCCATGGCCCTGCACTCTCACCTTGGTCGTCATTGAGTGACTGTATATATGAGTGTTTCTCTTTCTGGAATTTCTACTGTGATTTGCTGACCTTGCATCAACACTGTTTTAATTGCTATAGGCTGATAAAAGTAGTCTTGATGTCTGGTAATATGAATGCCTCAGCTTAGTTGCTGTCTGTCAAGATGGTCTTCGCTGGCCTGGCCCCTGTGCTTTTCCATATGTATCTTAATATCGGCTTGTCAATTTCCACCAAAAACAAAACTAATGCCTGCAGGAGTTTTGATTGGTATTGTATTGAATCTATAAATTAATTTCGGCTCACTTGACAATTTTAACATTTAATCCTCCAGTTTGTGAACATGGTATATTCTTGTCTTTATGTACAACTTCTTTAATAAGTTTGAATAATTTTTTTTCAGTCTTTTATAAAAGTTTTGCACATTTTTGTTAGATTTATTTCTTGGTATTGATGTTCTTATGGTATTGTAATTTTTTTAAAAATCTCACTTTCTAGATATGCAACCATATAGAAATGCGATTGAATTTTGGATGTTGACCTCATATTCAGCAATCTTAATAAATTAACTTATTAATTTAAATAGTTATAGTTGTTTTGAAGTTCTACATTCAAAATATTTTTGTTTGGATAAATAATGAAGGTTTTATTTGTCTACTTCTAATTTTTAAATTTCCTTTTCTTACCTCATTGTCTCAGTTAGTACTTCTAGTACAATACTGAAGGAAATGGAGTTAGCGGAAATTCTTGTCTCGTTTCCAATTTCCTTAGTTGTGTCTTCAGTATTCCATTATTGCATAGGTATACACATTTTTGTAAATATTCTGACATATTTGGGAAATATCCTTGTGCTTATGGTTAACTGAGGTTTCTTTTTAATTGCTTTTTGTCTGAATCATGAATAGATGTTGTTTTATTATATAATATTTCTGCAGTTATTGATATTCTCATATAGTTTTTATCTTTTACTCTGTTTTTATGTTGCTTTACTATGACTAATTTTAAATATAAAACCCATTTCCATTAGTAAAATAAATCCTACTAGGCTTAACATATTATTCCTTTTACATAGTGTTATAAATAATAATAATAACCTTTTATCTTTATGAAATATCCTTTTTTATCTTTAGTAATACTTCTTGCTTTAAAGCAGGGGTGTCCAATCTTTTGGCTTCCCTGAACCACATTGGAAGAAGAATTGTCTTGGTACACATAAAACACACTAACACCAGTGATAGCTGATAAGTTAAAAAAACCAAAATCACAAAAAAAGCTCGTAATGTTTTAAGAAAGTTTATGAATTTGTTTTGAGCTGCTTTCAAAGCCATCCTGGGCCGCATGCAGCCCATGGGCCAGTGGGTTGGACAAACTTGCAAAGTCTGTCTTTTCTCTTCATTAGTTATATCAGTTTTTAAAATTGGGTATGTTTGGTTTTGAACTTTGTGGTGTATCTTCTTCAGCCCTTTTACCCTATTACTTCTTTGTGCTGAGGTTTAAAGTAGATCTTCACTGGTCTGGCCCCTGTGTTGTAAGTAGCGTACCATGGGATCTTTTATTTTATCCAGAGAGATAATCTTTGTTTTTCAGTTAGCATGTTTAGTCCATTTACAGTTAATACTATTACTGTTGTATTTTATTTTAAATCCACCATCTATTATTTTCTATTTGCCCCATGTTCATTTTTCTCCTTCCTTGTGTTTTTTATGAATGAATCAAGATTTTTATTTCTCTATTTCTGCCTCTTAGCTTATAGTTAACATTTTTACTATTATTTCAATGGTTACTTTTTGCCAAAAATTCACCATTGACATAGTCTATCCTAAACTATTACTTTTACATTTTATGTATTTAAATTATTTCACTTTTTGGGCTTTGTCTTGCATTTTATCCCATGTTTCAAATGCATGAAACATTTTTATTATTGTCTTAAATGTTAGATCTTTATGTAGGTTTACTTCAAATATTTACCCTTTTGTGTATTCTTTATTACTTTTAGCATTTCCACTCTTCCAAAAAAAATTGTCCTGCCTCATGTTCATGAGTCTTGGTTGTCTGGGAACATCTTGATTTCCACCTTCATTTTGGAAAAGCATCTTTATTGGGCATGGATTGTTATATACGATCTGTAAACACTCCAAGGCCATCACTACATGCCTTTTGTTTTCTATCTGTTGAGAAGTCAACTGACACTCTAAATGTGGCTCTTTGAAAGTGTCGTGTTATTTTTCTCTCGGTATTCTAAAGATTTATCTCTTTGTGTTTGGTTTTCAGAATTATTCTGATATGTTTAGTGTCAAAAGCTAAAACTATAAAAAGTCTGAGGTTATGCTCTCCCTGTTCCCTAAGTCCTAGGTGAGTGTGGCTGTGGGTTTGCATCACTAATAAGGAGCTTGAGTTCAGGGGATCTGGGTCCTACCATGGATTGTGAGACTGGCTGGCCTTTGCTCCGGAGGGACACATCATGACAGTGGATGCTGAGTGGACCTGCCTTTTCCTCTCCGGAGGGAAGCACTATCTGTGTCTCCCAAGGTTGCACACTAAGCAAACATACTTGAAAAGACAGTGGTGGGTCAGTGGGCCTCAGTGCCTCTGCCCACAGCCTGCACAGAGACCCCAGGGGCCCCGTGAGGAGCTGTCTCCACAACAGCCACCGTTGTTTCCACACTATGTTCACTTCTGGTGAATTTTCCCATGAGGATGTCCACAACTATGATTGATCTGACAGATAGGAACCATCTGCACGACTTTGACTGATCTGGACAGATAGGAACCACACCCACTCCATCTGTGTCTCGCAGCCTTGAATTCAGGCCACTGACCACAGGCCGCTAGTCCAAGGCAACTGTGCTGATGGTCGAGGGAACCCGCATGCATTTGGTCCCTTCCCATCATCGAGTGTCAGAGGTGCCCTTTATCTCAGCCGACTTTCCTAAACTTTGTGACTTTTCTTTAACCATTGTCCTCCCTTCATTTTTATTTAAATTTTTTCCCTTCTAATTCCTTCACAAACTTTATCGACCCATGAGACCAAAGCCCCAGATAAACTGAAAAACTGTGTCCTGGAAGGATAAGCCTTCAAGCCTTCTAGGGAGATATGTGTATGAAACATTCAGACATCCTTTTATTCCAGAATCTCAGCTTCTTTGCCTGATTTTCATAATGTTATTCCCTTCCAATTGTATTGTATCTAACTTAGAAAAGCCTCTCACATTGCCATGGTCTGAATGTTGGTGTCTCCCTCAAATTCATGTTGAAACCTAACCCTCAAGGTAGCAGTATGAAAAGTTGGGACCTCTGGGAGGTGATGGGGTCATGAGGGTGAAGCCCTCATAAATGGGGTTAGTGCCCTTGTAGAAGGGACCCCGAGAGCTCCCTCGCCTGCCCCATTGGTGAGGACACAGTGAGAAAGCACCATCTGTGAACCGGAAATGGAGCCCTCATCAGACAGCAACCCTGGCAGCCCTTTGATCTTGGACTTCCAGCCTCCAGAACTGTGAGCAATAAATGTCTGTTGTTTCTAGACCCCTCGTCTAGGGCACTTTGTTACCACTGCCCACCTAGATGAAGAGCCATGTTTATCCAATATCACTCAACGGCTTTCCTCCTCCTGTCCATGAGACCTGCTCTAACATACCCCAGCGGATCGTGAACACTTGGCATTTCTGGTGCATTTTGATGCTCATCTAACTCACCCTCATGCTGCAGTGTGTCGGGTATTCCAGATTCCCCTTCACAGAGGGTCCCCCGTCTCATCCTCCTCCACTGCCCCTCACTGCCTGTCTGCCCTGCTATCATCTCCCGTCCTGTCCGGCCTCCCCCAACCATACTCTCCCTTCACCTAGCAGAAGAGAGGACTCCACCTGCCTGGAGAATGCTCTGGGTCTGACCCCTGCCTGCTTTTTCATGTATTTGTTTTGTTGCTTTTTCCTACCAACTTTCGTTGGGGCTAAAGTGCCTTGCCCTCTGTCTTTGCCAATCTGGGCGGCCACATCTGTGGTTCCCCTGGCTGGCTGCTTGGTAGTTTGAATTTATTTTCTGTCTTCCATAAGCCTGACTCCTCTTTACTTCTAGGTATTTGAATCCGCCTTTCCGCTCCCAGAAATACTTTCCTGGTGTTTGTACCTTTCCACACTCTGCCCACTCTATCCACCTTTTCAGAGTCAGATCAGATATCACATTTTTCTGTCAGAACTTCTCCATTCCAACTGAAAATGATTGCCCCATTCTCTATGATCCTTTTCCAACTTATGCCACATTTTATTGTATCTGAAATGTTCTGGTTTTGATAATTTGAAAAATGTTTTGTATGCTGGGATCTTACTTCCCCATTGTCTTGAGGCGGGGGAGCTTCCAACGTGTTTCTTGCTGAGCCGGGCTCACAGCTTGCCTTCCGCTTGGATAGGGTTGTTGCCCAAGGATATTTGTTGTTTCACTGAATATTTTTGAATCTAAATACAAAAAACAAACTTGGGCTTTTTTCTGCCTCCTTATTATAACCCCTTTAAACATATTTTCTTTGCAATGTGTGATTCCACCAACTTATTTGGCAAATATCATGCTTTTGTGTATTTTAAGTTCACAGATACCCACTCATCATTTCTAGCTCTGTATGTGTAAGTCTGGACCCTAAGTGCAATTTCCATTGTGTTAATATTGACTGTTTTTGTAATGCCCGTGTTTAGTTTGAGCACATTGGTTAATTTCACTTATATGATAAGGCATCCTACACTTCTTAACCATGCTTTCTTGCAAGACTGCTGTAACTATTTTAATCAATGCCTTTCAAGGTACCCAGGCTCTAGAGAGAAGAGTGGAAGTTGAGAGAATGAGGGGAACCAGCTTCCTGAGCAAGTGCCCTGTCCTTGGCACAGGGCTGGGAGGTCTCCTTTAACCTTATTTGGCGGTCCCCACCATTCACTTTGGCAGTTGAATCTGTCTTGGGATAGTCAGTATTTCTCTTGGTGATCTCAAAGTGCAGATTGGGATGGAGAAGGGCAGCAAGTCGTGGGCCCTTCCTGGGCAGAGAATCTACCTCATAGTGTAGACATTCATGGGGGGTTCTGGACAGGGCGTTCCCCGCATGCTTTTTACTTTGTTTTGTTTTACTTCTTAGCATTGCCCTTCAGGAGGCAGAGGGTGGTTGAGTCACTGAGGTCGTCTAAGAACAAAGGACATCTAGTTATGTACAGAGTCTTCGCCGTCCTCCTCCGACCTCGAATATCCAAGGAACAACTTGCAAAGTGGTCTGTTTTCCCAGCAGGAAAATCCACTGGGGCGGGGCGGGGGCCAGTGTGGGTGGAGGAATGACTCCTCTCCCAGGGGTGAGATTCTTGAAGCTTGAATTGTCCGAGCTGTTGTTTCCTCCCCTTCTTGGTCACTGCAAATGCAATTATGAAATAATTCTCGGGGAAGCATGAGCAACATACTCTGCAGTGACTCCAGAGTGGACCTTCCAGCTTTCATCATTTGCAGGACTCAAGTCCACACAGGAGATTGAGAGAAGAAAAAAAGGACTCAGAGGCAAAGACAGCTCTGAGCCCCTAAGGGAAAGCTCAAAGTCAGGGTGCTAGGAGGACTTGCCCAGCTGTGTAGACACAGCTGAGCTATGTCTACATTGAGGCCGAAAGTTAGAAAGACATTGACACTAACCCCTGAAAGTAATTAACATAACGATCATGTATTATCTATTACAGATTGGCGTGATGACTAGCTGCAGGATGGTTTTGGTTTTCTAATTGTTCTCTGACATCCCCATTGAAGCAGGTTTTATCATCTGTGACCTTGTGTCCATCCCTGTGATGTTGTGTGCGTGTGTGTGCATACGGACACATACAACACACGTCTTTGGTTGTAAAGCACACCTGGGGGAAGGTCAGCTCACACACAATGTACTGTCAGGGAGCTCTTCCCCAGGCCTGGCAGCCTCACCCCACAGTGGCCACCACAGGCCCATCAGCCTCTGCCATCGTGGTCTGCCTGCAATTGAGTTTGTTAGTTGACATAATATATGTTGAAACTAATTTTCATTGGCGAAATCAGTGGCAATTCAGAAGTGTGGATTGCTGTAGAAATACTGTGCCCGTCCCCCATGTATGAATAAGGGTCTAAGAACCTTGTAGGTGGAATGCCCTAAGCCCCTGGTGGTGCGTCCCACACCTCCCAGAAGGACCTGCCACCTGGTCTCTGCAGGTGGTGGTCTGCTGCCACCCAAATGTGACCCTGCCTATCTCTCTTCTGAGATTGGTTCATAACTCGTCACCCCTACGAGCTGCAGATTGCAAGTTTAAGAGACAACGCTGGGAGGAGAGCCAGAAAGGGGAGGTTGGGACATGTGAAACCCTGCACGGTGGGTGGGGGCAGGACAGTGGGCGGCTCAGGTGTGGAGACAGCATCCTTAGGGTGTGGACTGGGGCTGCCAAGTGTGGACAGCTCTCTGTCTCTCCAGGGAGAGCGCATGGGACCCGAGCTTCTGCAGGACGTGTGCTGGGGCTGGGTGGCCTCACCCCTGCTGGCTCCTCTCCTGGGAGTGGGAAGGCAGGGGAGGGTTTTCTTTTCTTAGATGTCTAAGAAAAAATGTCCACTATAAACCGAACTGTCTCCCCAGAATCTACACATTGACATCCCAAACCCCAGGATGACTACATTTGGGGAAAGGGTTCTAAGGAAGTAAATCAGGTCCAAGGGGGCCATGAGGGTGGGGCTTTGATCCAATAGGACTGGTGTCCTTAGAAGAAGGGGAGGAGATGGCAGGGCTGCACTCTCTCCACCACGTGAGGACACAGTGAGAAGGCACCGCTGTCGTCAAGCCAGGAATGGAGCCCCCACCAGGCACAGAATTGCCTCATACCTGGATCTTGGACCTCCAACCTCCAGACTCAGAGAAATGCATGTCTGCTGTTTAAGCCACCCATCTGTGGTGTTTTGTTATTGCAGTTCGAGCTGGCTGAGATAACATAGAAGAAAATGCAGAGAGAATGCGGGGAGACACCACTGTAAATGCATGGAACTCTTGAGACTTCAGGCTACAGCTTAAAAAAATCCTTCTAACAATTGCAAAGATATGGCATCTACCTAAGTGCCCATCAACTGATGAGGGGATAAAGAGCTGCATGTACACCATGGAATACTACTCAGCCATGAAAAAGAATGAAACGATGTCTTTTGCAGCAACTTGGTTGGAGCTGGAGGCCATTATTCTAAGTGAAATAACTCAGGAATAAAAAACCAGATGCCTTACATTCTCACTTATAAGTGGGAACACAAGGCTACGGGCATGCAAAGGCATACAGGGTGGTATAATGGGCACTGGAGACTCAGAGGCAGGGAGGGAGACGGGGGTGAGGGATGGAAAGTTATGCCTTGGGTATGATGTGCACTACTTGGGTGACAGGTGCACTAAGATCTTAGACTTCACCACTGTACCTTCATCTGTGCAACCGAAAACCACTTGTACCCCTAAAGCTATTGACATTATAAAATTAAAAAAAAAAATCCCTCCGGCCATCACAGCCCCTGAGACCAGTCCCTCTGCTTGGTCAAGCGTCCTGGGTGTGGTTGAGGCGACGCCCCCAGGGCCAGCTGCTTAGCAACCCCTCACCTTGCCTCAAGCTTCAGGCAGAGCTGAGCTCTAGACCCCTGGGGAGGAGGCTCTAGGTATGCATAGGGAGCATGTGTCCCCTCAGGGTTGGGGTTCCGGCAGATCCTCAGCCCCCACCATATATACTAGAGTTTTCATTCAGAGCCCTCAGGGCAGGAAGAGACTCTCCTGTGCCCTCTCGTGTCCTCAGCTTCTGCCTGGGACTTGCTCCCAGCAGCTGCCCCACCACCTGTGTTCTCCCCATCTCATGCCAGAGCCAGGCAGCTGCACAGACGGGGTAGCAAAAGTCTTCTGGAACTGCACACAGGTCACCCTTGCCTTAGGACAGCACCCTCTGCAGCCCGTTCCTTTTTGACCAACCCTCCCTTTGGGACCTTATTTCCCCCCTTGCTCTCTCATAGGCATCTGCCTTGCCCCTTCCACGAGGCCACCACACAGACCCCGTCATGACCGTGGGTGTCACAGTGCCGGCCACCCTGCCCTGCATTGACTGCCTGGACACGCCTGCAGGAGGGGAAAGCCGTTGTCCTTTGGCGCCAGCTCTGGTTTGGGTCTTCTCACCACCTGCCTTTCATGTCCTGTTGGTTTGTGGCCTCGGCTCCTTTATTAGGGCTTTATTAGGGCTTTCCAGATACATCTTTTTCCTGCATATCGGGATTCCTCCAACTCTTTTTTTTTTTTTTTTTTTTTATTTGACTGCGTCTCACTCTATCTTCCAGGCTGGAGTGCAATGGTGTGATCTCGGCTCACTGCAACCTCCACCTCCTGGGTTTCAAGCAATTCTCCTGCCTCAGTCTCCTGAGTAGCTGGAATTACAGGCATGCACACCACGCCCAGCTAATTTTTGTATTTTTAGTAGAGACGAGGTTTCATTGTGTTGGCCAGGCTGGTCTCGAACTCCTGAGCTCAAGTGATCCGCCCATCTTGGCCTCCCAATGTGCTAGGATTATAGGCGTGAGCCACTGTGCCTGGCTGCCTCCAACTCTTTACTCCTCATGGAAAATGTCACATTTAAAAGCCATAATTTTATTTCTATCAATTTGCATTTATGTTGAGTCCATACTTGTATTCTAGTTTATAGTTCAGTGAGTGAGAAACTGACAAGGAAGTCACTTTTCAAAGTCACAGGAGGAAAGCGTCTGCTTGGAACCTGCTGCCTGGACGGCACACGCTGATTATTCACTCCCCTGCGTCGCGGCCATCACGGCTGCCTCCAACACTGGAACCCACATCCCCTGCGTCGCGGCCGTCACTGGAGCCCACGTCCCCTGCGTCGCGGCCGTCACTGGAACCCACGTCCCCTGCGTCGCGGCCGTCACTGGAACCCACGTCCCCTGCGTCGCGGCCGTCACTGGAACCCACGTCCCCTGCGTCGCGGCCGTCACTGGAACCCACGTCCCCTGCGTCGCGGCCGTCACTGGAACCCACGTCCCCTGCGTCGCGGCCGTCACTGGAACCCACGTCCCCTGCGTCGCGGCCGTCACTGGAACCCACGTCCCCTGCATCGTGGCTGTTGTGGCTACCTCCAACACTGGAACCCACGCCCCTGCGTCGCAGCCGTTGTGGCTGCCTCCAACACTGGAAGCCACGTCCCCTGCGTCGCAGCCGTCACTGGAACCCATGTCCCCTGCATTGCAGCCGTCACTGGAACCCATGTCCCCTGCGTCGCGGCCGTCACTGGAACCCACGTCCCTTGCGTTGCGGCCGTCGTGGCTGCCTCCAGCACTGGAACCCACGTCCCCTGCGTCGCGGCCGTCACTGGAACCCATGTTCCCTGCATCGTGGCCGTTGTGGCTGCCTCCAACACTGGAACCCACGCCCCTGCGTCGCAGCCGTTGTGGCTGCCTCCAACACTGGAAGCCACGTCCCCTGCGTCGCAGCCGTCACTGGAACCCACGTCCCCTGCATCACGGCCATCACTGGAACCCACGTCCCCTGCGTCGCGGCCGTCACTGGAACCCACGTCCCCTGCGTCGCGGCCGTCACTGGAACCCACGTCCCCTGCGTCGCGGCCGTCACTGGAAGCCACGTCCCCTGCGTCGCGGCCGTCACTGGAACCCACGTCCCCTGCGTCGCGGCCGTCACTGGAACCCACGTCCCCTGCGTCGCGGCCGTCACTGGAACCCACGTCCCCTGCGTTGCGGCCGTCACTGGAACCCATGTTCCCTGCATCGTGGCTGTTGTGGCTACCTCCAACACTGGAACCCACGCCCCTGCGTCGCAGCCGTTGTGGCTGCCTCCAACACTGGAAGCCACGTCCCCTGCGTCGCAGCCGTCACTGGAACCCATGTCCCCTGCATCGCAGCCGTCACTGGAACCCACGTCCCCTGCGTCGCGGCCGTCACTGGAACCCACGTCCCTTGCGTTGCGGCCGTCGTGGCTGCCTCCAGCACTGGAACCCACGTCCCCTGCGTCGCGGCCGTCACTGGAACCCATGTTCCCTGCATCGTGGCCGTTGTGGCTGCCTCCAACACTGGAACCCACGCCCCTGCGTCGCAGCCGTTGTGGCTGCCTCCAACACTGGAAGCCACGTCCCCTGCGTCGCAGCCGTCACTGGAACCCACGTCCCCTGCATCGCGGCCATCACTGGAACCCACGTCCCCTGCGTCGCGGCCGTCACTGGAACCCACATCCCTTGCGTTGCGGCCGTCGTGGCTGCCTCCAGCACTGGAACCCACGTCCCCTGCATCGCGGCCGTCACTGGAACCCACGTCCCCTGTGTCGCGGCCGTCACTGGAACCCACGTCCCCTGTGTCACGGCCATCACTGGAACCCACGTCCCCTGCGTCGTGGCCGTCGTGGCTGCCTCCAGCACTGGAACCCACGTCCCCTGCGTCGCGGCCGTCACTGGAACCCACGTCCCCTGTGTCACGGCCATCACTGGAACCCACATCCCCTGCGTCGTGGCTGTCGTGGCTGCCTCCAGCACTGGAACCCACGTCCCCTGTGTTGCAAACATTTATTCCAGACCCACTGCACTGTCTTCAGTCTGAAATCTAACGACGTAAAAGAAAAGAGAGATCATTAGGTCACGAATCAACACAACGTAATCAGGGCATTCAAAACTGTAGCTGCAATTTGAGAAATAAAATATGTCAAATATCCCTTTTCATTCTGTTGTAATGACAAGACTTGCAAGGTTAGCAAATCCCTGTCCGAAACCGCTGACCACATATATTTCTTCAGTCCCCTCCCTCCTCAAGAATCCTCAGTGGCTCTCTGTCACTACTGCATGGAGGAAAACTGGTGTCCTCTCCTGCCCAGCTGGGGACTGGAAGTGACCCAGGACCATGCCAGCCAGAGTTCTGGAAAGGCTCCGGGGACCAATGCAGCAGGTCCCTGACGACCCGGCCTCTGCTGCGAGGGGCTGGCTCTCTCTGGCTGCAGGGACCATGTCTGCTGCTTTGGAAGAGCTGGGTGCCGGTGTCCTGGCTGGTGGGCGGTCCCTGTGGTGGTCATTGGCATCATTGCCAGGTTACTAGTGTAGTTGTTGGTTTACTGGTGAAACAGCTGGTTTATTCATAAAATAATTGGTTTACTGGTGTAGTGGTTGGTTTACTGATATAGTGACTGGTTTACTGGTGTGGTGGTTGGTTTACTGGTATAGTGGCTGGTTTACTCATATAGTGGTTGGTTTACCAGTATAGTGGTTCATTTCCTGGTGTAGTAGTTGGTTTATCAGTATAGTGGTTGATTTACTGGTACAGTGTCTGGTTTACTGGTATAGTGGTTGTTTATTGCTGTAATGGGTGGTTTACCAGTGTAGTGGTTAGCATGGTGATTGGTTTACCAACGTAAGTGGGTGGTTTACTGGTGTAATGGATGGTTTACCAGTATAGTGGCTGATTTACTGGGTGTAGTGGCTAGTTTACCGATGTAGTGGTTGGATTACCAGTTTAGTGGGTGGTTTACCAGCATAGTGGCTGGTTTACTTGTGTAGTGGCTTGTTTACTGGTTTGGTGGCTGGTTTACCAATGCAGTGATTGATTTATTGGTATTGTGGTTGGTTTAGCAGTATAGTGGCTGATTTACTGGTGTAGTGGTTGATTTGCCAGTGTAGTAGCTGGTTTACTGGTATAGTGGTTGGTTTACTGGTATAGTGGTTGCTTTACCAGTGTAGTGGTTGGTTTACTTGTGTAGTGGTTGATTTGCCAGTGTAGTAGCTGGTTTACTGGTATGGTGGTTGGTTTACTGGTATAGTGGTTGCTTTACCAGTGTAGTGGTTGGTTTACTGGTGTAGTGGTTGATTTGCCAGTGTAGTAGCTGGTTTACTGGTATAGTGGTTGGTTTACTGGTATAGTGGTTGCTTTACCAGTGTAGTGGTTGGTTTACTTGTGTAGTGGTTGATTTGCCAGTGTAGTAGCTGGTTTACTGGTGTGGTGGTTGGTTTACCAATATTGTGGTTGGTTTACTGATATAGTAGTTGGTTTAGCAGTATAGTGGCTGGTTTACTGGTATAGTGGTTGGTTTACTGGTATAGTGGTAGATTTACCAGTGTAGTAGCTGGTTTACTGGTGTGATGGTTGGTTTACTGGTGTAATGGGTGATTTACCAGTGTAGTGGCTGGTATACTGGTGTAGCGGCTGGTTTACTGGTGTAGCGGCTGGCTTACTGGTGTAGCGGCTGGTTTACTGATGGAATGAGTGGTTGGTTTACTGGTGTAGCGGCTGGCTTACTGGTGTAGCGGCTGGCTTACTGGTGTAGCGGCTGGCTTACTGGTGTAGCGGCTGGTTTACTGGTGTAATGAGTGGTTGGTTTACTGGTGTAGCGGCTGGCTTACTGGTGTAGCGGCTGGTTTACTGGTGTAGCGGCTGGTTTACTGGTGTAGCGGCTGGTTTACTGGTGTAATGAGTGGCTGGCTTACTGGTGTAGCGGCTGGCTTACTGGTGTAGTGGCTGGCTTACTGATGTAATGAGTGGTTGGTTTACTGGCGTAGCAGTTGGCTTACTGGTGTAGCGGCTGGCTTACTGGCGTAGCGGCTGGCTTACTGGCGTAGCGGCTGGCTTACTGGCGTAGCGGCTGGTTTACTGGCGTAGCGGCTGGCTTACTGGCGTAGCGGCTGGCTTACTGGCGTAGCGGCTGGTTAACTGGCGTAGCGGCTGGCTTACTGGCGTAGCGGCTGGCTTACTGGCGTAGCGGCTGGCATACTGGCGTAGCGACTGGCTTACTGGCGTAGCGGCTGGTTTACTGGCGTAGCGGCTGGCTTACTGGCGTAGCGGCTGGTTAACTGGCGTAGCGGCTGGTTAACTGGCGTAGCGGCTGGTTTACTGGCGTAGCGGCTGGCTTACTGGTGTAGCGGCTGGTTTACTGGTGTAATGAGTGGTTGGTTTACTGGTGTAGTGGCTGGCTTACTGGCGTAGCGGCTGGCTTACTGGCGTAGCGGCTGGCTTACTGGCGTAGCGGCTGGCTTACTGGCGTAGCGGCTGGCATACTGGCGTAGCGGCTGGCATACTGGTGTAGCGGCTGGTTTGCTGGTGTAGCGGCTGGTTTGCTGGTGTAGCGGCTGGTTTGCTGGTGTAGCGGCTGGTTTGCTGGTGTAGCAGCTGGTTTACTGATGTAATGAGTGGTTGGTTTACTAGTATAGCAGTTGGTTTACTGGTGTAGCAGCTGGTTTACTGGTGTAGCGATTGGTTTACTGGTGTAGCAGGTGGTTTAGTATAGAGGGTGACTTGATACAATGAGGGACCACGGCCTCCCAGGATTGTGTCAGGGACTCCCCTGGTTTACTGGTATAGTGGCTGGTTTACCAGTGTAGTGGCTGGTTTACTGGTGTAGCAGGTGGTTTAGTATAGAGGGTGACGTGGTACAGTGAGGGACCATGGCCTCCCAGGATTGTGTTGGGGACTCCCCTGCGGCCTGGGCATGGCTGCAGCTGCTTCAGCACACAGGGTTGTCCCCCAGGATGTGGCCTGACCGTGGGCTCAGGAACGCTGTGGGTGGGAGGGATGAGCAGGGCATTCAGGGGACCTGTGGCCCATGGGAGCCGCCCAGCTTCCCCTTTCTTCTGGGAGCCAGTGTTTTGCTGAGATTCAATGGACCCAGAGATCTCAAGCCTGGGGACCCAACACCCCAACCCACATCCTGCCTCAGGGAGAGAAGTCCACGCGTGGCCCAGGGCACAGGAAACCCCTCCCCGCAGGAAACCGCAGGCTCCAAGAAGGTTGTTCTCGCCGACCACGGCGTCCAGAGCTCTTCCAAATGAAAATTGTTTTTCCATTTTGGGGGTTGAGGGAAGTGGATTTAAATGCTGCCAGCAAAAACCAGTTCACAAGGCAGTTTTGGACGCCTCTACCTTCTGCACAGGATGTTTTACAGCAGCGCCTGTGGGCCTGAATGAGTTTGTATTCGAGATTGAAGGCTTCTGTCATACTAAGAATGTGAAGTCCTTACAAGTCACCAGTGTACGGAATCCACCCACGGGGAGCAAGATCACACTAGAACCCCCAAGCTTGTTATCATTATTTCACCTCCATGTGAACCTAGCAGTGGTTCGAAGTTGGAATGTCACAGACTCTGAAGCCCCATCAAGGGCCTCTTCGACTTCAGCAGAGACGCCCTTCTGAGGATGGGCTCCAGCAAACCTGATCTGAGCCTTCCCTTCCCTTGTGCCCCTGCCTCATCACTGCCATGTCTACCTCTTGGGCCCGCGTGCAGACATGGACAGGCCCACCCTGCCCCATTCTCCCGGCTTTTGCTCCCCCCACCCCAAAGCCTGAAGAGTCCTTTGGAGACATCAGCCCAATTTCCTTCATTCTCATAACTTTCCAGAGGTTTCTGAATCATTTGGGAGGAAACACTGAGTCCTGCCCAAGCTTCGCAAGCTGCAGCCCTGGCTCCCGGGTCCCCGGGCCCTGGCCCAGCACATGAGGGCTTCCTGTCTCCAGAGGCTGCTGCCAGGTGCACGTGTCCTCTGTTGCTGGCGATTCGGGTCCACCACACTATACAGAGGCCCCCCGCAAACCTCGGCTGCACATGGCATTGCTCCCAGGCCCTCTGACTTCATGCATCACCCACGGCCTCTGGACTGACTGTCTCTGCCGCAGCCTGTGCGTGAGCTCACAGAGAGTCCGGCACCCTGGGCCGCGCCCAACGCCTGGCATGGAAGAGACAGCCAAACGTTTGTTGGATGAATAATTTACGAAACACTCTCTGTGGGCCGAAGGTGCCTCTCCCTGGAGTACAGCTTGGGTAGAAGTGAGGGGAGGGACTTGGTGAGACCAGGGGGTGCAGGTGCTCAGCCGGGGGAGGTCAGGAGGTGACGTGTGTGTTTGCAGAGTGCTTTACACTTAGAAAGCCCATTGTCTCTAAGACAATGTGAGGAGGTGTGCTTTATGCAGCCCTGCGTGTTCCCGGAGGACCTGGGCCTCCTTCAGGACATCAGCAGCAAACACGGGCCAGGCTCTCATAGGTGCTGGCACAGCACTGCCCGGGAACATTCGTGGCATCCAGGAGGTGCCATGTGGACTCGGGAACGGGGGTGTCAGGGTGGTAAGTGAGCAGGGGCTGAGGTTGATTGAAGGATGCTCCGTGGTGAGGCTTCTCGAGGGAAGCGTTCTCAGACATCCACCAACGGCTGCCCATTCAAATTCCATCATCACACATCATTTTCCTCCTAAAATTTAATAACACAGAACCGGAAAATTTGATGACCCATTCAGACCCTTAATGGTTTTATAAAACAAAGCTAAAGTCACTTATGAAGCAATAAAAATAAATTCTGGCTGGAGCACACAATAAAAACTTTTCATAAATTGCTTTTTCTTGTTTCTGTCACTGATACGAGCTGTCACCAAACTTAGCATTCCACTCTCATATTTATGCAAAACATTTGTTTTCCTGGCTATAAATCACTGTTGTCTTAGCCCACTTCACCTTCTTTTAATTTTTGCGGTCAGTGCTAGCCATCAACACAAATACTAACTTTCCCCCCTAACGATTAGCTAATGAAATGCACATGACTTAGATTTGTGCCTCAGCAAGATGATGGAGGAGGTCACTGTCTAATGTGAGAAATGGCCAACTTTAAAATGGTGCCTGCCCCTGTGGCTGGAGGGCGCTGGGCTGAGGACATGGAGGCACAGGTGGGGTGGAGGGAGGGCTGGGGACCTGGCACTCGCAGGGCAAGTGGTCATTGTTTGAGGTTTGTGTGCCGCTGAAGATGGTCCAGGGTAAGGTCTGGGTGTGGCATTACTTGAGGAGGTATCTGCCACTTCCTCGAGGCTGTGTCCCCAGGAGCCTCTCGTCTGCGACCAACGGGCACGCTGGCCTGTTTCCAGTGGAATTTGGGAGATTCTGGTCCCTGCGTACTTGGAAGGCCCCGACTTTTCCGCCCTGATCATGTGGCTCCTGGTAGAGTAGCTGAAGGATGTCCCCTCCCTGCAGGGCATCCAGCCCGGGAACCCCCGTGCCTCCTCTTGGAAGCTGCAAGAAGGCAGCCTCGCAGAGCCAGCCCAGGAATGAAACACCGCCTTTCTGGCATGTCCTGAAATGAGCTCCAGAAACTGGAAAAACTGATTTCCGTAGGTCTATGGAAAAATCTTGCAGCGCTTCCTCCACCCTCTAAAAAAATAGGCTTCCCAGCCTGTGTTTCTGTTTGATCGGTAGGGCCAATGTTTTAGAACGGTCTCTGGTTACCTACCAGGCTGGCCTGCGGTGCGTCTAAGGTAATAACATCAGTGCTGGTTAATGCTTTTTGAACATGCTGTCTATCAGGCTGGGCTGCAGACTGTACTTACACTGTTCTGAACCTCACGACAGCCCTGCCATTATGGATTATTGCCCATACTTTGCAGACGAGAAACCTTGCTCAGAAGTGCCGAGTGTCCTGCGGGGCCCACAGAAGCGGCGGCGAGCGTCCCCCACCTGCTGTCAAGGTGGGGAGGAGTCCTGAGGTTTGGCATTAGCTGATTTCTGTGTTGTAAATTCTCCCTCTACCTATGACTGACTTCCAGCTACAAACCCATCAACCAGCTCACAAATTTTCGGAAAATCTAACAGTCAGTAAAATTTACAGAGCCAGCTCCAGCACTGCTGCCTCTGATCTTCCTGAGCCTGAAGCCCTTCGTTTTAGCTTTCCTATTATCTTGGCTTAGAGGGTGAAAGAAGTCATCAGCCTCCTGAAGCCGGGTAGAGGGGGCAGCGCACTCATCGGCATGACCATGGCTTTCCTTCTGCGCTGTTTTCCCTTTTCTTCTCTTGCTTTTCCCACGTCTGCTACACCGCCCACTCTGCACATCATGCTTCCTCTTCCCAGGCAAACCCGCTCTGCAGTCCCCACTTGTAGGTGCCGGTGCTGTGGGAGGATGGACTGACAGCGGGTATCTTTACTGAGTGCAGGTACACCGTATTGTAGGCACGCCGTCAGTCCCCAGCTCTCCACTTTAAAGGGGGATTCTGAAGGGTGCACAGTCCAGTTCCTCTCCTCCACTGACTCCCCACGGCCTGCTGTGTAGGGAAAGAGAGATCAGACTGTTACTGTGTCTATGTAGAAAAGGAAGACATAAGAAACTCCATCTTGACCGGTACCCTGAACAATTGTTTTGCCCTGAGATGCTGTTAATCTGTAACTTTGCCCCAGCCTGGAGCTCACAGAAACATGTGTTGTATGGAATGAAGGTTTAAGGGATCTAGGGCTGTGCAGGATATGCCTTGTTAACCATATGTTTACAGGCAGTATGCTTGGTAAAAGTCATCGCCATTCTCCATTCTCGGTAAACCAGGGGCACAATGCACTGCGGAAAGCCGCAGGGACCTCTGCCCTGGAAAGCCAGGTATTGTCCAAGGTTTCTCCCCACTGAGATAGCCTGAGATATGGCCTCGTGGCACGGGAAAGACCTGACCGCCCCCCAGCCCGACACCCGTGAGGGGTCTGTGCTGAGGAGGATTAGTAAAAGAGGAAGGCTTCTTGTGGTTGAGATAAGAGAAAGGCCTCTGTCTCCTGCCTGCCCCTGGGAACGGAATGTCTCCGTATAAAACCAGATTGTACATTTGTTCTATTCTGAGATAGGAGAAAACTGCCCTGTGGCAGGAGGCGAGAGATGCTGGTGGCAGTGATGCTCTGTTACTCTTTACTCCACTGAGATGTTTGGGTGGAGAGAAGCATAAATCTGGCCTATGTGCACATCCAGGCATAACACCTTCCCTTGAACTTACTTGTGACACAAATCCCTTTGCTCACATGTTTTCTTGCTGACCTTCTCCCAACTATCACCCTGTTCTCCTGCCACATGCTCCTTGCTGAGATAGTGAAAATAGTAACCAGTAAACACTGAGGGAACTCAGAGACCGATGCCAGTGCGCGTCCTCCGTATGCTGAGTGCCAGTCCCCTGGGACCACTGTTCTTTCTCTATACTTTGTGTCTTATTTCTTTTCTCAGTCTCTCATTCCACCTGACCAGAAATACCCACAGGTGTGGAGGGGCTAGCCCCCTTCACTGCTGAGCCCCAGAGCCAGAGGCCACACCCTGTTCCAGCCCCATGGATTTTCAGTAGCTTTGCAAGGAAGCGACTGCCTTGCACGCGTTCCCGTCGAGCACCAGCAATTTTACTCTCTGCAGGGTGGAATCCTTTCCTTTGCAAGGTGGGGACACCACACAGAGCAGGAAAGTGAGCTCCTCAGCAGAGACCAGCCTGGGATGAGGACACCGCGGTGCAGAAGAAAATCTGCCTGGCCGTGGTGCCTAAAGCTGCCATGCTCGGCCAGAGGAAGCCGCCAGCTGCATGTTTCCACACCTAGCTGAGGGTGACCAGGCCGTGGACACGGAGTCCAGAAGCCCGGGCACGGTCGCTTGCTTGCATATTCAACTAGCCTGGCTGCACAGGAGCTGTCAGAGCCATCCCTGTGCTCTGTGCACCGGGTTATCTTCCATACCTCTCTTCTGTGTGGTTGAGTCTCTGTTGGTCCCATCCACAATGGGCGGGACTGGTTTTACGGCAGAACCTTCTAGAATGAGGGCAGTGTGGGGAGCAGGGCCTCTGGCTGGCTGGGGTTTTGTTCTGTATTCACCACTCTGCAGCTCTATGATTTGGGGACGAGCACTAATCGCCCTGTGCCTCAGTTTCCTCATCTGTAAAATGGGGTAATACCAGCTCTTGCCTGTTTCTGCACTCATTTATTGTCCTGAGAATGACATGACTTAGCAGATGTGAGGCACCAGGACAGCACCTGGGTACAAAGCTCCCTAGCCGCACTCATGGCCACAGTTGTCACTGTCACCACCTCACTCTCCAGGGTGGTGGGAGCTCTCTCTGTGGCTGAGGAGGAGGGGGTTCGGGAGATGAGGAAGGCAGGAGAGGTGGAACTTGGCCCAGGGGAGGCCAGGATAAGGGGCTGCCCCTGCCCTGGCATCCTGCAGGCTGGGGCGATTCAGCTTTCCCGGGTCCATTCCCAAAAGAGCCCACTGTGTGCCAGTGTGGGCTCAGAGGACCTGCTGGTGAGGGGCCCTGTGTGGGGTTCGGCAGGACAGCCCCACTGCCCGGACACTCATAGTGCAGGAAGGACCCCCTCTCAGTGTGCCTCACTGCTGTGATCACGCCCTTTCCTCTGAGTTCTCCTTCTATGGATGATGAGCCACAAAATACCCCTTATTTAGGGACAAAGTCCAGGCTTTTTCGAGCTGAAGAGAGAGTTTTTTCAAGCCCCGTGCATGGTCTCTGGCTAGAAGAATTGGCAAAACCCACTCATCATGCCCTTCCCGTCCCCTCCTCACCCTGCTCTTCCCAGGTTGGCCCGGTAGCTGGGCCAGTGGCTCCCTGCACAAAACCCTTCCACGTGGCCTTTCCTTTTTATTTTCTGGATGAAGCCATCAGGCTCTCAGAATTGCTGCCTTTGAGAAGGCGGGACAGATGCAGCTTGTGGTGGGGTAGGGTCCAGCTCTCCACCTGCCATGGGGGAAACCGCCCAGCTGCCAAGTTGAGCAAGCAGGATGAGGCCTCCACGATCTTCACCTGGAGCCTCAAACTTGTTTAAGAAGATCAGAAGGAGGAAGGAGTGGGGAGAAGATCAGAAGGAGGCAGGAGTGGGGAGAAGATCAGAAGGAGGCAGGGGTAGGGAGAAGATCAGAAGGAGGCAAGAGTGGGGAGCCAGGACTCGCCTGGAAAAATGGAGAGCTTCAAACTTGTTTAAGAAGATCAGAAGGGGCCGGGCACAGTGGCTCACGCCTGTAATCCCAGCACTTTGGGAGGCCGAGGTGGGGCGGATCACAAGGTCAGGAGATCGAGACCATCCTGGCTAACATGGTGAAACCCCATCTCTCCTAAAAAAACCAAAAAATTAGCCGGGTGTGGTGGCAGGCACCTGTAGTTCCAGCTACTCAGGAGGCTGAGGCAGGAGAATGGCCTGAACCCTGGAGGCGGAGCTTGCAGTTAGCCGAGATAAGGCCACTCCAGCCTGAGCGACAGCGCAAGGCTCTGTCTCAAAAAAAAAAAAAAAAAAAAAAAAAAAAAAAAAAAAAAAAAATTAGAAGGAGGCAGGAGTGGGGAGAAGACTGGAAGGAGGCAGGAGTGGGGAGAAGATAGACCGGAAGGAGTCAGGAGTGGGGAGAAGACAGATCGGAAGGAGGCAGGAGTGGGGAGAAGACCGGAAGGAGGCAGGAGTGGGGAGAAGATAGACCGGAAGGAGTCAGGAGTGGGGAGAAGACCGGAAGGAGGCAGGAGTGGGGAGAAGACCGGAAGGAGGCAGGAGTGGGGAGAAGACCGGAAGGAGTCAGGAGTGGGGAGAAGATAGACCGGAAGGAGTCAGGAGTGGGGAGAAGACCGGAAGGAGTCAGGAGTGGGGAGAAGACCGGAAGGAGGCAGGAGTGGGGAGAAGACCGGAAGGAGGCAGGAGTGGGGAGAAGACCGGAAGGAGGCAGGAGTGGGGAGAAGACCGGAAGGAGGCAGGAGTGGGGAGAAGATCGGAAGGAGGCAGGAGTGGGGAGAAGACCGGAAGGAGGCAGGAGTGGGGAGAAGATAGATCGGAAAGAGGCAGGAGTGGGGAGACCATCGGAAGGAGGCAGGAGTGGGGAGCCAGGACTCACTCGCCTGGGAAAATGGACCCGTGTGCCGGGGTTTCGGAGCAGCCACAGAATCCCGGCTACCTGAGGATCTTCAGTGTTTAGAAGAAAATGTCATCAAGCCATGGGCATGAGAGAGGAGAGCACGTCTTTCTTCTTCTCTTCCTTTAATTGTAAAAATTGAAGAAATTTGAGACAGGAAGGGGCCTTGGGGGATCTCACTCAGCTGTCCTGGCCTGCATGAGAAGAGGCTGGGCCCAGGCGGCTGTGTTGAGTCCTGCGAGCACTTCACGTTCCTCCCGTTCTTTCCTTCCCCGGGGTCGGCAGAGCCCCTCTGTGTCCCACACAGTCAGGGGGAGACCCGGGCCCGTCTGCAGGGTGGAGGTCAGCAGGAGAACATGTCTGCGGTGCATGGAGGGACACGATGGGGGCCAGGTGTGGCAGGGATGGGCACAGCCTCCCCCACCCTCTGCCCGGAAGGGTCCCACGGGACTGAGTTCCAACAGGAAGCTCCACTGGCTCTCCAGGGAGAGAGTTTTGAGGCTGCTTATCTTGAGCCTGAATTGATCCGTTTGATGAAGCAAATCCTAAATTGAAGGCCTGGGGCTTCCTTGACCCCACCCCACCCCCACGCAGGGCAGGGAGGCCCCCACAGCCTGAGTCCTGGCCACTCACTGCAGCTGCCTGGTGCCCCATCCAGGGTCACGTCCTGACCCAGAAGCCTCGTCCAGGCCTCCCCTGAGGAAGAGGCAGGCCGGGTCCTGCTGGCATCTCCCTGTGACTCTCAGCATGGGGACACTGAGGACCTCACCTGGGCTGAGGGTGTCTGTGAGGCTGGATGCCAGCTGTGGAGACAGCAGAGAACTCTGAGCATCCTGCAAGCAGGGGCCTTTGTGATGCCTTGGGCCCCACTGGGGATGGCCTCGCGGGTTACGTAAAGGCAGGCAGTGTTCACTGTGCTCCCTGCCTGCCTGGCCGACCCCACCTCATTCTCACCATTGGAGGCAGGTTATTCCCATTTTACAGAAGAGGAAATTTAGACTTGGACAGACCAGGGCTGAGTCAGCCTGCGTTGCTCTGAGTGATGGGTCTGGCTGCCATGGAAACCAGCAGCATGTGAGTCACTGGGACCAGCCAAGGTCACGCTCTGAGCAGGGAGGACTTGGGAACACAATGTCATGGGCCGCCTGCACCAGCCGAGAGCTTGATGACATGTTCCTGGGGCAAGAGCTCCTCCACCTTGCCCTCTCTCAGATGACACACCAAGTTAGAAGGAAAGAAGGCAACAAGTCATGAAACGAGCTGCAAAATTTCCTTATGTTTTGCTTTTCATACTTAGAAATTAGACAAGCCTGGTAATTCATACATTTATTTTAATATATATTTTTTAAGAAGTAAGGTCTCACTCTGTTGTCCACGCTGGAGTGTGGTGGTACAATCGCGGATCACTGCAGCTTCAAGCTACTGGGTCCAGGAGATCCTCTGCCTCAGATTCCCAAGTAGCTGGGACCACAGGCGTGTGCCGTCGCGCCCGGCCTGGCACATTTTGCATTCCTGTTGGAAGTTAGAGGGAGCCTCCCCTCTGTGTCTCACGTAAGTAGAGACTCCTGTGCCGGTGGCACTTGATGGCTCTGAGAGACAATAGGGAGGTTCTGTTTGCAGACTCAGAGCTGCCTTTTTGTTCTTACCACCCTGAGACCTGTGGGCCAAGGGCTCTTCACCACTTGGACTTCTGAAGTAAGAGGCAGAAACTTCACCAGCAGAGGCTGAGAAATAGGGAATTAATATACAGTTCTTAGTATAGGATGATGTGAGGGGTTTTTGTGTACACAATGGGAGACTTTGTATACAGCTCTCAGTATAGGATGATATGACGGGTTCTTGTGTACAGAATGGGAGACTTTGTATACGGCTTTCAGTAGTGGATGATGTTTTGTATACGGCTTTCAGTAGTGGATGATGTGAGAGGTTCTCGTGTACAGAATGGGAGACTTTGTATATGGCTCTCAGTATAGGATGATATGAGGTGTCCTTGTTACAGAATGGGAGACTTTGTATATGGCTCTCAGCATAGGATGATATGACGGGTTCTTGTGTACAGAATGGGAGGCTTTGTATACGGCTCTCAGTATAGGATGATATGATGGGTTCTTTGTACAGAATGAGAGATTTGTATATGGCTCTCAGTATAGGATGATGTGACAGGTTCTTGTGTACAGAATGGGAGGCTTTGTATACGGCCCTCAGTAGAGGATGATGTGAGAGGTTCTCGTGTACAGAATGGGAGACTTTGTGTACAGCTCTCAGTATATGATGATATGATGGTCTCTTGTGTACTGAATGGGAAACTTTGTATACAGCTCTCAGTATAGGATGATATGAGGGTTTCTTGTGTACAGAATGGGAGACTTTGTATACGGCTCTTAGTATCGGAGGATGTGAGGGGTTCTTTTGTACAGAATGGGAGACTTTGTATACAGCTGTCTATATAGGATAATGGGACGGGTTCTTGTTTACAGAAGGGGATACTTTGTATACGGCTCTCAGTATAGGATGATATGACGGGTTCTTGTGTCTAGAATGGGAGACTTTGTATACGGCTCTCAGTATCGGATTATGTGAGGGGTTCTTCTGTACGGAACAGGAGACTTTGTATACGGCTTTCAGTATAGGATGATGTGAGGGGTTCTTGTCTACAGAATGGGAGACTTTGTATACAGCTCTCAGTGTTGGATGATATGAGGGGTTCTCCTATAGAGAATCGGAGACTTTTTATACGGCTCTCAGTATAGGATGATATGAGGGGTTCTCCTGTACAGAGTGGGAGACTTTGTATACAGCTCTCAGCATAGGATGATATGACGGCTTCTTGTGTAGAGAATGGGAGACTTTGTATACGGCTCTCAGTATAGGATGATGTTACACTTTCTTGTGTATAGAACGGGAGACTTTGTATACGGCTCTGAGTATCGGATAATGTGAGCTGTTCTTGTGTACAGAATGGGAGACTTTGTATACGGCTGTCGGTATCGGATGATGTGAGGAGTTCTTGTGTACAGAATGGGAGACTTTATATACGGCTCTCAGTATAGGATGATATGACGGGTTCTTGTGTACAGAATGGCAGAATTTGTATACGGCTCTCAGTATAGGATGATGTGAGGTGTTCTTGTGTACAGAATCGGAGACTTTGTATACAGCTCGCAGTATAGGATGATGTGACCAGTTCTTCTGTACAGAATGGGAGACTTTGTATACAGCTCTCAGTATAGGATGATATGACGGGTTCTCCTGTACAGAATGGGAGACTTTGTATACAGCTCTCAGTATAGGATGATATGACGGGTTCTTGTGTAGATAATGGGAGACTTTGTATACGGCTCTCAGTATAGGGTGATGTGAGGGGTTCTCCTGTACAGAGTGGGAGACTTTGTATACAGCTCTCAGTATACATGATATGATCGGTTCTTGTGTACAAAGTGGGAGACTTTGTATACAGCTCTCAGTATAGGATGATATAATGGGTTCTTTTGTAGAAAATGGGATACTTTGTATACAGCTCTCAGTATAGGATGATATGACGGGTTCTTGTGTACAGATTGGGGGACTTTGTATACAGCTCTCAGTATAGGATGATGTGACGGGTTCTTGTGTACAGAATGGGAGACTTTGTATACAGCTCTCAGTATAGGATGATATGATGGGTTCTTTTGTAGAAAATGGGAGACTTTGTATACGGCTCTCATTATACGGTGATGTGAGGGTTTCTTCTGTACAGAATGGGAGACTTTGTATACTGCTCTCAATGTAGGATGATATGACGGGTTCTTTTTACAGAATGGGAGACTTTGTATACGGCTCTCAGTATAGGATGATGTGAGGGGTTCTTTTGTACAGAATGGGAGACTTTGTATACGGCTCTCATTATACGGTGATGTGAGGGGTTCTTCTGTACAGAATGGGAGACTTTGTATACTGCTCTCAATGTAGGATGATGTGAGGGGTTCTTGTGTAGAGAATGGGAGACTGTATACGGCTCTCAGTATAGGATGATGTGAGGGGTTCTTGTGTAGAGAATGGGAGACTTTGTATATGGCTCTCAGTATAGGATGATATGAAGCGTTCTCCTGTACAGAATGAGAGACTTTGTATACAGATCTCAGTATAGGATGATATGACGGGTTCTTGTGGAGAGAATGGGAGACTTTGTATACGGCTCTCAATGTAGGATGTTGTGACGGTTTCTTGTGTACAGAATGGGAGACTTTGTATACAGCTCTCAGTATAGGGTGATATGATGGGTTCTTGTGTACAGATTGGGGGACTTTGTATACAGCTGTCAGTATAGGATGATGTGACGGGTTCTTGTGTACAGAATGGGAGACTTTGTATACAGCTCTCAGTATAGGATAACATGACGGGTTCTCCTGTACAGAATGGGAGACTTCATATACGACTCTCTATATAGGATGATGTGATGGGTTTTTGTGTACAGAATGGGAGACTGTGTATACGGCTCTCAGTATAAGATGATGTGACAGGTTCTTGTGTACAGAACAGGAGACTTTGTATACAGCTCTCAGTATAGGATGATATGACGGGTTCTTCTGTACAGAATGGGAGACTTTGTATACAGCTCTTAGTATAGGATGATATGAGGGGTTCTTGTGTATAGAATGGGAGACTTCGTTGGGTGACGCTGTCCATGGGCAGCTCTTTCCTGGAGTGCTGGCCCCTTCCCTCGCTGTAAAAAGCATGGAGTCCCCCTCATCTCAGCTGCAATGTTCGGTTTAATTTCATGCTCTCACGGCTGAGGAGAAATCCCTCTGGGTTTGAAACCTTCCTGTGAAATCGGTGCAAAATGTGGTTATTGTTCCAACCTGCTGCTTCTGCCTGGAGTGACTTCTGAACCCAAATCTTCACACAGACATCATACATGCACACCCATACAACACACACATTTGCCACACACCACACACACGCATCACACATACATATAGATGCATACACATACAATGCTTCTTCTCGGAGGAAGAAGTGATGATATCCAGAAAGCCACCTGGCATGACCCCAGCTCCATTCCTAGGGCTCAGGAGAGAATGTAAAACTTCAGCAAGCGTCGTTTGTGCAACCCCCAAACTTACCCCTCTTATTTCTATGTCTCTCATCACAGCTTATTCTGAGGCAAAGAGATACTCTCAGTGACTTACATTTTAGTGAGAATTTTAGCACTAAGATTTTAAGCAAGACTTTCCACTGCCCTCTTCTAATATAGCAAGTCTTTTGTAATGCGGCTTCACCATGTAATGGGGAATTTATAGCTCATGTAACTTCCCTTTCCATATAGTTTAAAAATCAACATAATGCTGTAAGTAAGTGTGAGAAAAAGGAAAAATAACATGAAAGTAATTTATAATCTATAACATGCACTTTAATATGACAGTGATCACTGACAACTGCCTAGGAGGTTGGTTAAAGTTGCCTGATGCTGGCTAATGAAGATAAAAAAGAAGTAAAACAATTGTCAGTGGAACAGTCTCAATGCTTTTTACTTCCCGTTCCTATTGTGAATCGTGACTGAGACATCCTGAGCAGGGTTCTGGAAGGTGTAGTGATCTTTGTGCAACGTGGAGAACCTTGGTATAAAGTCCCTGTGAAATGAAATAATTCAGATGTGAAGCTGTTGTAAGTTGAGATCATTTTGCACCTTGAGAGGAACGTGGCCGTGTGGCTTGAGTCACAAGGTGTGAAGCTGCAACTTCTTTGATTCTGGGTCAAATCTCTTCCTCATTCTTGACCTGTAAATGATTAGGAAGGACTGACTGGTACCATAGATGAGGCCCCTCAAGACGATCACCCCTCCTTGTGGAAAGTTAAAGCGAGTTTCCTTGGAATGCAGCAAGCTGTGAGCAATCAAGTGAAATAGATTTAACCTGTGACCTCCTTGAAACAGGCTGCAGCCCTGTTATACTTCTGTCTCTGCTTATAAAGTGAAACTTTAACTTCTCACTTTAAAAGCAGAGCCCATTCATCTAGAGTCTGTGTTTCCAAGGTGATGACCCTCAAGCTTTGCACTCAAATAAACTCTATACTGAATCATCTTTTCCAAATTTCATTATTGACGATTGACATTTTGCTAACTACAAAGGGATGTGAAGTGGGCCTCCAGTGATCCCCATTACATCACCAACAGCCAGAGCCTTGCTGTCAGCACACATGGCTTGGGTTCACCTGACCTCGCTGGAGTCAACACGGACCTCTGGGAAGGATCTTCTCGGGTCTGAACCTCCCAGCCTGTTGAAGTTCTGACTTTTATTTGAGCCACACAAATTCCTAACTCGATAGGGCTAGAAGACCTACTGCAAGCTTGGAGTTTTGTTTGTTATTCTTCTGGGATTCTGCTGACCCCAGATTCAATACTTTGATTTTTTTTTGGAGGTTAAGGTTCTGTTTTGAATTACTCATTAGAGTTTCTAGAACCTTTTCTCCCATTTGAAATTTTGGTCAGGAAGAAAACAGTTTCTCTTTGAAAAGAGAAATTGAAGCTATGTGGATTGAGCAAAATTTGTAATGTTTGAAACTGGCCAGATTCTGAAGGCCGATTCAATAAGCAAATGTAAACTTCCTTATCGAGTGACCAGAATTATAAAAGGTCCTCTAGGAGGATGAGGTAAGGCCCAGAAGGGAAGGACAGTGTTCCTCCTAACTGAAAAAGGCCCTGAATGATAGCCACGTGTCACGTTAATAAATGATGCTTTTATGAGAAAGGCTGCATTACAGGCTCGTATAGCCTTAGACAGACTCACTGCAGCCCCAGAGGGAACCTGCACCATCACAAAGACTGAACGTCATGTCCCTAACCCAGATGAATCAGATAATGTCCCTAAATTAATTACCGATATGAAAACCCAACAACCAAACTTTCAGATCCAAAACCCTCTCCACACAGTTGGTTAAGCAGCTGGTTTAGGTCTTGGGGAACTTGGCAGAAGAAGCTGTTAATCAATCGTTGGTTGGGTTCTGTCCTGTTTTGTCTTCCCTGCTCTGGCATTGGTGTGCAATGGAGTCAACTCACAACTGAAGATACTAAAATAATCGTCACTCACAGAATCCCATTAACGGACAATGCAGCTGTGTAGCCTGACCAAGGTCACCACGTCACTTCCTTCATGTGGCTCCAGGTTCGGCCTATGCCCCGTCAGTTCTGTACAGCTTGGCACATGACCCTAGACATGGGAGACATTGTCCTAGGAGTGAACCTTCCTAAGTATCTGGGGCTAAGCCCCTAAACATACAGAGATTCCCAAACCATCTGCATTCAGCTACTAAGCTTTCTTCAAAAGGATCATGTTGATGTTGAAAAGGGGAGATGTGAAATTAATCCAGACTGAAAGCTGTTGGAACCGTACCTGATTTTGAGCCTTGAGAGGAACGTGGCTGTGGGGCCTGCGTCGCATGGTGTGAAGCTGCACCTTCTGCTTCTTTATTCTGGGTCAAATCTCTTCTTCCTCATTCTTGTCCTGTAATGATTAGGAAAGACTGAATGGTACCAGGGTGAGACCCCCTCAACACCATTACCCTTCCTTATGGGATGTTAAAACAAGCTTCCTTAGTGTGGCGAGCTGTGACCAATCAAGTCAAATCGCTATAACCCATGTCTTGATCTTGTTGGAAAATTCTGCAACCTGTTAAACCTCTGCCTCTGACTATGTAAATGAGACTTTAACTTTCCATTTTGAGAGTCTGTGTTTCCTATGTGACTATCCTCCAACTTCATGTTCAAATAAACTCCACACTTCATCATATTTTTGGATTCTAAGTATTTAAGCTTGAACATTGCAAAGACACATTATCATGTTTATGCGGTGTCAGCATTCTATGGAAGTTTAGTGCAATTAAAATCGGGAAAAGGGCCAGGTGCTGTGGCTCACACCTGTAATCCCAGCACATTGGGAGGCTGAGGTGGGCAGATCACCTGAGGCCAGGAGTTAGAGACCAGCTTGGCCAACATGGCGAAATCCCATCTTACTAAAAATACAAAAATTAGCTGGTATGGTGACAGACACCTGTAACCCCAGCTACTAGGGAGGCTGAGGCAGGAGAATAGCTTGAACCTGGGAGGCAGAGGTTGCAGTGAGCCGAGATCGCGCCACTGCACTCCAGTCTGGGCGACAGAGTGAGACTCCATCTCAAAAAGAAAAAAAAAAAGTGAAAAGACTTTTTTGTTTCAGTGTACATTACAACCACTCAAATTAGTTATGGGTATATTTTTCTTGCCTTTTTTTCACAGTTTCTGCAGGAGGTGGGCTGCCTTGTGCTGGTCAGGATGTCAAGCACCTTTGGGACTCTGCCCATTAAACCACAGGGGATTTCCTCATTATTGCGACAATTCCATCCCCAGAAATATCCCACGTGCCTGAGGTGGCGGCCATCTCTTCGTAGGGAGACTGTCGGAGCTTTTTTTTTTTTTTTTTTTTTTTTTTGAGACGGAGTCTGGCTCTGTCGCCCAGGCTGGAGTGCAGTGGTGCGATCTTGGCTCACTGCAAGCTCCACCTCCCGGGTTCACGTCATTCTCCTGCCTCAGCCTCCCGAGTAGCTGGGACTACAGGCGCCGGCCACCACGCCCGGCTAATTTTTTGTATTTTTAGTAGAGACGGGGTTTCACCATGTTAGCCAGGATGGTCTCGATCTCCTGACCTCGTGATCCGCCCGCCTCGGCCTCCCAAAGTGCTGGGATTACAGGCGTGAGCCACCGCGCCCGGCCCGGAGCTTCCTTTTAAACAGACTCTGCCCTGTCTCTGTGAAGACGTTCAGGTGCTGAGCACACGGAGGGCGGTGGGTGGGGGGACATGAGACTGTAGGCAGCTCTCTAGAGCCCCTTTCACACGTGGGTCGTCACCCACCGACTTTCGGATCTCTGGGAGTGGGAACTGCACAGGCCGGGATGTTGTTTGGGGTCATTGCACCGAGAAGTGTTCCATGTGCAATGTGGTTAGAGTCTTGTCACGCTAGGAATGGAAGGTCTTCAAGACCATGGTATCCAACCCCTCCATCATGCAGATAGGGGACCTCAGGCCCTCAGGGCGATAAGAAGGAATCAGGCTTTCGAAGGTTAAGGAAGTGTCAAGTGCAAAACTCGGTCTCTGGAGCCCTGAGGTGGAGCCTCACCCTCACCCTGGCCCCGGCGTCCTCAGCCTCTGGGCGCCCAACTGCTCTGACGCAGCAACTGGCACGACCACCAGCCCCAGGGAGCAGCAGCGAGTTTCCAGGGTTAGGAATCACCCGGGAGACAGTAATTCAGACTCCAGGCTCCACAGAAACCTGCAGGGACCTCGGGGAAAGGGAGCTTCGTCCTAAGGCTCCGCTTTGGGAAGAGGCTGGGCGGCCACTAGGTGGCGCTGCAGAGCCGCGTCTTCGGCCGCAGGTGCCCGCGCTTGGGAGCGGGAAGCCAGGCTGGGTCATCCCGGTGCTGTCACTGCAGGAGGCAGGGACCCCACATCCCGAAAAGACGGAGGGGCTGGATTCCACCAGCAGCTGAGCCCATCTCTCCGCCCTTAAAAATCAAACCACATCTTAGGACAATATCAGGCTTGCGAACGAAGCGTCCAGGGGTGGCCCACGTGGGAAGGAGGGTGAGGCCGTGGGCCCCCTCGGTCCAACCTCACAGCCTCTCTGCTCTCCCCACTTCCGAGGCAGATTTCTGGGAATTTGGGAGTTCAGAGGGAGGAGAAATAAGTCGTTTGTCAGCAGCCTGCTCCCTGATCTCCAAGGTCCCTTGCAGAAGGACAGGCGCTCCTCACACGGCCAAGCCTGGCCCGGTCCAGGTCTCTCCACCCAGCAGCCCTGCGCTCTGTCTCTCCCTTTCCCCTTTCCTCCCTGCCTCCCTCCCTCCATTTCTCCCTTCCTTCCTTCCCTCCCCGCACAGGATCTGCCATTCCTTAGCTGTGAAATGCGGGCACAGGGCCTGTGATTGCACTCTGGGTGATAGCAGTAGCAGTGCCCTCAGGCAGGTCAGTTGACTCAACAGAAC
This sequence comes from Gorilla gorilla gorilla, assembly GCF_029281585.2. NCBI lineage: Eukaryota > Metazoa > Chordata > Mammalia > Primates > Hominidae > Gorilla > Gorilla gorilla. The sequence goes on from NC_073236.2 coordinate 138,423,572, forward strand.
CAGGTCAAAGTCCCCCAGCCCACGGGTCCAGCTCAGTCAGCCTCTGCTGGTCTACAGGAGCCCAGCCCTGGAGCAGGGACACCTTTGCACCAACAGTGCTGCATGAGATGGGCTGGGGTGAGCCCCCAAAGCCAGGGCCTGATGGAGGCCTGTGGACCCAGCAGGAGAAGCCCTGCTGTCAGCTGCAGAAGAGAAGAGGCAGGTGTCTGGAGAGGGGGCAGGGGGTGTCCTATGGCAGGTGGAACTTGTCCCTATTTACCTGGCTGGGGTGGGGCCACAGCACGAAATGGATGCCCTGAAAAATTCGAACCAGTCTGGAAAATGTGCGTCCACCTCTGCACTATGCCTGTTCTGCACCATATGCCTGTTCTCTGCCTCCCTCTGGGCCAAGGCTTACCTGCCCTGCAGCCTCAGGAATGTCAGTCTGGTTTCCGAGAGAGGGACCTAGAAGCCACTGAGTAACTGTTACGGGAGGGACCTAGAAGCCACTGAGTAACTGTTACGGGAGGCACCTAGAAGCCACGGAGTAACCGTTACGGGAGGGACCTAGAAGCCATGGAGTAACCGTTACGGGAGGGACCTAGAAGCCACGGAGTAACTGTTACGGGAGGGACCTAGAAGCCACGGAGTAACTGTTACGGGAGGGACCTAGAAGCCATGGAGTAACTGTTACTGGCAGGCACTGTACTCATCTCTCTCCTTGGATTATCTCATGAAACTTCTCAATGGGAGCCATCAAATGTTGGCCCCTCTGCTTTTCTCCTTGGGGTGGTCACTTTTATGCTCTCCCTGGAGCGCCTGTTAAGTATGAATCACTGCTCTAGGAAAAGAGCTGCCAGGCAGAAGGGCAGACCTGCACAGCCACTGGCTGCAGCTGCTCCGGGATCCAATTACTTACCAGGACTGAGGACTGGAGATCCTCCGCAGATAGGTGCTGGCCCCGGGGACTAGGCTCAGCCTGGGATGAAACTCGCTCCTGTAGAGACCAAGGGTGGGTGAGGGCAGGAGGGAGGGGTGTGGGGCCAGTCCATCCCGGAGACGGTTTGCTTCTCCTTACCCATTGCAAGGCTCGTGGTGGACACCCCTGCACCCAAAGTCACACTGACAAGAGGAGGGCATGGCACATGTGTTTAGCCAAAGCCTTCCATCACACATGAGGACCCAAGGCCCCAGGCAACGGAATTCTTCTGCTAAGCCTGAGGAAGGAAGCAGGAACCAGGGAGTTCTGGGAGTGGACAGAAAGGCGTGCCCTGGAGCTGGTGAGCTGGGAGCCTGGCCAGGCCCCTTTGCAGAATCCTTCCTGGGTCTGTGCTGGGATCATCCCCTGGGTGCCCAGCAGGACACAGACACTCGACCTTCTGGGAGAAGCGGGGAGGCAGAGAGCTACCCTCCCAGGTTTTATGGCTTGCTTTCAGGGAGAAGAGCCCTAGTTTCCATTACGGCCTTTGTAGTGGGAAGAAGGGTGAAGGCCAGAGAGGACTTCTTGCTTTTGTTGACTTCCAGATCTCCCTCAGCTCAAGCAGTCCATTCACCAAGGTGCTGCATTTGGGGTACTGCGTTTTGAACCCCGATGGGGGAGGGAGAAAATGCATCTGAAATTGCCTGCAAAAATGGCAGTCATGAAAAGTGCATGACACTTTTTTTTAATGGTAAAGCAAAGACGCTCTGACCACTGTTTCATTCTGTACTTTTCTTTAAAGATTCCCAAGAGGCGAGTTCCCTCGGTTTATTTTAAACAAGCTGTCTTATGATTTCATTGAGTTTTTATGTACATAAGTTAAATACTGACTAAAAATATTTATCCTTAAATAGTCTGTCACTGACCAACGAAGTGTCATTTTTTCTTGGTAGAGTTTTTTTTTTTTTTTTTTTTGAGATGGAGTCTCACTCTGTCGCCCACGCTGGAGTGCAGTGGTGCGATCTCCATCTACTGGGTTCACGCCATTCTCCTGCCTCAGCCTCCTGAGTAGCTGAGACTACAGGTGCCCGCCAGCATGCCCAGCTAATTTTTAAAATATTTTTTTAGTAGAGATGGGGTTTCACCGTGTTAGCCAAGATGGTCTCGGTCTCCTGACCCGTGATCCGCCCGCCTCGGCCTCCCAAAGTGCTGGGATTACAGGCGTGAGCCACCGCGCCCGGCCAGTAGAGTTCTTAAGGGTTGATTCCCCTTCACTGATAGGGTGAAAGAAAGCCCTTCCATGCTCCTAAACAGGAGTGGTGGTGTGATGTCTGTGTGTGCAGGTGTGGTATGTGGTGTGTCTGTGTGGTGTGTGTGTGTGGTAGGAAGTGTGAGTGATTTTTGACTGTGGGGAAGTGTATGTGGTGTGTGTGTATGGTGGGTGGTGTGACTGATTTTTGGGTGTGTGTGGTGGGTGGTGTGAGTGATTTTCAGCTGTCTGTGTGTGTCTGTGCGGTGGGTGGTGTGAGTGATTTTTGGGTGTGTGTGGTGGATCGTGTGAGTGATTTTTGGGTGTGTGTGTCTGTGTGGTGAGTGGCGTGAGTGGTTTTGGCTGTGTGTGTGTCTGTGTGGTGGGTGGTGTGAGTGATTTTTGGCTGTGTGTGTGCAGTGTGTGTTTCTGTCTTTCTGTGTGTAATGCTTATCAATATACTCACATGACGTACTTATTTCACTGATCACAGGATTTCACAGTTTTTGAGAGGTGTCTCTTCTTTACAGTAAATATTGATTATTTAAATTGTGCAAATGCAGGGTTAGGATTTGAGGTTTTATTCCAGAAAGTTCATGGCGATGTGGAAGGCTGGAAACTGATTCCCTGAAAGATATCCGAGTCCCTGGAACCTGTGAATGAGACCTTACGTGGAGAAAGAAAAAGGATCTTTAGAGGGAAAAGATTAAGGGTCTTGAGAATGGGAGAGCTGCCTGGACCACCTGGGGGAGCCTGAGTGCCACAACCCATGCCCATTCCAAAGGGAGGTGGAGGGGTTTTCCACAGACAGAGGGAAAGGAGACGTGGAGGCAGCGGAATTGGAATGGGGCAGCCCCGGTCAGGTTTGCCTGGAGCCCCCAGAACCTGGAAGAGACAAGGAAGGGCCCCGAAGAACCTCCACCTGGGAGTGCTGGACTCTGCCACGGGGACAGTGTCCATTCCCTGTGTGGGGCCACCCTGTGTGTGGGAGTCCATGACGCAACCCCGGGAAACCAACACAGGCAGAGACGGAAACCTGCAGGGTCTGAACCCCAAACCCAAGACCTACCTGTCTCTCCCAGCCCCAGGTCAAGTGCTCCCTCCCCGCTCCACCAGGGGTCATGCTCCCACTTTCCCCAGGCCTGGAGCTGCCCCCAACCCCAAGAACAGTGCTCCCCCCTTGACTCCCAGGGATAGTGCTCCCCCAAACCCCAGGGATAGTGCTCCCCTAACCCTAGGAATAGTGCTCCCCCTAACCCCAGGGATAGTGCTCCTCCACGACCCCCAGTCCGGTGCCCTAACTGCAGATTGCATTCTTGGTTGCAGGAAGTCATGAGCGAAGAGACCGTGAGCCTCTCCCAAACCCCGCATGTGCTGACATCTCCACGTGTGCTGTGTCCTGGGTAGGCTTTCTTCATAGACTGTGCTTCCGTCTGTCTGGAGTTTCCGCTTCATCCATCTGTCAACAGGGAGGATGCACACCCCTGAGTCCGAGGCCACACCACGCATTCTGTAGAAACTCTCACTGCCCAGGGAGCATGCTTTATTAGGAAAGCTCCAGGTTCACAGAGGCTCTGGGCTCCCTCTGGGCCCGACGCCCTTCACTGTTTGAACTCAGCAGCTGCCTGCAGGTGTGGAGGACATGCACCTTCCAGCCTTTGTCCTTTCCCGGCCTTTCTTCTCGTCAATCTTACCGTCTGTCGGCCCTAAGTGGACGCCCGGGTAAGTGAGTCCGTAAGCAATGAGCAGTTCCTGTCCTTAGCATGTCTGGGGTCTGTGGCTTTTGAGAAGGCATCTGCAAAGCTATTGCTGACATGGATGTCATGAGGTTCTCTCCCTTATTCCAGAGCTCAGTAAGCCCACAGGGCACAAGGCTGTTGACATTCACAGCTGAGTGAGAAAGTGGTGATGTTTAACTATAAGCATGAAAAACCCAAAAAGTACAATAATAAGGTTTCCATGTGCAACGCATGTATCCAGCGCCCTGGAACGAAACAGACACGTGTGCTCTTTGAGCGGAAGGAAGATGCAGGTCAGGAAAAATGGTGATTCTGCTGTTTCCCAAGTCACCCAGCAGGTGGGGGTGTCTGCTCATGGAAACCCGCATTTGCTAGGATACAATTTCCCTCTTTCTTTTTCACGAAGGAAAGGTCAATTCACTCAGAAATTACATCCTTAGTGAGATACCTATGACTTGTAGGGCCCCATACACTCAGAACCCCCGCTCCCAGGGGACTGCTGGGTGAACGTGGTCCAACATGTGTAATATTCACAAGGAATGGGTGTTACAAGCCCAGCAGGCTGTATGGCTTTCATTAATTTGGCCAGAGTCATTCACGAATAGCAGAATGTTTAATATGGAAGCAGCAGCCACCCAAATAGCAAACACAATTTGGTAGAGATGTGAGGCCGTTAGCGCCGTGGCAGGGGTGAGGCAGTCTTACCAGGTGCTGATGGTGAAGTGTGTTGTCATCTCTTCCTGAACTTAAATTTGTTACGTGACTCTAAGCAATTCACTTCCAATGCCTGGGACTCAGCTATTTCCGCTCCAAAATCAAGGGGCTGTACAGAGTGACCTTAGGGTGTTCTCCAGGGCTAACACGGTACCAATTATCCCAGTAAGAGGCCAAAGCCACGGCCAGTTTGCCTGAAATTCTCCTGTGAGTGGCCCAACAGAAATAATCAAAGTGAGTGGATGGTGTGACAGACACAGAAAGGCCTGGGAAGGAAGCTGACCAACTCCCTGGATACTTAGCCAGGCACAGTCTTCTCAGTTAGATCTTTAAATCGATTGAGATTTGGCAAAATTGTTACAAATCCTGGCAGCATATCAACCAAGATCATTATACCCATTAAGTAACTAATACCCTAAAACTCTTTGACCCCAAGGAGTGTCAGGATTGTAGCACTGTGAAGATGCTGCAGACGAATTAAGGCTGATCCCATCATTGGGGATTGTCAAGGTTGTGAGCCATCAGTGTGTAATCATCCCGGGACTCTTAAAATATGTGTATCACTATAGTCAGGGTTCTGCAGTGAGACAGAACCAATAGGCTACATAGGTAGGTAGCTATATAGATAGACAGGTGATAGATAGATAGATAATAATAGATAAACAGATAGCTAGCTAGATGGATGGAAAGAGGATATTCAGTAGGAGAATGGGCTCATGTGATGGTGGAGGTTGAGAAGTCCCAGGACAGCCTGTCTTAGAGTAGATAGATAGATGATAGACAAACAGATAGCTAACTAGGTGGATGGAAAGAGGATATTCAATAGGAGCACTGGCTCATGTGATGGTGGAGGTGAGAAGTCCCAGGACAGGCTGTCTTAGAGCTGGAGACTCTGGGATGCTGGTCATGGGACTCAGGACCCGAGTTGCAAGGCCTCAGAGCCAGGGAAGACAATGGCGTGACTCAGTCCAAGGCTGAAGGCCTGAGAGCCCAGGGCAGGGAGTGCTGGTGCAAACCCAAAGTCTGAAGGCCAAGAGGCTAGAGTGCTGATGTCCAAGGGCAGGAGAAGAAGGGTGTCCCAGCTCTAGGAGACAGACACAGCTACCTTTTAGTTCTATCTGGGATTGGATGGTGCCTACCCTGCATTCAGGCAGGTCTAGGTGTTCCCCCTCAGTCTGCTGACTCACACCCCAGTCTCCTCCAAAACAGCTCATCCTCTTATCCATCCATCTAGCTGAGGCTAAGACAAGATCTCACCGACCAGCTGGGCCTCCCTCCAGCCAGCCAGGTTGAGGCCTGGTGTTAACCATCACTATATGGCACTGCTCCTTCTGGCTAATCCCAGAGGGCAGAGGTCACACAGGCACCGCATCAAGCCAGGGTTCCTTGTTTTGGTGTCAGCAAGAGGCTCTGAGATGGAAGGGAAGACCGCTCCCCAGTCAGTGTGTTCCAGTGCATGGCAGGGCAGCAGCTGGAAGTAGGAGGCCTGTGTTCCCTTCGTGGAAATTATCCTGAGGTTGGGCGGCCACCTCCCTTCACTGCCCAGAGCGGGTGCTGATGTGTTGTGCGTTGCTGCGATTCCCTGCGTCTCTCCTCACCTGCTGATGGTAACTCTCAGCAGCTCCTCTGCAGAAGCTGGGTCCTGTCCCTTCCCTGGGTGTTGATATGGTTTGGTCTGTGTCCCACCCAGTCTCATGTGGAATTGTCACTCCCAGTGTTGGAGGAGGGGCTTGTTGGGAGGCGGTGGGATCACGGGGTGGGTTCTCAGGAAGGGTCCAGCACCACCCCTCTTGGTCCTGTGCAGTGAGTCCCCTGCCATCTGGTGGTCTCCATGTGTGGCTGCCCCTCTCCCTCCCGGCTCCTGGCTCCCACCCTGTGATGGGCCTCCTACCCTGCCCCTTCCACCATGACTGTGTTTCCAGAGGCCTCCCCAGAAGCCGAGCAGATGGCAGCACCATGCGTCCTGCACCACCTGCGCAACCCAGAGCCAGTTAAAACTCTTTTCTCTCTAAATGACCCAGTCTCAGTGGTTCTTTATGGCAGTGTGAGAACGGGCTGCTTACCGGTGTGATAAGGGCAATTTGTGAAATTTGCCAGGATATTTTTAATATTGTTTTAATTATGAAATCATGAGTTTTACATGAACAAAACTAAGAGTTTGGGAACATGTAGAACAGGATGGCCTGGCACCTAGGGAAAACAACAGTCTGGTATTTTTGGGTCACAAAAGTTATAAAAAGCAAACCATGCTTTCTCTACATAACACTAGAGCGAAATAAAACATCCTGAAGCAAAACGTTCATAGCCCTCCTATGCCATGTTGTCATTCGTGGGTGAGATCATTCGGTGCTGCCTCGATGGTCTGTTTTATCCATGAATTAGTTACCTCTCTCTTCTCTTAGTGCAGGTAGAACTCCAGGTCAGATGTGTCTGAGTTTGCTTTCAATGCCGAAGGACTCCTAACTAACTATTGCCTTGCGTGAGGCTGAGGGCTGCCACCCAGCACTCTGGAATTCAGCTGCTTCACATGTGAAATGAGGACGGCAGCTTTACAGGGTCGATGTGGCTAACGGTGCCCCCCAGACTGCCTTGTTGATGAGTCAGGGAGGGAGTTTCCTCTGGGATCACTGGGCTGTGTTCCCCGTGAGTGAGGGTATAAGGAGGGGTGAGAGCAGTGTGCGGCAGGGCGGCTGCTGGAGGCAGAAGCCTGGGGTCTGAGGCTCATGTGTTGGTGAATCTCTGGAGGATGAGACAAGTCACTTTGCCTTATTGGTCCTTAAGGCTCCAGCCTCTCCCTCAGAATCACTTTCCTCCTCCCACCAGCCCTGCAGGAAGCCAGGAGTGCTCTGCCCAGAAGAGGGAAGCCAGATGCAGGCCCTGTGGACACCTGGTGATGGGCAGGGGGTGTGGAAAAACCAGTGCTGGAGGGGCCGCCAGGGCAGAGTGCAGACGAGCACGGCATCAGAGATGCCAGAAGGTGGAGATAGGAGGATGGCAAGAGTAGTGTTTCCAGGGTTCACAAAATAAAGATGTGTAATCTGTAAATTTTAATGGCGAAGCCCCAGAAGGAACAAATCAGGCAATGTTTACAAGAAAAGGCCAGACAAATGCAGCTATAATATTTATTCATCCATGCCTGAGAGTAACTACGACCTGGTACTAGATTTACCCTTGTTGGGAAAACAGTCGTCCTGCTGATTTTGGATTTGCCTGTGTTTGGAAAAGAGTCGTACGGTGATTTTGGGAACATGAAGCTGTTCTGCAGTGTCCTGCCACTTTGCCCTCAGAGGGCTCTTGGCAGCCTGTGAGTATCCCGGCCTTCCATCCCAGCACTCTCCTGCAAAAATGCAGAACAAACATTAATAACGTCTGAATTCTTACTGCTCCAGTAACAGCACACACTTGATACAAGACAGAAGGGCCTGGACAGGAGCTCTGTTCACAAAGGACCGCTGGCGAGATGAGCCATCCTTCTTGCTTGTCACACTGGAGGGAAGTTTCTGGCTTCCGGACAAATGCTTGTTTGCAGGAGGCCACAGAGGACCCACGTGGCAAAGGTTCCTACTCACAGAGTGGGATCTGCAATCCACAGGCAGGGTCCTTCAGGAAGAAGCCGTGCTGAGCACACAGGTCCCTGCGACCACAGATGCACAGAACACCTGGCCTTGCCCCTGGTGTCAGTCAGGCTAATTAGGGGCCCGGGGGACTTGCTGGCACTGCCCTTGCTGTGGCTAGAAAAGCTATTTAAATAATTCTTCACAAAGAGCCTCACTCCCAGGCCAGGTCCTTTTGGTTCCATGTGTGGGAGCCAGGTGCAAAGACGAATGTGCTCTCAGCAGAACGACCCTGGGCTCTGCTTGTCTCCGAGGACAGGATCTAATCTCACACTGAATTTCAGAAGGAAGCCCGATCATGTTGGCAATGCCCCCTCCTGTATGCAAGTAAGTGACTTTGTTTAAATTAAAATTTGTATTTTTAGTTGACAAATACTAACTGCATATACTTACGTTTTAAACATGGTTTTGATACCTTTACACTGTGGAGAGATTATATCAAGTTAATTAACGTTATCATCACCTCACATCTTTTTTTGGCAGTGAGAACATTTAAAATCTATTATTTTAGTGGGTGGCTGTGGTCCCAGCACTTTGGGAGTTTCAGACTGGAGGATCTCTTGGGCCTAAGGGCTCAACACCAGCCTGGGCAGCATAGCGAGGCTGCATCTCTGCAAAAAATTAGCCAGGCATGGTGGTGAGTGCCTGTAGACCCAGCCACGTGAGAGGCTGAGGCAAGATTGCTTGAGCAGGAGGGTCGAAGCTGCAGTGAGCTATGTTTGTGCCACTGCACTCCAGTCTGGGCGACAGAGCAAGACTCTATCTCAAAAAAAAGAAAAAAAAACCTATTGTTTTAGCAATTTTGAAATATGCGATCATTATGAGGACGCGTGCGCCCCATGCCGTGCAGCAGACCTGAGGCGTCCTCCTGCCTGAGACTTTGTGCCTGTGACCAGCACCTCCCCACTCCCCTCTGGAGGCCACTGTTCTGCTCTCTGCTTCTCTCAGTTCAAAAGTCAGACTTACACAAGTGAGTTTTTGATATGGCCTGCCTTGGGGTTCTGCATACAAGGTAAGGGGGTAAAACATAAACATACACATTTTTCCACACTGATTATAACTATTCCACTTAAAAATCAGAATTTAAAAGTCAGCGTTTTGCTTCAGCTTCTCCTTCCTCTCCTGTGCTTCCAGCCAATCCTCAGATTAAGTGGAAGCAAACGCCTGAAAGTCAGCCCTTAGTTTTGGAACCAGTTTGTACAAATGGAAGGCATTTTCATTCCTCTCACTAAGCAGGCTCACATTCTGGCTCATTGTCATTAGCTTGTAAAGAAAATCTCCCGGAGGAAGGTGCAGAACGGACTAGGAACCACGGAGTAAACAGAAATATGCAGGGAGCCCCAGCAGAGCTGCTCCGACACCCAGATCCTGTCCAACCACTGCGGTGGCAGCTGGAAACATGCGGCATGGTGTGGCCCACCTGCTCCGAGTCCTGAGCTGCGGCCCGCTGCGGTGAGGTCCCTACGGCCTGGTGCTTCCCGCATCTCAGCTCGGGAGTTCCTCCGCCCGTCTCCGAGATGGGCAGTGTGGATTTAGTGCCAGTGCGTGTCCTGTGGGAGACACGTGTCCAGTTATCGGGAGAGGGCCCGTGACTGTGGAGGGGAGAGAGCGCGGCATGAGCGACGTCAAGGCAGCCGTACTTGTCTTTGGCAGGAACACTCCAACCCACTTTCATTTCACACTTCAGTCAAGTCGATCATAATCTGATATATTTTGGAAAAAATTAGCACTGCTCTCTTCATAGGAAAAATGATTTTAGAATTTGCAGTCAAGAGGACCCTGTCTCCACACAGCTGAGCTGTGGCTTTCTTACAACAATCATGCAAGGGACACGGGCTGCAGTGAGGATTTCCCCCCAGTCACTGCCAAGAGACGCATCCAAATGACAGACAACGTTAGGCTTTTCCTGGGTCATCCCTGTGCAGGCAAAGGGCCCAACACCATCTTCAACCTGAGCCTGAAGACCCCAGCCCCGACCTGGAGACTAGGGGGAGGAAGCACCGTCCCAGCGGAGCAAGGGTAGAGGCCCCCTGGTCTCTGGGAGGTGTGGAGAGCTGGGGACGGTGCAGGAAGGGAAGCTCTGGTGAGGCTGGGACCTTTTGCGGAGGGAAGAGCAAGTTACCCAGAAACACATCACAAATACTGTGGGATTTAACTGTAAGTACAAAACAGCTTTTCCATCAGAACTTAACAGCTACTATATTTTCCAGCTGTTTGTTTGCCTTGATTCTACGTTTTTACCTGCCCTCGCCCCCATTCCCCAAATACTGAGCTGCTGGACTCCTTCCCTTGCCTTGGTGGTCATTCATCCCTGACCTCTGCATGGCACCATCATCACCGGTCCTGAGCATTCCCCGCCCCGCCTGCCTGAAGAGGACCACAGGCCCTGGAAGGCCCTGGAGGTGGCTTCCCGTGACCCTGTGTCAACACGGCAACGTTAGACAATACTGTAATGCCTACAAACAACTCCCGAGGTCCTCCCGGGGAGCGCAGTCCCCGCACCCTAGCGCACTCTGCACAGCCATTCCAGCAGCTCCTCACGGGGAGCGCAGTCCCAGCACCATAGCACATTCTGCACAGCCATTCCAGCACCGCCAGCAAAGGCATCGCAAACCAAAGTCCAGTGCACAGTCACCGCCCCACCCTTGCAGACTCCGACCTAGGTGTACATGGAAGACAGCCCTCCTGTCCGTGGGGAGGGCCTGAGTCTGCCTCTCCTCTGTACAGGCCCAACGGTCCTTGGTGGCTTCAGTGCTTATGATGGTATCATTAGGAGCAAATGGCATTTAGTCATCGCTTCAGCCTGATCACCGAGGGGGGGCTGGGGTGTCGCTTGAGTTTGACTTGGTGACCTCTCCTCATCTCATTCGTAAAGTGGGATAAAATAGCAACTTCCTTCAGTGAGAATCCACTGACAAAGTCTGTAAGGAGTTAGCACCAATGCCAGCCTCTATTAAAATTCAGTGAAGGTCAGGTGTTCGTGCGATGTGAAAGCGCATTAATTTTTCATTCACTGTCTGCTCATTACTGTAAATGGAACTGGATCTACTTGATAATCATTTCAAAGTCACACCCACCCAGAACTTGGGAATGTTACCTTGCCTGGAAGTAAGGTTTTTTCAGATGTAATTAGTTAGGGTGAGTCTATACTGGGGTAGGGTGGAAACTGGAATCCAGCAGGACTGGTGCCCTTATAAGAAGAGGGGCATTTGAACACAGACACGCAGGGGAGAAGGCCGGGTAAAGACAGAGGGAGAGGTTGGCGTGATGAGTCTGTAGGCCAAGCAATGCCAGTGAACACCAGCAGGGCACCAAAGGCTGGGTGTGCAAGGCAGCATTCGTCCTTCCAACCTTCGCGGGGAGCAAAGCCCTGCCAACACTGTGACTTGGTCTTCTGGTCTCCAGAACTGTGACAGCATCAACGTCTGTTGCTTTAAGCCACCAAACGTGTGGTTCTTTGTTATGGCAGCCCTCGCCCTCCTCAGCCTGAACCATCACCACTCTGCCTTACCTCTCAATATCCCAAGTAAAAGCCACCTGAAGCAACCATGTCTTAACAGAGCATGTCTTGGAAATATTGAAAAAAGACTTTCCCCATTTTATGAATTTGCTGCATAATAGAAATTTAAATTAAAATAATTGGCATTCACTGTTCACTATTTTATAAGCACCATGATTATTTCAATCTAGAGAGCTCTTATGTCTTTTTAAATTATTTTCTATATTCATTGAGGTTCTGAATTGCATAAAAGCATCAAAAACAATCCTTGTCAAATAATCCTGACTTTTCTATACAATTGCATATATGGCTATTTCACCATTTGAATTCGATCTTCTTCATGAACACTTTAGAAACAAGGACAGGGTGTGCCCGTGCCTCTGAATTCAACCCGCTTTCCTTTGTATCAGGTCGGAGCACCACCTTAAGATGAGAAATATTAACTGCACTCTTACTAATTGAGACATGCTTCTGGGCAAAGAAGGGAGGAGAGATTCACAGGGAGAAGCCACTCCCTGCAGGGGGGATTTGAGGAGGTGGCACAAAGTAGGGGGATTTGGGGGGGGTTGCACAGAGTGGGGGGATTTGAGAAGGTTGCACACAGTATGGGGGATTTGAGTAGGTTGCTGACAATGGGGGGATTTGGGGAGGTTGCACACTCCGACAGGGAATTTGAGGAGGTTGCACAGTGTGGGGGGGACTTGAGGAGGTTACTTACAGTGGGGGGATTTGGGGAGGTGGCACACAGTAGGGGGATTTGGGGGGGGTTGCACAGAGTGGGGGTATTTGAAGAGGTTGCACACAGTACAGGGGATTTGAGGAGGTTGCACACAGTGGGGGGATTTGGAGGGGTTGCACAGTGAGGGGGACGGGGAGGTTGCACAGAGTAGGGGGGATTTGGGGACATTGCACACAGTGGATGGATTTGGGGAGGTTGCACACAGTGGGGGGATTTGGGGACATTGCTCACACGGGGGATTTTGGGAGGTTGCTCACAATGGGGGGATTTGGGGAGGTTGTACTCAGTGGGGGAGATGTGGGGAGTTTGCAGACAGTTGGGGGATTTGGAGAGATTGCTCACAGTTGGGATCTGAGGAGGTTGCACACAGTAGGGGGATTTGCAGAGGATGCACACAGTGGGGGGGATCTGCGGATGTTGCACACAGTGGGGGGGATTTGAGGAGGTTGCTGACAATGGGGGGATATGGGGAGGTTGCACACAGTGGGGGGATTTGGGGAGGTGGCACACATTGGGATTTGAGGAGGTTGCAAACAGTGGGGAGATATGGGAGTTTGCACACAGTGGGAGGATTTGGGGAGGTTGCTCACAGTGGGGGGATTTGAGGGGGTTGCACACAGTAGGGCAATAGGCGGAGATCGAACAGAGTGGAGGATTTGGGGAGGTTGGACAGAGTAGGGGGGATTTAGGGAGGTTTGGGGAGGTTGCACACAGTGGGGGGATTTGAGGTGGTTCAAAACAGTTGGGGGGATTTGGGGAGGTGGCACACAGTGGGGGGGGATTTGGGGAGGTTGCTACACAGTTGTGGAAATAGGGGGCATTTGCACAGAGTGGGGGTATTTGTGGAGCTTGAACATAGTAGGGGGGATTTGGGGAGGTTGCACACAGTGGACGGATTTGGTGAGGACGCACACAGTGGGGGGATTTGGGGAGGTTGCACACCGTGGGGGGGATTTGGGGAGGTTTCACACAATAGGGATTTGAGGACGCACACAGTGGGGGGATTTTGGGGGGGGTTGCACACAGTGGGGGGATTTGGGAAGGTTGCACACACTGTGGGGGGATTTGGGGAGGTTGCACACCGTGGTGGGGAATTGGGGAGGTTGCACACAGTGGGGGGGATTTGGGGAGGTTTCACACAATAGGGATTTGAGAAGGACGCACACAGTGGGGGGATTTTGGGGGGTTGCACACAGTGGGATTTGGGGAGGTTGCACACAGTGGGGGGATTTGGGAAGGTTGCACACAGTGGGGGAGATTGGGGGGTTGCACACAGTAAGGGGGATGTGGGAGGTTGCACGCATTGGGGGGATTTGGGGAGGTTGCACAGAGTGGTGGGTATTTGGGGAGGTTGAACACAGTGGCGGGATTTGGGGAGGTTGCACACAGTGGGGGGGATTTGGGGAGATTACACAGAGTGATGGGGATTTGGGGAGGTTGCACAGAGTGGTGGGGATTTGAGGAGGTTGCACACATTTGGTTGGATTTACGGAGGTTGCACAGAGAGGAGATTTGGAGAGGTTGCACACAGTGGGGGGGATTTGGGGAGGTTTCACAAAGCTAGGGGCATTTGAGGAGAATGCACACAGTGGGGCAATTTGGGGACATTGCACACACTGGGGGGATTTGAGGAGGATACTCACAGTGGGGGAGGAATTTGAGGAAGTTGCACGCAGTGGGAGGGATTTCAGGAGGTTGCTCACAGTGGGGGGATTTGAGGAGGTGTCACATAATGGGAGGATTTGGGGGGGTGCACACAGTGGAAGGGATGGGGGAGGTTTCACAGAGTTGGGGGGATTTGGGGAGGTTGCACAGAGGGGGGGATTTCAGGACGTTGCACACAGTAGGCATTTGGGGAGGTTGCACAAAGTTGGGGGGATTTCAGGAGGTTGAACACAGTCGGGGGATTTGAGGAGGTTCCAAACAGTTGTGGGGATTTCGGGAGGTTGCACACATTTGGGGGGATTTGGGGAGGTTGCACACAGTGGGGGGATTTGGGGGGCTTGCACACATTGGGGGGAATAGGGGGAGGTTGCATAGATTGGGGGGATTTGGGGAGGTTGCACATAATGGGATTTGGAAAGGTTGCACACAGTGGGGGAGATTTGAGGAGGTTGCGCAGAGTGGGGGGATTTGGGGAGATTGTGAAGAGTGGGGGCATTTGAGGAAGTTGCACAGAGTGGGGAGATTTGAGGAGCTTGCACAGAGTAGTGGATTTGAGGAGGTTGCACATAGTGTGGGGGATTTGGGGAGGTTGCATACGGGATTTGGGGGGGGTTGCACACATTCGGGGACTTGAGGTTGCACACAGTTGGGATTCGGGGAGGTTGCACACAGTTTGGGGATTTGAGCAGGTTGCACACAGTGGGGGGATTTGGGGGGTTGCACACAGTGGGAGGGATGGGGGAGGTTGCACACACTGGGTGGATTTCGGGAGGTTGCACAGAGTGGGGGATTTGGGGAAGTTGCACAGAGTGGGGGGATTTGGGGAGGTTGCACACACTGGGTGGATTTCAGGATGTTGCACACACTGGGGGCATTTGGGGAGGTTGCACAGAGTGGGGGGATTTGAGGAGGTTGCACACAGCTGGGGGGATTTGAGGAGGTTGCACAGTGTGGGGCAATTTGAGGAGGTAACTCACAGTGGGGCGATTTGGGGAGGTTGCACACAGTGGGGGTACTAGAATAGGTCGCACACACTGGGGGGAATGTGGGGAGTTTAAACACTGAGGGGGGATTAGGGGAGGTTGCTCACAGTGGGGAGATTTTAGGAGGTTGCACGCAGTGGGGGGATTTGAGGAGGTTGTACACAGTGGGGCGATTTGAGGAGGTTGCACAGAATCGGGGGATTTGAGGAGGTTGCACACAGTGAGGGTATTTGGGGCGGTTGCACACAGTGGGGGACTTGAGGTTGCACACGGGGGGGATTTCGGGAGGTTTCATACAGTGGGGGGATTTGGGGAGGTTGCACCCAGTGGGAGGGATAGGCGGAGGTTGCACGGAGTGGGGCTGATTTGGGGAGGTTGCACAGAGTGGGGGGGATTTGGGGAGGTTGCACACAGTTGGGGGATTTGAGGAGTTTGCACACAGTATGGGGATTTGAGGAAGTTGCACACAGTATTGGGATTTGAGAAGTTCGCACACAGTGTGGGGGATTTTGGAAGATTGCACAGAGTGGGGTGATTTGGGGAGGTTGCACACGGGGAAATTTGGTGAGGTTGCACACAGTGGCGGGATTTAGTGTGGTTGCCCACAATGAGGTGAGATTTGGGGAGGTTGCACAGAGCGGGGGGGGGATTTGGGGAGTTTGCAGAGAGTCGGGGGGATTTGGGGAGGTTGCACAGAGTGGGGGGTATGCGATGAGGTTGTACACAGTTGGGATGATTTGGGGAGGTTGCACAGAGTGGGGGGGATTTATGGAGGTTGCACACAGTGGGGGGGGATTTGTGGAGGTTGGACACAGTTGGGGGGATTTAGCGAAGTTGGACACACTGGGGGGATTTGGGGAGGTCGCACACAGTTGGGATTTGAGGAGTTTGCTCACAGTGGGGTATTTGAGGAGATTGCTCACAGTGGCAGGGGATTTCAGGAGGTTGCACACTTTGGGGGGCATTTGGGGAAGTTGCCCACAGTGAGGGGATTAGAGAAGGTTGCACACAGTGGGGGGATTTTTGGGGGTTGCACACAGTGGGGGACTTGAGAAGGTTGCACACAATTGGGGGGATTTGGGGAGGTTGGACACAGTGGGGGGATTTGAGGAGGTTGCACATAGTGGGGGAGATTTTGGGAGGTTGCAAACAGTGGGGGGATTTGAGGAGGCTGCTCGCAGTGGGGAGATTTGAGGAGGTTGCACACAGTGGGGGGATTTGAGTAGGTTGCACACAGTGGGGGGGATTTGAGGAGGTTGCACACAGTACAGGGATTTGAGGAGGTTGCACACAGTATGGGGAATTTTGTGAGGTTGCACAGAGTTGGGTGGATTTGGGGAGGTTGCACAGAATGGGGGGAATTTGGTGAGGTTGCACACAGTGGCGGGATTTGGTGTGGTTGCCCACAATTGGGATTTAGGGATTTTGCAGAGAGTAGGGGGATTTGGGGAGGGTGCACAGAGTGGGGGGGATTTGGGAAGGTTGCACACAGTGTGGGGGATTTGGGGAGGTTGTACACAGCTGGGGGGATTTAGGGAAGTTGCACACATTGGGATTTGAGGAGGTTACTCACAGTAGCGGAGAATTTGAGGAGATTGCACACATTGGGGGGGATTTGGGGAGGTTGCACACAGTGAATGGATTAGAGGTTGCGCACAGTGGTAGGATTTGGGGGGATTACACACAGTGGGGGACTTGAGGTTGCACAGAGTGGGGGGGATTTGGGGAGGTAACACACAGTGGGGGAATTTCAGGAAGTTGCACACAGTGGGGGAGATTTGAGGAGGTTGCACACACTAGAGGGAATTGAGGAGGTTGCACACTGTGTGGGGGATTTTGGGAGGTTGCACAGAGTGGGGGGGATTTGGGGACGTTGCACAGAGTGGGTGGGATTTGTGGACGTTGCACACAGTGGTGCCATTTGGCGTAGTTGCACACAGTGTGGGGGGATTTGGGGAGGTTGCACAGAGTGATGGGGATTTAGGGAGGTTGCACACTGTGTGGGGGATTTGAGAAGTTTGCACAAAATGGGAGGGATTTGAGGAAGTTGCAGTGGGGGTAATTTTGTGAGGTTGCACAGGGTGGGGGGGATTTGGGGAGGGTGCACACAATTGGAGGGATTTGGGCAGGTTGAACACAGTTGGACGACTTAGGGAAGTTGCACACAGTGGGAAAATTTGATGAGGTTGCACAAAGCGGGGGGGATTCGAGGAGGTTGCTCACATTGGGGGGATTTGAGGAGGTTGCTCTGAGTGGTGGATTTGAGGAGGTTGCACACAGTGGGGGCGATTTGGGGAGGTTGCACACAGTGGTGGGATTGGAGGTTGCACACGGGGGATTTGGGGAGGTTGCTCATAGTGGGAGGATTTGGGGGGGTTGCACAAAGTGGGGGGATTTGGGGAGGTTGCTCACGGGGGATATGGGGAGATTGCACACAGTGGGGGGATTTGGGAAGGTTGCTCACAGTGGGGGGATTTGGGGAGGTTGCATATAGTGGGGGGATTTAGCATGGTTGCACACAGTGAGAGGGATAGGGGGTGGTTGCACAGAGTGGGGGGATTTGAGGAAGTTGCACAGAGTGGGGGGGATTCGGGGAGGTTGCACACAGTGGGGGAATTTGCGGAGGTTGAACACAGTTGGGATTTAGGGAAGTTGCACACAGTTGGGGAGATTTGGTGAGGTTGCACACAGTTGGGATTTGAGGAGGTTATTCACAGTGGGGGGATTTTAGGAGGTTGCTCACAGTGGTGGGGGATTTGAGGAGGTTGCACACAGTGGGGGGGATTTGGGGAGGTTGTACACAGGGGATGTGAGGAGGTTGCGCACACTGGGAGGATTTGTGGGGGTTGGACACAGTGGGGGATGTGAGGAGGTTGCACACAGTGGAGAGGATTTGGGGAGGTTGCACACAGTAGGGGGATTTGGGGAGGTTGCTCACAGTGGGAGGATTGGAGGAGGTTGCACACGGTAGGGGGATTTGAGGAGGTTGTGCACACTGGGAAGATTTTTGGGGGTTGCACACAGTAGAGAGGATTTGGGGAGGTTGCACACAGTGTGGGGGATTTGGGGAGGTTGCACAGAGTTGGAGGGATTTGGGGAGGTTGCACACACTGGGGGATTTTGTGACATTGCCCACAAAGCGGGGGATTTGGGGAGGTTGCACAGAGTGGGGGGGATTTGGGGAGGTTGCATAGATTGGGGGGGATTTGGGGAGGTTGCACAGAGTGATGAGGATTTGAGGATGTTGCACACATTAGGTGGGATTTGGGGAGGTTGCATACCGTGGGGGGGATTTGGGGAGGATGAACACAGTTTGGGGGATTTAGGGAAGTTGCACACACTGGGGAGATTTGGGGAGGTTGCACAGAGTTGGGGGGATTTGTGGAGGTTGCTCACAGGGGGGGGATTTTAGGAGGTTGCTCACAGTGGCGTGGGATTTGACGAGGTTGCACACAGTGAGGGGATTTGAGGAGGTCGTGAACACTGGGAGGATTTGTGGGGGTTGCACACAGTGGCAGACTTGAGGTTGCACACAGTGGAGGGGATTTGGGGAGGTTGCACACAGTGGGGGGATTTGAGGTTTCACACAGCATGTTGATTTGGGGGGGTTGCTCACATTGGGGGGCATTTGGGGGATTGCACACAGTGGGGGGATTTGAGGAGGTTGCACACACTGGGGGGATTTGTGGTTTTGCTCACAGTGGGGGAGATGTGGGGTGTTTGCACACAGTGGGGGGACTTGGGGGTGTTGCACACATCGGGGGATTTGAGGTTGCACACAGTGGGGGGATTTGTCGTTTTGTTCACAGTGGGGGAGATTTGGGGGGTTTGCAGTGGGGGGATTTGAGGCGGTTGCACACCGGGGGGATTTGAGGAGGTTGCACACAGTGGGGGTATTTCAGGAGGTTGTTCACAGTGGGGGGATTTCAGGAGGTTGCACACAGTGGGGGGATTTGAGTAGGCTGCACACAGTGGGGGTTATTTGAGAACCTTGTAGAGTAGGGGATTTGAGGAGGTTGCACACAGGGTGGGGGATTTGGGGAGGTTGCACACAGGGAGGGGATTTCAGGGGGTTGCACACAGTCGGGGACTTGAGGAGGTTGCACACAGTTGGGGGGATTCGGGGAGACTGCACACAGTTTGGGGATTTGAGCAGGTTTCATACAGTGGGGGGATTTGGGGGGTTGCACACAGTGGGAGGGATGGGGGAGGTTGCACAGAGTGGGGGGATTTCGGGAGGTTGCACAGTGTGGGGGGGGATTTGGGGAGGTTGCACACAGTGGAGGATTTGGGGAGGTTGAACACACTGGGTGTATTTGGGGAGGTTGCACACACTGGGGGGTTTGGGGAGGTTGCACAGAGTGGGGGCGATTTGAAGAGGTTGCACACAGCGGGGAGGATTTGAGGAGGTTGCACACAGTGGAGGGGATTTGAGGCGGTTGCACAGTGCAGGGCAATTTCAGGAGGTTACAGTGGGGGGATTTGGGGAGGTTGCTCACAATGTGGGGATTTGGGGAAGTGGCACAGAGTGGGGGGATTTGGGGAGGCTGCTCACAGTGGGTAGATTTCAAAAGGTTGCACACACTGGGGGGAATGTGGGGAGTTTGCACACAGTAGGGGGATTTGGGGAGGTTGCTCACCGTGGGGGAATTTGAGGAGGTTGCAGGCAGTGGGGGGATTTGAGGAGGTTGCAGGCAGTGGGGGGATTTGAGGAGGTTGCACACGGGGGATTTGAGGATGTTGCACACAGTGGGGGGATTTGAGGACGTTGCACACAGTGGGGGGATTTGAGAAGGTTGCACACAGTGTGGGGGATTTGAGAACGTTTCACAGAGTAGGGGGATTTGTGGAGATTGCACACAGTAGGGGGGATTTGGGGAGGTCGCACACAGTTGGGGGGATTTGAGGAGGTTGCTCACAGTGGTGGGGGATTTGAGGAGGTTGTGCACTGTGGGGGGCATTTGTGGAGGTTGCACACAGTGAGGGGATTAGAGGAGGTTGCGCACAGTGGGGCGATTTGTGGGGGTTGCACACAGTGGGGGACTTGAGGAAGTTGCACACAGTGGGGGGTATTTGAGGAGGTTGCACACAATAGGGGAGATTTTGGGAGGTTGCACACAGTGGGGAGATTTGAAGAGGCTGCTGGCAGTGGGGGGATTTGATGAGGTTGCACATAGTGGGGAGATTTGAGGTTGCACACAGTGGGGGTGATTTGAGGAGGCTGCACACAGTAGGGTGATTTGAGGAGGTTGCACACAGTGTGAGGGATTTGGGGAGGTTGCAGAGAGTGGGGGTGATTTGGGGAGGTTGCAGAGAGTGGGGGTGATTTGGGGAGGTTGCAGAGAGTGGGGGGGATTTGGCGAGGTTGCAGAGAGTGGGCGGGATTTGGAGAGGTTGCACAGAGTGGGCGGGATTTGGCGAGGTTGCACACAGTGTCGTGATTGGGTGAGGTTGCACACAGTGAGGGGTGTTTTGGGGAGGTTGCACAGAGTGGGGGGATATGGGGCGGTTGCACAGAGTGTGGGGGTTCGGGGAGTTTGCACAGAGTGGGAGGGATTTGAGGTTGCACACAGTGAGGGCAATTTTGGGAGGTTGCACAGAGTCGGGGGGATTTGGGGAGGCTGCACACAATGGGAGGGATTTGGGCAGGTTGAACACAGTTGGGGGATTTAGGGAAGTTGCACACAGTGGGGGCATTTGAGGAGGTTGCTGACATTGGGGGGGATTTGAGAAGGGTCCACACAGTGGGGGGGATATGAGGTGGTTGCACACAGTGGGGGGATTTGAGGTGGTTGCACACAGTGGGGGCGATTTGGGTTGGTTGCAGACAGTGTGGGGATTTGGGGAGGTTGCTCACAGTGGGGGGATTTGAGGAGGTTGCACATAGTGGGGGGATTTGGGGGGTTGCACACAGTGGGAGAAATAGGGTGAGGTTGCACAGAGTGGAGGGATTTGAGGAGGTTGCACATACTGGGGGGATTCGAGGAGGTCGCACATAGTGGGATTTGGGGAGGTTGCACAGAGTGGGGGGGATTTGGGGAGGTTGCACACATCGGGGGATTTTGTGACGTTGCCCACAGTGGGGGGGATTTGGGGGGGCTGCACAGGGGGGGAGGATTTGGGGAGGTTGCACAGAGTGAGGGGTATTTGAGGATGTTGCACACAGTTGATGGGATTTTGGGAGGTTGCACACAGTGGTGGGGATTTGGGGAGGTTGAATACAGTTTAGGGGATTTAGGGAAGTTGCACACACTGGGGAGATTTGGGGAGGTTGCAAACAGTTGGGGGGATTTGAGGAGGTTGCTCACAGTGTGGGGATTTTAGGAGGTTGCTCACAGTGGTGGGGGATTTGAGGAGGTTGCACAGACTGGGGGGATTTGAGGAGGTTGCACACTGTAGGGGGATTTGTGCAGGTTGTCACAATGGGGGGATTTGAGGAGGTTGCACACAGTGGGGGGATTTGAATAGGTTGCACACAGTGTGGGGGATTTGGCGAGGTTGCACAGAGTGGGGGGATTTGGGGAGGTTGCTCAGAGTAGGGGGGATTTGGGGAGGCTGCACACAGTGGGGCGATTTGGGGAGGTTGCACACAGTGGGGGAGGATTTGAGGAGGTTGCACAGTGTGGGTTGGATTTGGGGAGTTTGCACAGAGTGGGAGGGATTTGAGGAGGTTGCACACAGTTGGGGGAATTTGGGGAGGTTGCACAGAGTGGGGGGGATTGGGGGGTTGCACACAGTGGGGGGATTTGAGGAGGCTGCACACACTGGGGAGATTTGTGGTTTTGCTCACAGTGGGGGAGTTTTGGGGGGTTGCACACAGTGGGGGATTGGGGGGGTTGAACACGGGGATTTGGGGGGCTTGCCCACAGTGGGGGGGATTTTGGGGGTTGCACACATTGGGATTTGAGGAGGTTGCACACAGTGGGGGGATTTGTGGTTTTGGTCATAGGGAGATTTGGGGGGTTTGCACACAGTGGGGGGATTTTGGGAGGTTGCACGCAGTGGGGGGATTTTAGGAGGTTGTACCCAGTGGGGGTTTTGGGGGTTTGCTCACAGTGGGGGAGATTTGGGGGTGTTGCAAACAGTGGGGGGTTTTGGGGAGGTTGCACAGAGTGGGGGGATTTGAGGAGATTGCACACATTGGGGGGATTTGTGGTTTTGCTGACAGTGGGGGAGATTTGGTGGGGTTGCACACAGTGAGGGGATTTGAGGAGGCTACACACAGTTGGGAGGATTTGAGGAGGTTGGTCCCAGTGGGGGGATTTCAGGAGGTTGCACACAGTGGGGGCTATTTGAGGAGGTTGCACAGAGTAGGGGATTTGAGGAGGTTGCACCCAGTGTGAGGGATTTGGGGAGGTTGCACACAGTGAGGGGATTTGAGCAGGTTGCACACAGTGGAGCGACTTGGGCGGGTTGCACACAGTGGGGGACTTGAGGAGGTTGCACACAGTGAGGGTGATTCGGGGAGGTTGGACACAGTTTGAGGATTTGAGCAGGTTGCACACAGTGGGGGGATTTGGCGGGGTTGCACATAGTGGAGGGATGGGGGAGGTTGCACAGAGTTGGGATTTGGCAAGGTTGCTCAGAGTTGGGGGGATTTAGGGAGGTTGCACACACTGGGTGGATTTGGGGAGGTTGCACACACTGGGGAGATTTGGGGAGGTTGCACAGTCGGGATTTGAGGTTGCACACAGCGGGGGAGATTTGAGGAGGTTGTACAGTGCGGGCGATTTGAGGAGGTTACATCACAGTGGGGGGATTTGGGGAGGTTGCTCACAGTGAGTAGAGTTGTCAAGGTTGCACACACTGGGGGGGAATGTGGGGAGTTTGCACACAGTGGGGGGATTTGGGGAGGTTGCCCACAGTGGGGGGATTTGAGGAGGTTGCAGGCTGTAGGGGGATTTGAGGAGGTTGCCCATAGTAGGGGGATTTGAGGAGGTTGCAGGCAGTAGGGGGATTTGAGGAGGTTGCACACAGTGGATTTGAGGAGGTTACACACAGTAGGGGGATTGGGGGGGTTGCACACAGTAGGGGGATTGGGGGGGTTGCACACAGTGGGGGACTTGAGGAGGTTGCACATGGTGGGATTTGGGGAGGTTGCTCACATTGGGGGTGATTTGAGGAGGTTGCACACAGTGGGGGGGGATATGAGGAGGTTGCACATAGTGGGGGGAATATGAGGTTGCACACAGTGGGGGGATTTGGGGAGGTTGCTCACAGTGGGGGGATTTGGGGAGGTTGCTCACAGTGGGGGATTTGGGGAGGTTGCTCACAGTGGGGGGATTTGGGGAGGTTGCACAGTGAGGGGATTTGGGGAGGTTGCACAGTGAGGGGATTTGGGGAGGTTGCTCACAGTGGGGGGATTTGGGGAGGTTGCTCACAGTGGGGGGATTGGGGAGGTTGCAAACAGTCGGGGGGATTTGGGGAGGTTGCTCACAGTGGGGGGATTGGGGAGGTTGCAAACAGTCGGGGGGATTTGGGGAGGTTGCACAGTGAGGGGATTTGGGGAGGTTGCACACAGTGAGGGGATTTGGGGAGGTTGCTCACAGTGGGGGGATTTGGGGAGGTTTTACACAGTGGGGGGATTTGGGGAGGTTGCTCACAGTGGGGTGATTGGGGAGGTTGCACATTGAGGGGATTTGGGGAGGTTGCTCACAGTGGGGGGATTTGGGGAGGTTTTACACAGTGGGGGGATTTGGGGAGGTTGCTCACAGTGGGGTGATTGGGGAGGTTGCAAACAGTTGGGGGGATTTGAGGAGGTTGCACACAGTGTGGGGGATTTTGGGAGGTTGCACAGGGTGGGGCGGATTTGGGGAGGTTGCACACAGTGTTGGGATTTGGTGAGGTTGCACACAGTTGGGGAGATTTGGGGAGGTTGCACAGAGTGGGGTGGATTTGGGGAGGTTGCACAGTGTGGGAGGGATCTGAGGAGGTTGCACACAGTTGAGGGAATTTGGGGAGGTTACACAGAGTGGAGGGGATTTCAGGAGGTTGCACACAGTGGGGGGATTTGAGGAGGTTGCACACAGTGGGGGGATTTGAGGAGGTTGCACACCGGGTGATTTTCGGAGGTTGCACGCAGTGGGGGGATTTGGGGGGGCTGTACACAGTGGGGGGATTTGAGGAGGTTGCACTCAGTGGGGGGATTTGTGGTTTGGGGGAGATTTGGGGGGTTGCACACAGTGGGGGGATTTGAGGAGGTTGCACACAGTGGGGGGATTTGGGGGTTTGCTCACAGTGGGGGTGATTGGGGGGGTTGCACTCAGTGGGGGGATTTGGGGAGGTTTCACACAGTGGGGGGATTTGAGGAGGTTGTACACAGTGGGGGGATTTGGGGTTTTGCTCGTAGTGGGGGAGATTTGGGGGGTTGCACACAGTGGTGGGATTTAGGGGGTTGCACACAGTGGTGGGATTTGAGGAGGTTGCACACAGTGGGGGGGATTTGAGGACCTTGCACACAGTAGGGGTTTGGGGAGGTTGCAGACAGTGGGGGGTATTTGGGGAGGTTGCACACAGTGGGTGGTGTTTGGGTATAGCCTTTGAGATGTGTCAGACTTGAACATTCGAAGCCAGGTTGAGATGATAAGGAGGGAGTATTCTATGGAGAGATTGAGGCTTGAATAAAAGCCAAGAAGTGGGAATGGCTGGGCATCACATGGTGGCAGGGCCTGTGTGAGGTAGATGGTCTGGGGGCAGGAGAGGGAGACAGATCAGAGAGACTGTGAGGGCACGGTGGCGGGCATGGTGGCAGGCAGGTGTGGGGAAGAGAGACTGCGAGGGCACGGTGGCAGGGCCAGTGTGGGGTAGAGAGACTGCGAGGGCACGGCGGCAGGCAGGTGTGGGGAAGAGAGACTGCGAGGGCATGGTGGCAGGGCCAGTGTGGGGTAGAGAGACTGCCAGGGCACGGTGGCAGGGCTGGTGTGGGGTAGAGAGACTGCGAGGGCATGGTGGCAGGGCCAGTGTGGGGTAGAGAGACTGCCAGGGCATGGTGGCAGGGCCGGTGTGGAGTAGACAGCCTGGGGTCAGGAGAGGGAGGAAGGCACATTTCCCACCTATACTTGTTCAGAAGTGGGTGAAGAAAGTGGAGCTGCAGAGGGAGGGGCTGGGAGCTGCCCAGAGAAAGCAGATGAGCCTGGCAGCCAGGCTTGGGTTCTGGGCTGGAAACTGGATAATGCGTTCAGCTGAAGCCACGGGGGGACTGAGAGGTGGGAGGCTGTCATTGCTGCGGCTCGTGTGACCCGCCTGGGAGCAGCTCCCCCTGCTCTTTTCCAGGGCGGACGTGGGTCTCTAAGGAGCACAGGTCCTTCCCAGGTCCTCTGGGGCCCGAGTGCCTCACAGATGCCGTACTGACTCTGAGGGATTCCACTACAACAGGTTCGGATCCCCCGTGCTGTGTAGCCCAGGCTGGCCACTCTACGTCTGTCCCCCAGCAAAGGGCCAGTTCCCTCGGACTTCCCTAATGACGTCCTGAAGACAATTCCTGTCATCAACATGCAGTTCAGATGACCAGAAGCTTCAGACTCCATCTCAAGAGACTCAGGCTGTCTCTGCCCCAAGGGTCTGGGGAAAGAGGGCCCTGGGGAGGAGGGTCCTGGGGCAAGAGGGCACCCGGTCACCCATGGCTTACAGGGATCCCGTGGCCCACTGCCCCATGGCTGCCTCGGCCTAGTCCCAGCTGGTCTCCATCCAGCATGCTTGTGAATCTAATGATAAAGAGAGGAGAGATGGCAGGAACCCCCCGCGCCATGCCTAGAGAAAGAGCACCCGTCAGCTCACAGTGTGGGAAGGTGCGGGAGGGAACAAAGGGTTAGACGCCCTGGACAGAGGACAAACTTGGCTGCATCCTAGGGAAGGACTTCGCGGCTTTCCCATGGATTTGCTGGAAATTAATGCAAATGATTCAAACTTTCTTGAATTTATAATGCATACCGTAGGTAGGAATATCAATACAAAATACAATTGAAAACAGCAAAAAGGTATAGGGCACCATTTATCAGCGACAAGGAAAACCTGAAAAATTGTATTTCAGAAATCGCAGAACTAAGTGATGGTGGAAAAGTAGAGTTGGTAAAAATAATAAAAATAAGAGTGAATGGAGAAGGACTGGAACTGCACATTTAGCATCTTCCCTGGATAGTAAGAATCAACAGACAGACAAAGTCTTCATGAAATTTAAGTTTAAAATGCTGAGCTAAGAAAGCCAGATCTGAAGAAATCATACCACAAAGGAAAACACCTCCATGGCGAAAGGTCTAATTGGCAAAACTGACATGGACCAAAGAACTGATTTGAGGAATGAATTTTTAGTGTAAAAGTTTGCACAGAAAGAATTCAACCTGGTGAAAACAATTTCAATGCAATAAAACAAGCATAATACCGTGGAGGTATTTTAAATGCAGTGTCAAGAAAGTTGACGAAGGAGTTGGTTTGATGGAGTTAACTCTGAATCATAGATTTGCAGTGAAAATGTATCAACAATTTGTCACATTAATAATAATCACACCAAAACATACAGTGTGAGACCCCAGACAGCAGGGTGGGTAGAAAATGAGGAGGAGGGTAGAGAAGCAAACACCTTTGTCTCACTAGGAGAGGAAATGTGTTTGCTGAGCACCTGCTGTGTGCCACACCGTGCTGCGTTCTCTCCCCTCCCGTGTCTCTCTCCGCTGTCTCTGTCTCTCTTTCTTCCTTTCCCTCTCTGTTCTCCCTACTCCTCACCGCACAATAATGCCCTAAGGTGGAAATAAGATCATGTTTTTAAAGCTGAAGAATGAGACACAGAGGGAGGCGAGGCTGGGATTGTGTTGAGCCCATTTGCTGGGAGCAGAATGGGGGTCTCAGGGTAGGTAGTGGGAAGACATTTCCTGAATGAGTGACTTGACCTTCTGAGCTCACCTAATCACAGGTCTGGGGGTGCTGTGGTTTTGGTCCAGGATGTTTCTGCCCTGGAGCCCCAGGGTCTTCCCTGTTATGGTCTCTGACTCTGTAACTGCCTCTGTTCTCAAGCGTGTGATGGCACATTAACATCCACTTTTTCGTATCTTTCAGCTAAGTGGCATTTTGCAAACTAAATTGGTGCTTGGTAGCATATTTTTAGAACTCCAGAGTCTAAAATCAACTATAGCCAAATATTTCTCTCCCAAGTTTCCTTGGAAAGGTATTCATTTCATCTATGGCTGTCAATCTTAAAGAAAATTGCTATTTTTCTTGTGAGTGTGGGCTACAGACACTAATATTTATCATAATGATAATGTGATAGATGTTTATAGGGATGTTTGCAAATACAAAATTGTTTATGAATAGGAAATTATAGTCATATCAGTTTTTGTTACAATTATACATTTCATAGTTCTAATTACAGAACCAGCTAATTTGAAGTTATTTGCTTACAGCCTATTCAATTTTTATTGCTTAGTCTATTTCATGGTTAGCTGAGGGTTTTAATTATTAAAGTTTTTAAGGTTTAAAGACCAAATGATTCGTAAAACATAGGGAATATTTCCTGCCACCACCCCATCTAAAACTAGAGACACCATTTAAAGGTTAAAGTACTCTCTTTCCAAAACAGATCTATTGATTCTGTGTCTTGTAGAGAGAGTAGTGATTATTCAGTCTTCACTGGTAATGATTATTTGAAACAACAGCGCTGGCATGTGGAATATAATCTTCTCGCGAGGAGAAGCAGGGCAGCTGTGGCACGACCTCCAGCACCAGACAGGTCTTGGGTTCAAGGATCTGCTCTGGGCCTACCAGCTTTGAGCAAGTAACAGGCTCTCGCTCCACCTCCACATGCTACACTGAAAATGGACACAATCATAGCACTTCATTAAGTTTTCTGGGGCTGCAGTCACAGAGGACCACAGACTTGGCTGCTTAAACAGCAGAAATTTATGACCTAGAGCTCTGGAGGCAGGAGTCCACATCCAGGTGCCTGCAGGCGGCTTCCCCAGCCTCCCTCCCAGTTCCTGTGGCTGCTGGCGCTCTTCCCAGGCCCCAGCTTAGAGAAACCCCACCCTGATCTCTGCCTTCCCGTCAAGATGGCCTTCGCCTGCTCAGCACGACTCTGTCCAAACTCTTCTTTCTAGAGGAACACCAGCTATACTGAATTAGGGGCCCCTCTACTCCAGGACAGTCTCATTTTAACTAATTACACCTGCAGAGACCTTAGTTCCAAATAAGGCTACGTTCTGAGGTCCTAAAGGTCAGGATATAAACATATGTTCTGGGCAATGCACAGTTCAAGCCATGGCAAGCACCTGAGTCAGATGATTGATCAGAAAATCAGAGGAGACAGTGGCTAAGGATGACTTAGCATTACATCTGACACATGGCTTTAGCCATTACTATCACCTCTCTACTGGAAGGAATTTCTCACAGTTGTCTGAATTATGGTGTATGTTAGTTTTGTTAGAAGCTATGAAGCTACTCAGAAATACGTCACTGAAATATCATATGCCGGATAGGTCATAAGCTCATGAGTCAAATGCAGGCATCTGGGTCAACCACGGTAGTTGTCAGAGGCCTTGCAGAATAACCGAAATGGGGAACGGCTTTACTACCATATCTCAGCCGCAGAGAGACAGGATGCAGAGCAGATGGCAGGTACAGAGTCTTCCCTTACAAGTGCTCACAAAAATAAAAACAACAGAAAAGAGGCCATTACTGTGGATTCTTGACAAGGCCCTTTGGAAACGATAATGATCATGGGTAACATCTGGTTGCTAAGCTTTCAAGTTTTTAAAAACCAGTTCCTGTAGGAGGTGCAAAAACTGTAAGAAAAAGATTTCCTGTTCAAGGGGCAGATGTTCCTCAGTGTACTGAGAAGTTGCTAGAAAAATGAAGTTTGCTAGAATGTTGAGTTTCTATTATTGGGAAGATGAGAAACACCCTAGAAGATGGCCTTAGAGTGGGAAAGTCCTGGATAATCCATAGATATGTGGTATCGGGTGAGGCTGGGAGGCTTGGATAATCCATACATGTGTGGTATGGGGTGGTGCTGGGGGCTCGGCCAGTGAGGAGCTCTGAAGGCCGAGGTGGAGGGCAAAGGCGACTACAGGGGTCATCCTGGCAGAGGGCAGGGCTGGCTGCAGCAGGAGTGTGCACAGGGCATGTTGAGGGGGAGCCTGGCACTCAGGGAGAGCAGAAGCCGAGAAACTGTGGCCTCTATTTGCAGGTATCCTGTGCATGGCCCTGGGGGCCCAGCCTGTGCTTGCAATGACTTCTTATAGTGTTTGCTGTTATTTTTAATACTGTCTATATAAAATGAACAATTGTGCATTAAAAATGGAAGGGATGCTCAAGGAGTTTGGTGCTCAAGAGCAGCAAGGTGAGAGGCAGCAGCAAGGTGAGAGGCAGCAGCAAGGAGCAGAGCCGGTTCCTCAGGGCTAGGGACGTGGACCAGCTGCCACACCTGAGGAAGCCTCGAGGGGCTTTCTGCAGAGAGCACTCTCACAGGGCAGGGCCTCTCAGGTGCGGGTCTGAGTCTTTCAACAGCAGCGCCATTTTTAACATGAAAGTTCAACTTCCAATTTCTGCCCTCAAGGGAGGGAATAAAACTGAAGAATAAAACTTTTTATTCATGGATGACCTTTTTTCTCTGAGAAACCTTTGTAAGAATCTTATTACTCCTAACAAGAGACTACTTCAATGCAATCATTTAATGTTAGAAAAGTGTTCCATATTGCTGAATGTTCGTCCACAGATACCTGACACCACGTAAGGTGTACAAATGATCACTCCACTTTCATTATTTAAAGCGTAATGAAAGATCCGGAGAGTCTATTACGTTGTACAAAATAGCTCTGAGATCAATGCCTTTGAGATACCAGTAATCTGTGTTAGCTTCGGGAAAATAAAGCAGCTTCATTGCAGCCATGTCCAGAGGAAAGGAGATTGCTTTGTGTCTAAGTAACAGTCAAAAAGTGAAGGACTTACCACCTGCAAATCACCGTCGAGGTGAGACCTGCGAAGCCTCCGATCAGCAGAGCAGCCAGCAAGATGGAGACCCAAGTCGCCCGAGGGAGCCTCCCGGAGTCTGGGGCACAGAAAGAGGCCTGGTTAGAAGAACCTTCCAGGGCCTGGGCAAGCCAGGTTGTCCTGCCTGAGTCTGGGCCATATCCTGTCCTGGGCCAGCGGCCTTCACCCCACAGCATGACGCAGGGAGGGAGGGACGTTTATCTGCCCAGAAAAGCCATTTAGACCACTAAGTGCAGACCCGAATGTGACGTGTGTGGGGAGAGCCAGCAGGGGACACAGGGCAGAGAAGTTAGCTCTCTCTCTATGGCAACCTCACTGTGGGTTCGGCATGGACGCTGTCCTGCAGGACAGAAAGCACACCTTGCTGCCCAAACCAGGGAGGGCTCTCAGTGCCCTCGGAGTGGACCACAGGACCCAGGGAGCCCTGGAGGCCTCGGACCGGGGCAGGAAAGGTTTGCAAGGTGGGCTGTAAGGGACGCAGTGTAACGCTGTGAGGTTTTGCCCTTGGCTGCATTTTGTCTTTCCCAGAAGCCTCCTGGAGGTGAAACCGTGGTTGAAGGAAGGTAGACAGCACCTTGCAGAGCTGGAGTCCTGGGGGGACGGGGGCAGGGGATGGCAGCAGATTTTGGAGCTCATCCTGGGTCTCATCAGCCCATTCCAGAAAGAAACCGAACAAGGTTGGTGGGAATCAGACAGAGAAGTGCAGGCCCGATGGGACAGAGGAGAGAGGCAGCCCAGGAGCCGGCCCCAGAGCATCTGGTGAGGGGCCTGAGGAAGTGCCTCCCACCTGGACCTGTGTCTTCATCTGAAAAAGCCGGGGACTGAGTAACGGCTCCTGGGCTCCAGCCCTTGGCTTCTGTGCTTTCTGCAAGGAGCTGCCAGCCTGGGGCCACTGTGGCTCTGAACTCAGAGCTCCTTTGACCACAGTTTTATTTACCGACTTTTCTGTTTGGATACCCATTCGAGGTGGCCGAGGAGAAATCCAAGATGAAACGAAAACTGACTTTTAAATAAGAATTTAAATACTACCAATCAGTGTTTTTTTTTTAAACAAACATGGGTCGCCCTGGATAAACATCATCATGTGTGGTTGAAGAAAGGCTCTGGGGCTGAGAGAGCACATTCAGGTACCAGACAGAGGCAGCGGCTGGGGGAATGGGCACTTGGTTTGGTTCTGTTTCTCACACTGGATTTTCTAAAGTCGGTGATGAATGCGTCTGTGGGTGACTGCGGTTCCCTGTGCCACTTAGCACCTGGGCATGATTTGCAGGTGTGTCTCATTTGCAGCCTGGACACAGGTGGTGTCCATGGCTGTCTTCCTATCATAGGTCTTTCCCAGCCCAGACACAGGTGGTGTCCGTGGCTGTCTTCCTCGCATGGGTCTTGGACACTCAGCAAGCATTTGTTGGATACAAGAATGAATGAATAAACCCTAAATGCACATCCTGACTGTTTCTCCAAAACGATCCTGTCCTCTTAGCCTTTGCACCTCATGACTTTTCCTCCTGGGCTCCTCTAACCATCCTCCCGCCTCCAGGATCTCCTTCCTGCCACCTCTCACAGACGCAGGGGAGTCTGCAGGGCAACCTGAGCACACCAGCCTCTTGCTAAAAGCCCATGGGGAGCAGAGCTGCTTGCTGGCCGTGGGACGCCGCTCCTCCTGCATCCAGAAAGAGGCTGGGTTCATGTTTCCATCCGCTGCTACTCGCTCTCACCCCCATGGCTGCTACAGGTGGGGGCTCCGCCTGTGCAGCTGGGGCTGGGGGTGCGGGGAAGGCTGAGCTGATCAAGGCCTGGGTGGGGATTCCAGGTAAGCACAGGCCAGGTCAGGGCAGTCAGGACAGGGCAGCCGTGGAAATTCATTCTGGAATTGGTGTTTGACATTTCTGGCTGGATTTGGTTCTGAGAAACGGGCTGGAGGGGCCACCTGTGGAACTTCAAAAACCAGCAAAGCCAGGCATCTGACATCAGAGCCTTGAGTGAGAGGGGGAGCCACGTCCTGGGCCGTGGCGAGCATCTGATTGAAGCCCACCTCCCACCAGCAAACGGCAGACCCACAGCAGGGACGTAAGCAGCTCCATGTTTACCCAAAAGCGTGAAACGAGCCTGGGCAGGGGGAAGGCCAGATGCCGCACAGCAGAAACTTTCCTTTATTCTTTGCTCCAAATTTTTGTTTCTTGGCATTTTCAATTTCAAGAGCCAGTAAATCCGCTTGGAACCAGATTGAAGGCTGTGTGCTTCTGGGAGATACCCAGCTGAGACAGGTCCTGAAGCCCCTGCATGTCCTACAGGGGCATCACAAAGGTCACGGCTGCTGCCAGAGTGGCTTTCCGACATCTTCAGTGCCACCCCGGGGAGCCCTGGAGTTCTCTGCTGTGGGCGTGGGTGCCCCTCTTGTGGGGCTGGGCAAGGCGGGAGTCCCTGAGGCTGGGTGAAGGCCAACGAGGGCCTTTGGAAAGAAAGGGCATCAGGTTTGGGCAGGCCCTGGGCAGACAGAGGGCATTGGGATTTTGGAGAATTCAGGTCAGAATAACATGACTGGGATGGTTAATTTTATGTATCAGCTTGACTGGAGCACAGGCGTCCAGGTTAGACATTATTCCCTCTGTGTTTTTGAGATGGGTCCTGGAAGGGATCAGCATTGGAATCTGTGGTCTGAGAAAAGCAGACGGCTCTCCCCAACATGGGTGGGCCCTGTCCCATCCTTCCAGGCCCCAGTGGAGGAAAAAGGGCTTCACTTCTCTTTTCCTGACTCTCTGCTTGAGCTGGGGCATCTCATTGCAGCTTCGCCTGCCCTCAGACTGGAACTACCCCACCAACTCCCCTGGGGCTCCAGTTTGCAGACAGCAGATCCTGGGACTCCTCAGCCTAATTCCATGACCAATTCTGCAGAATAGAGATGCTTTCACATATCGGTACATAGAGCTAGAAGCACATGTGAAACTATGTCTATGTATGGGTATCTACCTCTATATTTACACCTATACCCAAATCTATATTATGTCTATATCTAAACTTACACAGGGATAGCCACACCTGAATCTATTCTATACCTATGTGTAAATTTATGTATTTTATATCTGCATCTGTACCTAAGTCTAAAACTACACATATCCATGATCAATATCTATATCCACATCTAAATCAGTATATCTATGTCTACATATTTGTTATCAATATCTATGTCTAATCTATGTAACTCTATAATGTATATCTAAACCAATATCCATATCTATATTTAAATCGATATCTATATCTAAATCTACATAACTACATCTACAAACTGTGTCTCTGTGGATGTCTCTGTGTAATCTATAACTGTTTCTGCACACACATCTGCATCTCTGATTGCTCCTGTTTCTCTGGAGACCCCATCTAATATGACGACCAGCACACGGGTTGGCCGGGGCCAGAGCTCTCATGGGCCGGGGGAGTGTGAGCTCCTTTCACAGCCACGCCTCATCTTCCCAGGCCTTGGCGTCCTTGTCTGAGTCACCATGAGGACAGAAGCAGCAGCCGTGGCACTGTGTATTTATCTCTCAGACATGGGCCCTGGTGCCCACCTTCCCTGGAACCTCTGGCCTCCAGCCAGGGCTTGTAGGAGGGGCTGTAAACATGGCTCAGCTGTTGCTCCTGGATCACTCTCAGCCCTCAGCACCTGAGCACATGTCCACTCAGCCGGGGCCACTGCTTCTCTGTGTCCACCCTTCCTCATGGAGGCAGGCTTGGGTTTCACGCTGTCATTCTGAAAGCTGAGGGACAGCCATGTCCATCACCCTTTTGGGGTATTCCGTCCAGCAGTGACAGAGCTGGTGCATCCAGGGACGGTGCTGGGTCCTGCTGGCCTGTGCCGTCTGTACGGAGAGGGCACTGCTGGCTGCGCCATCTGTGCGGAGAGGGCACTGACGGCTGCTTGCGAGGGAGCAGGGCTCTTTCATCAGGGACGTGTGTGGCCTCCGTGCAACAACAGTTAGGCTTGTGTGTCAGGGATACAGAAAGGTCATGTCCAGCGTCCTAATTTTCCATGGACATTTTTGCAGGGGCAGCAGTATAATCATAAGGGTGCTGGTGGTGGGGGAAGCATGCACTGAAGCCAGCATCCCCAGCTGTTCACCTCCCAGCTCCTGAGATGCTCTGGGGACACTTTCCCTCCCTCAGTCCCTTCCTTAGAAGGAGAAGGTCACTGTCCACCATCGTCCACCATCAGGCTCTACCGGCGGCCTGGCCCAGTGCCTCCGGAGGGCCTGGGTCCTGCCAGGGAGGTACACGGCAGCTGTTGGAGAGGAAGCTCCTCGGAGGCAGCCAGCTGCTTGAGGGGCTGCAGGGCTCAGCGGGAAGACGTGTTCTGCGGCAAACCCTGACTTCACGTTCGGCAGCCAGGAGCCCAGCAGGGGCGGAGCGGGGCAGGGACAGCACCATGCAACCATCACATCCACCACACAGAACCAGAAGGCAGCACGGAGCGCACAGCTGCCCTGAGCACGGGCACTGCATGGGCGCTGGTCCGGGCCGGGCTCAGGGGCTCTCTCGGATGCCCTTGGTGGGGGCAGGATCTGGAGAGGCAGATGGACAGTGTCCAGGCAGGAGGATTCCTTAGCAAAGAGGTAGCACTGGGAGGGAACGTCTCAACTCTAGAGACACATTTGGCTTCAGTGTTTATAGAAAAGAGTCCTTAAGATGTAGGAAATACATCCTGGCTAACATGGTGAAACCCCGTCTCTACTAAAAATACAAAAAATTAGCCGGGCATGGTGGCGGGTGCCTGTAGTCCCAGCCACTCAGGAGGCTGAGGCAGGAGAATGGCGTGAACCCGGGAGGTGGAGCTTGCAGTGAGCTGAGATTGCGCCACTGCACTCCAGTCTAGGCGACAGAGCGAGACTCCATCTCAAAAAAAAAAAAAGATGCAGGAAATAGACAAATGTATGTTGTAATTGTTCTCAGGACAAAAACTAAAACAAGACATTTGAAACAAAATATTGGAAATTAGTTTATGCAACTCATGCTCCTGTTGTATACACTTCTTCTAAAGTTTTATTCTGAAGATTAAAAGATGGCACTATGGACCAATTGGCTGTTGTGGGCTGAACCGGGTCTCCCAGGTTCTTATGCTGAATCCGCAACCCCCGGGCCTCAGAATGTGGCTGATTTGGGGATGGAGCATTTGAGGAGGTAATTGCGGTGGCATGGGGATGTCACTGTGGGCCGTGGCCCAAGGCAGCTATGTCCTTATGAGATGAGGAGATGAGGCCATGGACACACAGAGGGACTGCCCTGGGAGGACATGGGGAGAAGGTGGTATCTGCAGCCAAGGGGCGAGTCCTCAGGGGGAGCCAACCCTGCCCTCACCTTGATCTTGGACTCCAGCCTCCAGGACTCGCTGAGAGAGAAATCTCTTGTTCAAGTGCCCAGTCTGCAGGGCTGTGCTATGGCACCCCCAGTCTGCAGGACTTTGCTATGGCACCCCCAAGAAATGAATACCGTTCCTTTAACCACAACGTTAGGAACAAAACACTACAAAAGCAGAGCTCCCTCTATAATTATATCAACGCCTGAATTTATATGTGTATCTACATCTAAACTTATGTAGGGAGAGCTGTACCGAAATCTAAATCTATTCTTTTATACCTATATGTAAATGTATATCTATATCTATGTATCTGCATCTGTGCCTATATCTAAACTGTCTCTATCCATAATCAATATCTATATATAAGTCTGTAAGTCACCATGGAGACAGGAGAAGCCCTGGGCACCTGTGTATTAATCTCTCAGACGTGGGCCCTGGTGCACAGAATGGTCTTAGGCTCATGTGCTGCTGGCCCCGGTCACGGTGCAGGCATTCAAAGGGGTCCAGGAGGAAGAGAGGTAGTGGGCAGGTTCTCTTAGGCACAAACGCATCTTTGGGTGCTCTCCGGGAGGAGGAAGAGAGGTAGTGGGTGAGCCCTCTTAGGCACGAATTCATCTCTGGGTGCTCTCCTGGGGCTGTTCCTGACCTTCACTGGGCCTCCTTTCTCCTTCCTTCTGTGGGTGAGTCCAGAAGAAAACACTGGGAGGGATGGAAGGTGGTGGCTTCAGCTGGAGGACAGAAGAAGTGCTTCCTGGGGCCCAATGGAGCCATCTGACGGGGTTAGATATTACCAAAAATACAGCAAGGGCTTCTGGGCTGTAGTCCAGCAAAATTGCAGTCTTGACGTAAATGCCCCACCGGCTTCACCTGAGCAGGGTTCTGAATCCACTTTCTTGGGTTTGTAATAATAATGCGGAAAGCAGCTGAGCTCATCTCTGTGAACGTGGCAGCTTGGCCACCTGGCTACCTTTGCAATTCACATCTGAACCATTGATTTAAACATTTTATTTAAAAGCCTGAATGCAAGAGCTGCTGTTTCTAGTTTTCCATGACTGAGAGTGGTCTGGTTTGAAAGGAAGAGAGGATACGATTTCATATGGAGAAAAAACATGAATAAAACCAGAGGCTGATAAAACAATAAGTGTGAGGGGGAAATGCTGTGCAGAGAGAGGACGCCTGAAACAAGCGGGGGGGGGGGGGGGGTGGTGTCCCTGAAACCAGAGGGTGGGGAGTGCCTGAAACACCTGAAACAAGAGGGTGGGGGTGTACCTGAAACCAGAGGGTGGGGAGTGCCTGAAACAAGAGGGTGGGGTGTCCCTGAAACAAGAGGGTGGGGTGTCCTTAAGAGAGTGGGGTGTGCCTGACATGGGGGTGGGGGTGTACCTGAAACAAGAGGGTGTGGTGTGCCTGAAACAAGAAGGTGGGGTGTGCCTGAAACAAGAGGTTGGGGTGTGCCTGAAACAAGAGGGTGGGGTGTGCCTGAAACAAGAGGGTGGGGTGTCCTTAAGAGGGTGGGGTGTGCCTGACATGGGGGTGGGGGTGTGCCTGAAACAAGAGGGTGGGGTGTGCTTGAAACCAGAGGGTGGGGTGTGCCTGAAACAAGAGGGTGTGGTGTCCCAGAAACAAGAGGGTGGGGAGTGCCTGAAACAAGAGGGTGTGGTGTGCCTGAAACAAGAAGGTGGGGTGTGCCTGAAACAAGAGGTTGGGGTGTGCCTGAAACAAGAGGGTGGGGTGTGCCTGAAACAAGAGGGTGGGGTGTCCTTAAGAGGGTGGGGTGTGCCTGACATGGGGGTGGGGGTGTGCCTGAAACAAGAGGGTGGGGTGTGCTTGAAACCAGAGGGTGGGGTGTGCCTGAAACAAGAGGGTGGGGTGTCCCTGAAACAAGAGGGTGTGGTATGCCTGAAAGAAGAATGGTGGAGGTATGTCTGAAACAAGAGGGTGGGGGTATGCCTGAAACAAGAGGGTGTCGTGTTCCTGAAATAAGAGGTGGGGTGTGCCTGAAACAAGAGGGTGTGGGGTCCCTGAAACAAGATGGGGGATGTGCCTGAAAGAAGAGGGTGTGGTATCCCTGAAACAAGAGGGTGTGGTGTGCCTGAAACAAGATGGGGGGTGTGCCTGACACTGGGGTGGGGGTGTGCCTCTCCTCAGCAAATGTAAAAGAACAGAAATTATAACAAACCGTCTCTCCAACCACAGTGCAGTCAAACTAGAACTCAGGATTAAGAAACTCACTCAAAACCGCTCAACTACATGGAAACTGAACAACCTGCTCCTGAATGACTACTGGGTACATAACGAAATGAAGGCAGAAATAAAGATGTTCTTTGAAACCAACGAGAACAAAGACACAACATACCAGAGTCTCTGGGACACATTCAAAGCAGTGTGTAGAGGGAAATTTATAGCACTAAATGCCCACAAGAGAAAGCAGGAAAGATCACCCTAACATCACAATTAAAAGAACTAGAAAAGCAAGAGCAAACACATTCAAAAGCTAGCAGAAGGCAAGAAATAACTAAAATCCGAGCAGAACTGAAGGAAATAGAGACACAAAAAAACCCTTCAAAAATTAATGAATCCAGGAGCTGGTTTTTTGAAAAGATCAACAAAATTGATAGACCACTAGCAAGACTAATAAAGAAAAAAAGAGAGAAGAATCAAATAGATGCAATAAAAAATGATAAAGGGGATATCACCACCGATCCCACAGAAATACAAACTACCATCAGAGAATACTACAAACATCTCTATGCAAATAAACTAGAAAATCTAGAAGAAATGGATAAATTCCTCAACATATACATCCTCCCAAGACTAAACCAGGAAGAAGTTGAATCTCTGAATAGACCAATAACAGGCTCTGAAATTGAGGCAATAATCAATAGCCTAACAACCAAAAAAAGTTGAGGAGCAGATGGATTCATAGCCGAATTCTACCAGAGGTACAAGGAGGAGCTGGTACCATTCCTTCTGAAACTATTCCCATCAATAGAAAAAGAGGGAATCCTCCCTAACTCATTTTATGAGGCTAGCATCATCCTGATACCAAAGTCTGGCAGAGACACAACAAAAAAGAGAATTTTAGACCAATATCCTTGATGAACATTGATGCAAAAATCCTCAATAAAATACTGGCAAACCGAATCCAGCAGCACATCAAAAAGCTTATCCACCATGATCAAGTGGGCTTCATCCCTGGGATGCAAGGCTGGTTCAACGTACGCAAATCAATAAATGTAATCCAGCATATAAACAGAAGCAAAGACAAAAACCACATGATTATCTCAATAGATGCATAAAAGGCCTTTGACAAAATTCAACAACACTTCATACTAAAAACTCTCAATAAATTAGGTATTGATGGGAAGTATCTCAAAATAGTAAGAGCTATCTATGACAAACCCACAGCCAATATCATACTGAATGGGCAAAAACTGGAAGCATTCCCTTTGAAAACTGGCACAAGACAGGGATGCCCTCTCTCACCACTCCTATTCAACATAGTGTTGGAAGTTCTGGCCAGGGCAATCAGGCAGGAGAAGGAAATAAAGGGTATTCAATTAGGAAAGGAGGAAGTCAAATTGTCCCTGTTTGCAGATGACATGATTGTATATCTAGAAAACCCCATCGTCTCAGCCCAAAATCTCCTTAAGCTCATAAGCAACTTCAGCAAAGTCTCAGGATACAAAATCAATGTACAAAAATCACAAGCATTCTTATACACCAATAACAGACAAACAGGGAGCCAAAGCATGAGTGAACTCCCATTCACAATTGCTTCAAAGAGAATAAAATACCTAGGAATCCAACTTACAAGGGATGTGAAGGACCTCTTCAAGGAGAACTACAAACCACTGCTCAATGAAATAAAAGAGGATACAAACAAATGGAAGAACATTCCATGCTCATGGGTAGGAAGAATCAATATCATGCAAATGGCCATACTGCCCAAGGTAATTTATAGATTCAATGCCATCCCCATCAAGCTACCAAAGACTTTCTTCACAGAATTGGAAAAAACTACTTTAAAGTTCATATGGAACCATAAAAGAGCCTGCATTGCCAAGTCAATCCTAAGCCAAAAGAACAAAGTGGGAGGCATCACACTACCTGACTTCAAACTATACTACAAGGCTACAGTAACCAAAACAGCATGGTACTGGTACCAATACAGAGATATAGACCAATGGAACAGAACAGAGCCCTCAGAAATAATGCCACATATCTACAACTATCTGATCTTTGACAAACCTGACAAAAACAAGCAATGGGGAAAGGATTCCCTATTTAATAAATGGTGCTGGGAAAACTGGCTAGCCATATGTAGAAAGCTGAAACTGGATCCCTTCCTTACACCTTACACAAAAATTAATTCAAGATGGATTAAAGACTTACATGTTAGACATAAAAACCCTAGAAGAAAACCTAGGCAGTACCATTCAGGACATAGGCATGGGCAAGGACTTCATGTCTAAAACACCAAAAGCAATGGCAACAAAAGCCAAAATTGACAAATGGGATCTAATTGAACTAAAGAGCTTCTGCACAGCAAAAGAAACTACCATCAGAGTGAACAGGCAACCCACAAAATGGGAGAAAATTTTTGCAACCTACTCATTTGACAAAGGGCTAATATCCAGAATCTACAATGAACTCAAACAAATTTACAAGAAAAAAACAAACAACACCATCAAAAAGTGGGCAAAGGATATGAACAGACACTTCTCAAAAGAAGACATTTATGCAGCCAAAAAAACACATGAAAAAATGCTCATGATCACTGGCCATCAGAGAAATGCAAATGAAAACCACAATGAAATACCATCTCACACCAGTTAGAATGGCAATCATTAAAAAGTCAGGAAACAACAGGTGCTGGAGAGGATGTGAAGAAATAGGAACACT
Source organism: Gorilla gorilla gorilla (assembly GCF_029281585.2). NCBI lineage: Eukaryota > Metazoa > Chordata > Mammalia > Primates > Hominidae > Gorilla > Gorilla gorilla. Next base: position 138,463,900 of record NC_073236.2, read on the forward strand.
TTTACACTGTTGGTGGGACTGTAAACTAGTTCAACCATTGTGGAAGACAGTGTGGCGATTCCTCAGGGATCTAGAACTAGAAATACCATTTGACCCAGCCATCCCATTACTGGGTATATACCCAAAGGACTATAAATCATGCTGCTATAAAGACACATGCACACATATGTTTATTGTGGCACTATTTACAATAGCAAAGTCTTGGAACCAACCCAAATGTCCAACAATGATAGACTGGATTAAGAAAATGTGGCACATATACACCGTGGAATACTATGCAGCCATAAAAAATGATGAGTTCATGTCCTTTGTAGGGACATGGATGAAACTGGAAACCATCATTCTTAGCAAACTGTGGCAAAGACAAAAAACCAAACACCACATGTTCTCACTCATAGTTGAGAATTGAACAATGAGAACAGATGGACACAGGAAGGGGAACATCACACACTGGGGCCTGTTGTGGGGTGGGGGGAGTGGGGAGGGATAGCATTAGGAGATATAATTAATGCTAAATGACGAGTTAATGTGTGCAGCACACCAACATGGTACATGTATACATATGTAACTAACCTGCATGTTGTGCACATGTACCCTAAAACTTAAAGTATAATAATAAAATTAAAAAACTGCCACACACACACACAAAAAAAACATGAGTTTCTCCCCAATCCCTAAGTAAACAAATGGTTCCTTCACATGGACACAGAGAGGGGAACAGCACACACCGGGGCCTGTTGAGGGGTGGAGGATGAGAGGAGGAAACTTAGAGGATGGGTCAATAGGTGCAGCAAACCACCATGGCACACGTATACCTATGTAACAAACCTGCACGTTCTTCACATCATTTATCACTTTTTTTTTTTTAGAATAAAGAAAAACAACAACAACAAAAGGAGTGAGGGTGTGTCTGACATGGGGGTTGGGGGGTGTACCTGACACAGGATGGTGGGGGGGTGTGCCTGACACGGGGTGGGGGGGATGCGCCTGACACAGGAAGGGGGGGTGCACCTGACACGGGGGTGGGAAGGTACACCTGACATAGGATGGGGCAGTGTGCCTGACACAGGAGAGTGGGATGTACCTGATATAGGATAGTGGGGTGCGCCTGACACAGGAGGGGGTGCGCCTGACACAGGAGGGGGTGTATGCCTGACACAGGAGGGGGTGTATGCCTGACACAGGAGTGGGGGACGTGCCAGTCAGGCAGATGTAGCTTGAGAGCACCAGAAAGAGCATCCCCGGCCTCTGAAGGCCCCGGGCAGCCGCGTCCTGGCCATCTCTTTTCAGACTCACTTGCTTGATAACTGGCCTTGACCTTGGCCATTGTGTCCTTCGCCGAGGAGCTGAGTTTCAGCAAGAATCCTATTATTCCAGTTTAGCAAAGCCCCTTAATGCAGTTGAGTCATGAAGCGTTTTGCACTGACCCCTCTCCACCCTGGCTGGACGTCCCAGCTGCCTTTGCTGCATTTGGGCCTTGCGCTTGGTTCTTTCCGGAGACCTCACTCCCCTATGACAGTAGCTCAAAGGAAGTCTGTCTGTAACTTCAGTCTGGTAAATAATTATTTTTCTATAAAAGCTGGAAGCCAGACTATTAACACAAATTCCCGGCCAGCTAGAGAGTGGCTGTGTGACCAGGAGCGTCTCTCGCCCTCTCTTATCACTAGTATCCTCTTCTATAAAATGAAGATTAAAGATAGTGCTTACTTAAGAGCCACAATTTTCAGGGGAGTAAATTCGTCAAAAGTTTGGGCGTAGCTGGCACCTGGCTTGGAGGCAGTGGTGAGGAAGATGCTGTCCTTGAGCTGAATGCAGAGCTGGGGGACTGGGCAAGGCCATCTGAGGCAGATGTTGAACACCCAGGCCCCATGCCGGGCGGGGACATCCGGAGGTGGAGGTGGGAGAACAGGCAGGCAGCTGTGCTGCTGGCCCTGGTCAGGGTGCAGTCGGGTGCGTTTGGAGGGGGCCCAGGAGGAGGAGAGGTGATGGATGGGTCTGTAATGAATCCTGCCTGTTTCATAGGTCTTTTGTCTGGGGTGTGATCTAGGCTGGGTATACACCTGTGGGCCTTGTCTGGCAATGCATTCTGGCGGCCGTCCCCAGCCTCAGCGTGCTTCAAGGGTCTCTGCACAGACAGCAGGCACACGAAGTGCATCCTCTGCCCCCAGCACAGCGCAGACGCCCCTCGGGCACCGTGGGCTTGGTGTCTTATTCATCTCCGCCCTTCCCAATCAAGATGGTGATTGACAGTTGCCTAACTTGAACACACTTTTCTTCATTTTACAAAAACTCGCAAATGGACAAAGAGAGAGAGAGAGAGGGGAACAGCCTCACCTACGCAGGTTCTCCCATCGTCTCCTAACTCGTAGGGGTCTGCGCAGAGGCACTGGAAGCCGCCCTTGGTGTTTCTGCACCTCGCAGAGGCGTGGCAGGGGGGGTGGGCACCGTCTGCACACTCGTTCACATCTGCCAGACAAGCAAGTCCACACACGTGAGAGGAAGCGGCTGCACCCACCATCTCCCGCGAGTGACCCCCGTTCTGGGAGGTGCTTCTCTCTGGGGAGGTCAGCCCTTTGCCTGCCATCCCACCTGGTCTAGGGGGAACCGGGCACCACCTCTGCTGTTGTGTGGCCGCCCCCTGCTCCCGGCACATCCGAAAAGGTGATGAGGAGCAGACAGATGTGCGCTGGCCGTGGGCTCTGAGCCTGCAGGGAGTCCACACACTGGGGCTCACTCAGGCCCGAGTCACAGGAGCCTTCCTAGAGGAAATCAGGGTCTGCCTGGGATAGGGGAATGTGGAATTTGGCCAAGTGCAGGACACGGGGGCAGGAAGGGGCCAGGGTGAGGGTGGGGCAGGGTCTGCTTCTCCCAGGCAGATGCTCCCAGCTGGCCCAGATGCTCCCAGCTGGCCGGCAGGTCCTCTGAGAGCGAGGACTGGGGCCACCTGCCACTGCGGATGTGGGGTCCCCTCCTGCTCCCCCTGCACAAGAATCCTACAACCTAGTATCTCATCCCCTAGGCGTATGTTTCCAGATAACCTGCTGTACATTTTGTTCAAATAATGTTCCTTTTCTGGCCAGTTTTAGAAAAGAAGCCATAGCGTGTCACAGGTCTTCTCTACATGCCCAGTGCGCGTTCTCTAAATGGAGCAGGTGCTGTCAGTGTGGGGGACACGAGCTCTTCCAGGAGCTGCTCTGTCTGGAGGGAACAGAGCTGGCCTGGGTGCAGCCTCCGCCGAGGGCCAGGCTGGAGGCAGCAACCTTCCTGCACTCCTGGGGCCCTGGTGCTGACGACACCCCTAGACAGAGCGAAGGCACTGGGAGAGGTGGAGGGACTCTCCCCAGTCTCACCGCTGAGTGGAGGAGCCGGGGTCCACATAGGCCACAGGGTCTTGGCCCCCGACTCGGCCACCCCAGGACGATGAGAATGTGTGAACCTGGGCAGTGCTCAGGTGACCCAGTGCCGGAGACCCGTGAGGCCTCGAAGGCCAGCTGGGGTGGTCTGCTGGCCACCTGCTCCCCAGGGTGAGGGGCTGCATTGAATGGGACTGCCCACTCCTAACCCGGGGGGAGGCTTGGCCCATGCTGGTATTCTCAGTTACAGAATGGGTATCATTATGTCAGCTGTGAAAAATGGGCGTGGAATCAAAGACGATGCTTATGACAACTAGCAGGGTGTCGGGGATATCTCAGGCTTTCTAAACAGTACGGTCTTTAATAATGCCATTATTGAAAATGACAACCATTCTATAAAAGTATAAGAAGTCGGGTCCGGTGGCTCATGCCTGTAATCCCAGCACTTTGGGAGGCTGAGGTGGGTAGATCACCTGAGGTCAGGAGTTTGAGCCCAGCCTGGCCAACATGGTGAAATCCCATCTCCATTAAAAATACAAAAATGAGCTGGGTGCAGTGGTGGGTGCCTGTAATCCCAGCCTCTCAGGAGGCTGAGGCAGGAGAATCACTTGAGCCCAGGAAGCGGAGGTTGCAGTGAGCAGAGATTGCACCACTGCACTCCAGCGTGGGTGACAGAGAGTCTGTCTCAAAAAAAATAAAAAGTATAAGAAAAGGGTCAAGAAATTTCAAGGGATTGGAGCTATTGACTATCCGCTGTTAATTGTCTCTATCTTGCAGCAGCTATTAAAGTGTTTTATGTACAGGTAACCATGTCAAGACTGTTAAACCTAGGAGGTCTTTCTTGGCTAAAGCTGCCCCTGGAACCAGCCCCTCCTGCATCCCGTTATGCAGAGCTGTGGAGCACCAGAGCTGTGTGAAGGCGTCTGCAGCCACCCCTGGGGTAGGGGAGTGTTTCCATCACGATCGCGTGAAAAATCAAAGTCATCACCCATGAACGCTGCAAGCCCATTTTCTCTCCATCCCCTGGGATGTGCGATGGGGTCCTTAGAATGGGAACGGCAGCCGCCAACACATCCCTGCATCCCTCTCGGGGAGTTCCCTTGGAGCAGCTTCTGCCCCCTCTCCTCACCCCACCCCTGCAGTTCAGACTCATCCTAGGTATGAGTTCCCTGTGGCTGCTGGGAAAAATCATCACAAAGTGGATGGCTCCAAGCAACAGAAATGCATCCTCCAAGAGTTCTAGAGGTCACAGGTCTGAAATCAGGGTGTCGGCCGGGTGGTGCTCCTTCAGCAGGCTCTCGGGGGTGGGGGGCGTCCTTCCTGCATGCCCTGGCTCCTGGTGGGTCCTGGGGGGCCCATGCCTGGCAGATGCTTTATTTCCATCCTGGGTCTTCACAGGGTCCCGTCTCTGTGTGTCTTGTCTCCGCTTCCTACGAGGACATTGTGCATTGGAGCAGGATGCACCCGACAGCCTCACTTTAACTCGACGGCACCTGCAAAGGCCTTGCTTCTTCATCAGGCTGCATGCAGAGGTACATGGGGCTAGAACTTGAGCATAGCTTTTCGGGGGCACAGTTTGGCCCACAATGCTCCACCCACGGTGAGTTTCTTCTAAGCGGAAGGCCGAGTCAGGGGTCAGCGCTGTGTAGGTCTCCTTCCCAGGATGGACAGGAAGGAGGGGGACAAATCGGCCTTGTCTGAAGAGCAGCGCTCCTGACAGAGGAGGAAACCAGCCTCAGCTGCAGTGTCCCCAGATACCAGGGCAACCTGCACGGAGGCCGAGGCTCTGCTCTCCGACTGCTTCGCCTTGAGTTTCAAGAAGAGCGGCTGTGGTGTCCACACGTCTCCACACGCAGTGAGTGCGCAGATGGCTGTGGCATCCACAGTCTCCACGTGCAGTCAGTGCACAGATGTTTCCATTTCTCTAAGTAAATTAGTACTGGTTGTGAACTGTATTTTCCATAATATGCACAAAGCATTTATGTATATTCGTTTACTGCATAACCTCCTGACAATAACTCATGGAAAAAGCCACTGATTCGCAGTTTTTTATCTATTTGAAATATGCAGCATCCAGGCACTCAGAGGAGACTCACTGCAATGCATTTGCCAGTTTTTTTTTTTTTTGTGACGGAGTCTCACTCTGTTGCCCAGGCTGGAGTGCAGTGGTGCAATCTCGGCTCACTGAGACCTCCACCTCCCGGGTTCAAGCAATTCTCTTGCCTCAGCCTCCTGGGTAGCTGGGATTACAGGTGCCTACCACCATGCCCAGCTAATTTTTCTTCTTTGTATTTTTAGTAGAGATGGGGTTTCACCATCTTGGCTAGGCTGGTGTTGAACTCCTGACTTCATGATCCACCTGCCTCGGCCTCCCAAAGTGCTGGGATTACAGGCATAAGCCACCACGCCCGGTCTTAATATCAAGTTTTTATGTGAATGAGTTTGAGTGAATAAGTAGAATTTGAATAGAGAAGAGAGCAGCGAATACTATTTGTTTTTCTGTATCAAATATTCAGTTAAGCCCATAGCCTTCCTTTCTGTAGCCGCAGATGTGTTGATGAGGTTTCACTGAGGATCTCCTTGAGTGCTTATATTCTTATCAATTTACCATAAAGTTTCCTGTCTGTTATACTTGAGTTTTTTCCCTTGTGATTCTCAATTTTGAAACTTCTAGTGCAGGGAACAGCTGTGGTAAAAATATCTGTGCACACGCATTTGTACCAGACAAAACCAGAGTTTTGTCATTTATCTCTAAGATATATTTTAATTACAGATATGATAAAACAAACAAAAAAAAGAGTTGTATCGATGAAGGTTAGCAATCTCTCCTCCCTGTCCCCATCTCAGGCTGCCGAGGTCTCCAGTATTAACAGGTTCTGGAGCAGAGCCTAGTGCTCCCCTCACATTCGGGAGGACACTCATCAAAGTGATGTGTGTGCCTGTGGCCCACTGCTTTAAAAAAAACCCGAACAGATTCCCAATGCACACATTGCTGTGTAGCTTACATGCTTATTGAGTGACATGTCACCAACACTCTTCCAAGTCAACAGACGCCCTGCTAACTGTGTAGTGTAATTGTTCTGGGTGCGGCCGTCCCAGCATTCGGAACACGGCTCCTGAGCACTCACAGTGTTAATATCAACAGGCCTGCACCCCGCTGTTTGTACTGTGCATTTATAACTAATTTAAATCAATGCCTTATTCCTGTCCTCATTTCACATTTGAAACCGTGGAGGCACACAGAGGCTCAGCAATTTGAGAGACAGATTAAATGGCTACGGAGATGTCTGTGGCAGGAGAACATGAAGTTGGGCCCAAGTTAGTGAACTAGAGAGAGAAGACAGGATGAGTTAGGGTTGGCCAATGGGTGTCTCAGACCTTCATATACACAGTCTACTGGGGTCTTGTGAAGAGTGTGGATTCTGACGCAGGGATCGTGGTGGCCCCAGACGCCGCAGGTGTAATAAGCTCCTTGGTGATGTTGTTGCTGCAGCCAGGGAGCCCACCAGGAGCACTGGCTGCTGTGCACGGACGATGCTGAGACACGCCCCTGCACCCTGGGGAGCACCCAGACTGGTTCAGAAATAGTCCTTCTTACAATGGATCTTAACTTCAGACAGTTGTTAATTGTTGGACTAAAAATCAAGGAAGATAAATGAAAAAATTTCAAGAACAGAAGAGTGATTTTGATGGCATAGGATGGTCTACAGGAGGCTGCAGGAGCATTCCTCACTTAGGAGACAGATGAGCAACGTCCCAGGCGGAAGGTCAGAGGGCATGCACACAGGGGGCAGCTCCACACAGGCAGGTTGTAGGACTCCAGCAGTCTCCCTTTCTGATCCACTCTGAGGTCTCACCCATCTTTTATTTGCACCTTGAAGATGCCTGTGAGTAGCACTTTGGGGTCATTCATACTTAAAATGAAGCTAAAATGGACACGTGAAACGTCTGGGTATTTGGGCAAGGAAAGACGCAGGTGTACAGTGAACTGCACCATAGGAAGGCTTGTTAACATAGAACACGCAACATGCTACGCCCTGAAGCACCTGCCATCAATTCCTTAACTGTAATGCCAACACAGAAAACCAGGAATCGTGGGTGAAGTGGCCGTTTCAAGTTTGTGCAGTCTCTAAGCCAAGGGAACAGAAAAACCTTGCAATTCGTGACCCTTTTGTCACTGAAGGGTCAGCGGCAGAGCCTATGGCCAGCAGTCATGCAATAGTGTTAACAGCAACCACGAGTTTACACAGATGTCATCACCCGACAGAGTAGTTGTGTTTCTATCACCGAGGCTTCTGGAAAGTTCTCTGGGAGAAACATCCTGGTCTGCTGTTCTCTGGGGCACTGTCTAATCTCTGGGTGATCTCCTTGTACACTGTCATTCATGACCAATCCCAAAATGCAGCAGGGGAGCACGTCTGCAAATCTGGCATTGTGCAATTAACAGTTTAAACAGAGGGTTTCCAGCCCAGGCTGCTGGTTTCCAGCAATGACACCCCCCCTCACCTATGTAGCAGGCCTCTGCCCTATCCATGCCCAGGCAGCTCCTTGTGCCGTTAGTGAGTTTGAAAGTTATTTCCGAGGCACCGTTCCCCAGGCCAGCTTTGTTTCTTCCTCTCCTCATCCCTTCTCTCCTCTTCTAACGGGAAGGTGGCTCCCGGGAGGGCACCTGAGACCACAGACTTGGCGGGAGCCGCACCCCTACCTGACCCCTGCCACAGCACTGAGTCCTGGTGGGTCTCTGGTGCACACAGGGTCTCAGCCTCTCCCTTTATGACTGAGGGTCTGGAAGCAGTTGACCACTGCAACCCTTCAAGGAGAAACATTTTGGACTTTCAAAATTGAAATGGAAATTTTGGTATTGTGCTGAATTATACATAATGTAAAATTTACCACCTCCGCCATTTTTAAATGAACAGTTCACTGGCGTTGAGCACGTTGACCTTGTGCAACTTATCACACCATCCCCCTCCCGGCCGTTTTTTTTTTTTTTTTTTTTGGTAGATGGGGTTTCACTATTTTTCTCAGGCTGGTCTTGAACTCCTGGCCTCAAAGGATTCTCTCACCTGGGTCTCCCAAAGCACTGGCTCCAGGACTCTTTCATCTTCTGAAAACTCTGAGAAAACTGAAAACTGTGGACTTTGCTTGTATTTCTGCTTGCAAACCAGCCAGATTCTTGCAAGAGACCATCTCTTTCTTCTGCGGTCTAGGTAAGTGCAGCTTATAGCATGTAGCTCACAGGAGACTGTGAGTCCGATGCCAACTTTCCTCTCCTAAAATGCAGTCCCTGAAGGCAGCTGGTTGGCCTTCTAAAGATTGCTGGTGAGTGTCATCTGAGCAGCCTTCCTCCCAGAACAGCAGCCATTCCTGCTCCTGCCTGCCCTGACGCCACTGTCCCATGAGACCAGAACCAGCGGTCCAGGTTTTGTTGCAGGGCAGTTCTGAAGTAGCTGGGGGATGCAAGCTGCTCTGACAGGAAGCCCCAGCCTCAGGAGTCGTACCCAGAGGGCTCTGTCTCAGAACAGTCAGATGGGGACTCTCATTCTGCTGTTCCCCGCAGAGGGACCCCAGTACACGGCTCTTCCCCAGGGAGGCTCTGTTGTCCAGCACACCTGCTCCCAGGTGCCCTGGGCTGACACCCGCTCAAGCCAGCACATGGGAGGAGCAGGTGGAGGTGGCCCACGGCTGTCTTGCCTTGCGGCCTGAAAGGTGCCTCCCCATCCTGCTCTCAAATTACTGCCGGGAGGCCACACCTGTCCACACCTAAACATGCGGGAGGCTGGGAGTGGAACCCAGTGGCTGGAGGAGGACCAGGCACGGGCTTGGGAATCAGCCACCTGTAGGAGGTGGAGGTGGAGGCGAGCCTTACTCTATGGGTTCCTGGAGTGGAGACGTTTGCTGCTGTGTTCCCTTTGAGAAAGCGCCCCTGCGAGTTCACCACAACTTTGCCTGGAACTCACGGACTCCCCTCTCTCTTCCCTCACCGGTGACCCCATTGGTCACGATTCCACGTACCTGTCCTGAGGCCTCACTACCTAGAAAGAGGCCAGCTGGGAACATGGCCAGCCAAGGGGAGAGCCCTTGCTTTCTATCCCCAAATTGCTCCTGGGAAGATAACAGTTTCAGAAGCACCTTTTGGCGAAGAAATTTTCAATGACATTGCATTGTTAACTTATATCAGAAACATTCAGATGTTTTGTAATTGTCATTGAAGAAAGGACTGACCTTTGCAGAGGGGAGGCTGGAAATCCCATCCTTCCTGGGTGCAAGTGAGCTGCTCCCGGCCTTGGAGCTCATACCCGTGCCGGCAGGAATACACCAGCACGCGCCTCCCAGACTCCTCACAGTGTACAAAGTCCCCATTCTCCACGCTCTCTGGGAAGCCACACTTGTCGTCTATGAAATGTGGACAGGTTGACATGTAGTCAAACTATGAGAAAAGAAAACCAGACACCGACGTCCCTGTCACGGGTGCGCTTGTGCCCTGGAGGGGCTGGCGCCAAGGCCGGGGAGCCCTGCTGTGGTCACTCACTGAGCACCCATGCAGCACACACGGCCTCTTCCCAGGTCGGCCAGGGCTGGCTCCCTTTCTCTAGGCCTCCAGTTCCTTTCTCACTAGAGAAGGGCCCCGCCCCTCCCCAGGAGCTGCCCTGAGGGTGTAAGGCAGGGCGTTGACACTATTTTCTAAACAGTGGAAAGTTAAAATCAGCTCCTGGGGAAGATAAGCTTTGTTTGATGAGATGCACGTGCTGTAAAGTGGTGTGAGAAGAGACCGAACGTCACCTTGAGGAAAGGTTTCCCTCCAGGCCTCCAGGTTCATGCCAGGGATGCTGTCACAAGACTCAAAGTCTTCGGGGAATTTGCCGACTTGGAAGGCATCCACGGGCACCCTGGTGAGGCCGGTGTTGTCACAGATGACCCGAGACAGGGAGTGCTTCTCCAGCTCACGCCTCTGTGCATCCGTGAAGATGCGCCTGTTCTCCCACCAAAACCTCCAGAGAAGGAGACAGTGAGTAAGGTCATGGTGCATGGAGAACCCCCAGGGCAGGCACTCAGGACCAGCCACCCACAGCTGTGTGCTGCCAGCCTCTCCTGCGGCGTCTGCCCAGACCCCCAGCACCCGGGGCCGCACAGGTGCAGGCGCTGAGGACCTGAAGGAGACCCTGTGGCGTCTGCCCAGACCCCCAGCACCCGGGACCACTCAGGTGCAGGCGCTGAGGACCTGAAGGAGACCCTGTGGCGTCTGCCCAGACCCCCAGCACCCGGGACCACTCAGGTGCAGGCTCTGAGGACCTGAAGGAGACCCTGTGGCGTCTGCCCAGACCCCCAGCACCCGGGACCACTCAGGTGCAGGCGCTGAGGACCTGAAGGAGACCCTGTGGCATCTGCCCAGACCCCCCAGCACCCGGGACCACTCAGGTGCAGGCGCTGAGGACCTGAAGGAGACCCTGTGGCGTCTGCCCAGACCCCCAGCACCCGGGACCACTCAGGTGCAGGCGCTGAGGACCTGAAGGAGACCCTGTGGCGTCTGCCCAGACCCCCAGCACCCGGGACCACTCAGGTGCAGGTGCTGAGGACCCGAAGGAGACGTGGAGGGGCAGCACAGCATGCACCTGGCTGTCTGAACGAGCGGCCTCAGACAGAAGAGGGGCTCAGAGCCACTTTGCTTATTGACTATGAGCATCATTTTGCTGCATTGCTGTTATCTGGGGTGTACTGCTGTGTTAAAAACAAGAATGATGACAGCAAATTCAGCCATTTTAGAGGGTGCTCCTATTCTGAAGTCAACGTGCCCTGCACAGTCTCTCTACCTTCAGCTTCTTCCTCCAGGCCATGATTAATCAGGAAAATTGCAATGTGAAGAAATGAAGTCCCACTTTCCTCTCAAAATATGAAAATAGTTGCCAAAGCCCCAATAGCTCCCGGCCTGAATGCCGTAAAGCATGCATCTCCCATGTGCATCTCCCCTGCCACGTAAAGCTCTTCTTCCCATCACAGGGATGAATTCCTCTTAGAACATGAAAAAGAGGTCCCACTATACGTAAGTTAATTGATCCCATTTTTGCATTGGGGAGATATCTGGTCATAAATACATAGGATGAGAAATTGGGGGCACCACCCTAGGAACCTGCCAGCTGCCTCTGCACTGATTTCAGATGGCGCTTCAGCCACAAGTGGCATAAAACACGCATGAGAGACACACGTATGGGGCAAGCTGGTGAAATCTTCCCCCTTCTGAGCGAGTGGCTTCTCATGTCCCAGAGAATTCCAAACCGCACGTTTGCTGAAGACACGGCTATAAGGGAGACAAGTTCTCCTGGTGATTTCTCCCCAGGTGTTCGTAGCTCTTTGAAATGCTGCATCTCAGAAATTAGAGATAAAAGTCACACTGGGGAAAGGACAGGAGCCCCGGCGTGTGGCAGGTGCACTCTCTGGGAAGAACACAGATCCTTTACAACAAAAATCTGACCTCGGCACAGTGACTACCAAAAATAGAGAGAGAATTGGATAGGTAGGAATGTCTTTAAAAGCAAAAGAAAACATTTTCCTATTGCTTTTGTCTGTGTTGTTCCAAAATCCTAACACTGGTATCCTGTGCACCTGCTTCTACGGGGGGCATGGACTCAGAGTCAGACGGGAACAGGATCTGCCTCTGACTCCCTCCAGTACAAACCTCCAAATTCTAGGTTGAACTTGAGGAGGGAGCAGACATGCATGAGGCAGGCAAAGCGGGACCTCTGCTTTCTGCTACCGGCAACCATCTGCTATCTGTAGGCAGGGGCTGGGGGGCTGGGAAGTCCTGTCAAGCCCAGAGGCATCCATGAGCACTGGGCATGGCCTGTGTCTGCACCTGAGTCACTGTCCACCTCTGCGCTTTCCCGGGCATTGTCAGGGGACGTGGGGGATGGGATGCAGTCTCCGGGCTGTCACGATTGTGTCACAATTTTTTTAGTTAGGTGCCTGCTTGCTCGTGTGGTTGGATCTAGGAAAAATCAGCGCTAGCTCCCATTCTAGGTGCTATGTGCTTCGTAGTTGCTTCATTGTTATAAAAACACTGTTCTAGGTTAAGGAAACTGTGGGTGGGAGAAACAACCTGACCAGGCTTACGTAAGAGTTGAATGGTGGAGCCGGGATTTGAATGCAGGTCTGGCTGGCTTCAGAACCAACGCAGACCACCTGCCTCTGTGCAGAACGTGAAGGAAGATGCTCTGGATAGGAACGTACCAGTCACCATCCCGCAGAGCCTTCATCTGCTTCCCAATGAGACAGGCAAACAGGGGCCCTGTCCGAGCCCTGGGGAGGAAGTTTTCAGCTAAGCCTCCCAGCCAGACATCGATGTTGTCAGGATGCTTGTACAAGTCCAGGATCTTGTCGGCCACGCTCCTGCTGGCGATGGCTGTGCTCAGGTCAGCGGGGGTCTCCAGGCGAGGCAGGCCGCAGAACTCCCTCCACTCATTGTAACCTGCACAGGGGAGAGGCTGCAGGGTTTCTCTCACAGTACTGAACTTTTGTTCAGCCCATCTCACTCATGCCATGGTCCCCGAGACTGGAAGCGCAGCAGGGCAGAGTCCTGTCCCACCCTGTGACACTGCCCGGCAGTTTGCCAGGCTAGGATATTCCAGCTCAGACGCCGGGCAGAGTCCTGTCCCACCCTGTGACACTGCCCGGCAGTTTGCCAGGCTAGGATATTCCAGCTCAGACGCCGGGCAGAGTCCTGTCCCACCCTGTGACACTGCCCGGCAGTTTGCCAGGCTAGGATATTCCAGCTCAGACACCGGGCAGAGTCCTGTCCCACCCTGTGACACTGCCCGGCAGTTTGCCAGGCTAGGATATTCCAGCTCGGATGCCGGGCAGAGTCCTGTCCCACCCTGTGACACTGCCCGGCAGTTTGCCAGGCTAGGATATTCCAGCTCAGATGCCGGGCAGAGTCCTGTCCCACCCTGTGACACTGCCTGGCAGTTTGCCAGACTAGGATGTTCCAGCTCGGACACCAGAGCTCTTTTTGCAGGTTTGTTCATAAAGGAGCTGGAGACAGCAAGAATGCTGAGTCCATGACATCTAAGTGCATTCCTGTTATTGCCCAGCCTGCACTTAGTTCTCACCTCTACAGGGCAACCGAGACAGCTCTGCATCCTCTTCAGAGTTTGCCTCCCACAATGACATCAGGAGCACACACAGAAGCCAGCACGCCCCCCCCCACACCACCCCCCCCCACACACACACTCACACCCACACACACAAATATCTTTATCTGTCTGGCCACTCATCTCCATATTGAAGACTGGAGATCTTTTCTTCCTGGGAGCCCTGGTGAATCCCTGGCCTCTCTTCTCACTCCTCCTCCTGCTCACTGACCCACGCCTGAGCTGCTCCCTGCCCAGGCCCCCATCCATGGTCTGACTCTGTGGCTGCGCCTTTGCCTGACACTCGTGCCCCTCCCTGTGCCCCCCTCCTCACATCTGCCTTCGTCCCTCATCCACTCCTCTTGGTTCAGCTGTCACCTCCTCCAGAAGTGCTCCCTCCTCAAGGATGGGCGACCCTCACTCCCACGGGTTCTGATCAGAGCGCCGCCCAGGGCCTCTGCTACTGTCTCTACTCATCCACCCGCCCTGTGTGGTGCTTTAGCTAAGACTGTCTGGTTCTACTCTCAGCGCCCTGCCCACCACAGGCTCCCAGCAGAAGTCCTGGACAAGCACACGCACAGCAACATGTGAGCACTGGGCTGGTTCCCCCCAGAGGCAGTGAGGCTTTCATGGGACAGAAGGTTGGGCCTCTTGGTGTTTCATGTTTAGACCAAACAGAACTGGGAGAAATAGCCAGGCACCCTCCAGTTGGTCTGGGAAGGGGATGCCCATGTGATAAACAGACTCATGGAGCAAAGGGGTGGGAACAACTTGGAAGAAGACAGATTGGAAGAATGGACAAAGTGAAAGAGGAAGGCATGAGTGAGATTCAAAATCTGCACTTCTAGAGGCCAGGTGCGGTGGCTCACGCCTGTAATCCCAGCACTTTTGGAGGCTGAGGCGGGCGGATTGCCTGAGGTCAGGAGTTTAAGACCAGCCTGGCCAACATGGTGAAACTCCATCTCTACTAAAAATACAAAAATTAGCTGGGCGTGGTGGCGGGTGCCTGTAATCCCAGCTACTCAGGAGGCTGGGGCAGGAGAATTGCTTGAACCTGGGAGATGGAGGTTGCCGTGAGCCAAGATCACCCCATTGCTCTCCAGCCTGGGTGACAAAAGTGAGACTTTGTCTCAAAAAAACAAAAAACAAAAAAAATCCTGAGCTTTTAGAAAACTGCTGTCAGGTGCCATTGAGTCCATTTCTTAAAAGGTGGCTCCCTGGTTCACCCTCAGGAGGAACAAGTGTGTGTCTGACTCTTGTGCTCCTAGAGTCACCCCCCTTGGCTGGCCCCGTAGCCCTGGTGCTTCTGCATCTGGCAAGAGTTCCCCCGAGCCCCCATGAGAAGCTGCGCTGCCTCAGCCTGACTCCTGCTGTCCACAGTGGGCTCTGCCGCCCTGTGATCTGCAGAAACCACTCTCGTTTTCTGTCTCTGGATGGGCCATCCCAGCCCTCTCATCAAAGCCACCGGGAAGTGCTTTGCCCCGTCAAGAGGCACCTGTGTCTCTCCACCTCAGCACCTCCAACAAAATTTCATCTTTATCACCCAATCTACTGTAGCCTAAACCATCCCAAACACCCCACAAATTTCTCAGCTCCAGGAATAGGTAACCTGTAGACACTTGGTTTATATAGAAAACAGACGCCCATTGCCTGTCACAGGGCTTGGGGGACACAGCAGTTATTTCATTAAATATTTACTAAAAGAATGCAGTTATTTTCAGACTAGTGAGAAACCAAAATAATGAGCAAATTAAAGTCCTCAAATGAGGAGAGAAAGTTTCTGTATAGTCAATTTACACCATTGTCAAACTGTTTTCAGTAGTCCAAAATAATTAAAACATTTCTAATACCTGTGAGAGATGGAAATCTTAATTTTAAAAAGAAAAAACAACGAAGTTAGAAGGGTATTTTCCTTTCTTATTGCTCTAAGAGGAAACACATTTGCATCTTTTTCCAACTCTAGAGGGAAAATATGCAAAGCCTGGGCAGGAGGTAAAGACATGGAGGCTGAAGCTCATCACAGCTTCAGAGGCCGCAGAGCTGGGAAGAAACAACATCACTTCAGATGTCCCTGCCTGTGGGAGACACTGCAGAAACGGGAATGCAAAAAAAGTGTTTTTTTGGGTTTTTTTTGACTGAGTCTCGCTCTGTCACCCAGGCTGGAGTGCAGAGGCAGGATCTCAGCTCACTGCAACTTCCGCCTCCTGGGTTCAAGCAATTCTCCTGCCTCAGCCTCTCAAGTAGCTGGGATTACAGGTGTCTGCCACCACGCCCAGCTGATTTTTTATATTTTTAGTAGAGACAGGGTTTCACCATCTGCCCAGGCTGGTCTTGAACTCCTGAACTCATGATCTGCCCGCCTCGGCCTCCCAAAGTGCAGGGATTACAGGCGTGAGCCACTGTGCCCAGCAGCAAAAAAGTGTTTTGGGGAAGGTTGTACATTTTATATTCCCCGTAAAGTACAACAAAAGATTTCAGGGCGTAGTGGAAATCATCATCACAGCTCAGCTTGCTGAGACATGAGCGTTTCTCTTTTATCTGATTTATCCTCAGATCTAACTGATCAGATCTAACAAAGCCTCTGCCAGGTTTGTGGCCTTTCTGGTGCATCGATGCCTCCAGTTGCTGGAATTCAGACCTGGGGAAGTTGCCTAAACTGTCTGTGCTTCAGTCTCTCGATCCATCTTTTAGAAAGTGATCGCAGTCCGGCCTTCTACGGTGGCTGGGGTATAGAGTGCTAACACATGCAGTGGGCTTCGAACTGCAGGCCGCAGGGACCCATGTGTGGCAGCTCTTACACTGCTGTGTCGTGACTCCTCCTGTGTGGGACCCATGTGGCAGCTCTTACACTGCTGTGTCGTGACTCCTCCTGTGTGGGACCCTCGTGGCAGCTCTTACACTGCTGTGTCGTGACTCCTCCTGTGTGGGACCCACGTGGCGGCTCTTACACTGCTGTGTCGTGACTCCTCCTGTGTGGGACCCACGTGGCGGCTCTTACACTGCTGTGTCGTGACTCCTCCTGTGTGGGACCCTCGTGGCGGCTCTTACACTGCTGTGTCGTGACTCCTCCTGGGTGGGACCCTCGTGGCGGCTCTTACACTGCTGTGTCGTGACTCCTCCTGTGTGGGACCCTCGTGGCGGCTCTTACACTGCTGTGTCGTGACTCCTCCTGTGTGGGACCCTCGTGGCGGCTCTTACACTGCTGTGTCGTGACTCCTCCTGTGTGGGACCCTCGTGGCGGCTCTTACACTGCTGTGTCGTGACTCCTCCTGTGTGGGACCCACGTGGCGGCTCTTACACTGCTGTGTCTTGACTCCTCCTGTGTGGGACCCACGTGGCGGCTCTTACACTATTGTGTCGTGACTCCTCCTGTGTGGGACCCTCGTGGCGGCTCTTACACTGCTGTGTCGTGACTCCTCCTGTGTGGGACCCTCGTGGCGGCTCTTACACTGCTGTGTCGTGACTCCTCCTGTGTGGGACCCACGTGGCGGCTCTTACACTGCTGTCTCGTGACTCCTCCTGTGTGGGACCCTCGTGGCGGCTCTTACACTGCTCTGTCGCGACTCCTCCTGTGTGGGACCCACGTGGCAGCTCTTACACTGCTCTGTCGCGACTCCTCCTGTGTGCTCACACCAAGCAGTCTCGTGTTTGCGTCCCCAACGCTCAAACGTGAGGTTGACTCTACTGTCCTGGGCGCTCAGGGGAGGAACTGGGAACCACACAGGTTAATTAAGAGATTCATCCAAAATTGAACTCCTCAGGTCCAATCCCAGGTCTTCTGAACACAAGTCGGGCTGTGTGCTGGTCTTACTCCTGTTCCCTTCCCGCTAGGCCCTTCTGTCCTTGTCAGCGTTTATTTGCCCAAACATTCATTCATTCATTCATTCATTCATTCATTCATTCGTTTATTCATTCAGTGAGGGTTCCCTAAGTGCCTGTTCTGTGCCAGTCGACGGTTCTGGGTGCTAGTGATCACAGCCCTGAAACACAGCCCTTCCTCCTGGGCTTACGATCTATGGGGGGACCCACAGGCCAGTGGGAACATGGGTTTTCGCCTTTGGCCATATTTCAGTTGGTGAAAAGTGAAGCAGAGGAAGGTGGGGGTTGTGAGAGCCGGGAGGGGGTCCCCCACTCTGTGGCACAGTTAGCTTGGGGAAGTCAGCAGTGGGAACATGAGGAGATCAAGCTGTGGGGCCTGAGCAGGGCCAGCAGCAAAGGGGGTCCCAGCCAGAGGCAAGGTGTGTGCTGGGCATGTGTGGGTGTGTGCTGGGCATGTGTGGATGTGTGCTGGGCATGTGCTGGGCATGTGTTGGGTATGTGCAGGTGTGTGCTGGGTATGTGCCGGGCATGTGAAGGCATGTGTAGGCTGTGCTCCCTGAGCTCTGGCAACAAGGAAGCAGCTGTGTTTGGGTGCAGGGAGTGAGGGGGACAGTGTGCGTTATCCTGACACACATAGGGGCCCCTTCTGCATCCTCCCAACTCACATTTAGTCCCCAGATATTCACAGCCTGTGTGGCTGCTGATCCCAGCCCTTCCAGATGCCACTGGTGAGGAAGACAGGGATGGGGGAAGGGCCAGGGGACAGAGGAAGGACCAGGGACGGGGCAGGGCAGGACTTGCCAGCACTGTCCATCTCACATGTCACCCACACACAACAGGAGGGCACCTCCCAAGCTCCAAGGGTACGTGGAGAGAACAGAGCTGCACACAGAATAGGAGGTGTCAGGGGATCGGGCCTAGACAGGTGCTGCAGGTTGACCAGACAACCGAACCACCTAGGAGCCCAGAGGAGGGAAGGCTGAGGTGGGCCTGAGGTCAGGAGTTGGAAACTGGGCAGGTCAGGGAGGAGGCTGCCGGGTGGGGCCTGGGAAAGGCAGGAGCCAGGTGGGGTGTGGGGAGCACAGGGGGCTGCTGGCCTGAGAGGAGCAGCCACTCCTGCCAGGGACCAGATTGGACCAGTTAGTTAACAGCAGTCCTGATGTGACGGAATGATTTTTGCAGGCCCTGGGACCTTGTGGTGGGGAGGAGAAGGGGAGGGGGGCACTCTAGCCATCCCAGGAGCTTCCCGGGATACCAGACACAGACCTGCCATTGTCTGCCCGCGCACTCCCTCCTCCCTCTACTAGAAGCGGCTGTTTCTCAAGGTCCCAGCTCATACATTCCTGGGAGGTTCAGAACCACCCTCTTCGTGCCATTTCTATCTCTAAGAAAAGCTGGAAGTGGCCACTTTAGCTGAATGAACTGGAGCCCTTTAAGAGCCGTTGCTTAGAAGGCCTTAGATTTGTGATTGTTTTCCTCTAAATCAGTCTCTCTAGCAGCAGGTTGCTAGCTCGGCAAATCCCGCAGCAGCTGCATGAGGTGTGCAAGGGAAGGAACTGGCAGACCTGGCAGCCCGTGGTCCCGGCCCCTCTGCAGGTTGATGGACGCCAGATCCAAGGTGCTGGAATTGGACAGCACAAAGAGCCTTTCCGTCAGCTCCTCGTTCATCAGCTGATCCTGCACCTGCAGTTTGGCTGGTCTTGCAAGAAGGCCTCGTATTAGTGGGTCCAAACCACCTGGAAAATACCATGCACAAGGCAAGGACAGTTCTTGGCTCAGTTCTAGAGAAACAACAATATCTCAATTTTTTTTTTTTGAGATGGAGTCTCGTTCTTTCTGTTGCCCAGGCTGGAGTGCAGTGGCGATCTCAGCTCACTGCAAGCTCTGCCTCCCGGGTTCACGCCATTCTCCTGCCTCAGCCTCCCGAGTAATTGGGACTACAGGCGCCCGCTACCATGCTTGGCTAATTTCTTTTTGCATTTTTAGTAGAGATGGGGTTTCACCGTGTTAGCTGGGATGGTCTCAATCTCCTGACCTGGTGATCCGCCTGTCTCGGCCTCCCACAGTGCTGGGATTACAGGCATGAGCCACTGCGCCCAGCCCAATAGCTCAATCTTATCCTCAGCAAACCTTCGTGTAAGTTCATGAATTCAGCTTGTGTGATTCCAGAGTTTCCTGAATGTCCTCAGGACACTGCCCTTGTTGGCGGGTGAACCACTGGGCTGGCACTGACAATGTGGCTCATGGGGGATGGACCCTCAGAAAGAAAGGGGCCTGGAGAAGGAGCCCACCAGTTTTTAAAGCTTTTTGTTTTATTTCTCAGCAACACAAATATTACAAAAAAAAAAGAAGTGTTTGCTGAATTCTAACATCCAGAACAGTGAAAGGAAGACTCAGCTTAGCTGAGGGAGTGGCCAGGGTGCCTGGGGACCACTGTTCCTGTCATCTCCAAAGGCCCCGCATGGAAAGCAGGCCCCACGGCCTGTCAGGGTCCCTCTATCTCAGTGGCGTGTGAACCCACCACTGCATGCCACCAGAGTCTTTAAAGGATCGGTTTGGCCTTAGGATGCCCAAAAGGAAGACTTAGAAATCACGACATGCATCGTCCTGTGTGGGATGACCTGGGTGTCTTCAAATGCCGGGCACCTGCTGAGGGCCAGGCTGGCCCTTGCCCCTCTGGTGCACTGTGCATGACTCAGCTCTCATCTAAGCAGGTATCGCCGGACGTACTGCAGCACCCCTGCCCTCCCCACTCCCCACTACACCTGGAGCCAGTCAACTTTTGAGACAGGTTAGAAGCTCCCAGAAAGACTTATAGACTACTGGGAAAGGAATATAAAGAAAAAATGGGGAAGCTTAAAAATAACCCTTCCAAAAAACTAATTGGGGGAATAGGATCATTTTCTTCCAAATAATTAACTTCCAAAGGTAACCCATCATTAACATTCTAAAGATGATGGTGCTGATCGTAACTATAGAACAGTTTAGCCTTTTATTTTTATTTTACTTTATTTTCAAATGGAGTTTCACTCTGTTGCACAGTCTGGAATGCAATGGTGAGATCTCGGCTCACCTGCACCCTCTGCCTCCCGGGTTCAAGCGATTCTCCCGCCACAGCCTCCTGAGTAGCTGACTACAGGCACCTGCCACCACACCCGGCTAATGTTTTTTGTTTGTTTATTTTGTATTTTTAGTAGAGATGGGGTTTCACCATGTTGGCCAGGCTGGTCTCAAACTCCCGACCTCAAGTGATCCGCCTGCCTCAGCCTCCCAAAGTGCTGGGATTACAGGTGTGAGCCACCGTGCCTGAGCCCAGTTTAGCCTTTTAAAATGCTTTAAACACATTTATTTTCCCCACAGATATTAAAAACCTTGTGTAGGATCAGCAAGTGTGCCCATACGGAAGGTCTGCATGGCTGCAATGAGTCATAAGAAAGAAGTGAGACCTGATGAACATCGATGCGAAAATCCTTATGCAAAAATTGATTCAAGATGGATTAAAGACTTAAATGTTAGACCTAAAACCATAAAAACCCTAGAGGAAAACCTAGGCAATACCATTCAGGACATAGGCATGGGCAAGGACTTCATGACTAAAACACCAAAAGCAATGGCAACAAAAGCCAAAATTGACAAATGGGATCTAATTAAACTAAAGATCTTCTGCACAGCAAAAGAAACTACCATCAGAGTGAACAGCCAACCTACAGAATGGGAGAAAATTTTTGCAGTCTATCCATCTGACAAAGGGCTAATATCCAGAATCTACAAAAAATGCAAACCAATTTACAAGGAAAAAACAAACAACCCCACCAAAAAGTGGGCAAAGGATAGGAACAGACACTTCTTAAAAGAAGACATTTATGCAGCCAACAGACATATGAAGAAATGCTCATCATTACTGGTCATTAGAGAAATGCAAATCAAAACCACAATGAGATACCATCTCACACCAGTTGGAATGGCAATCATTAAAAAGTCAGGAAAACAATAGATGCTGGAGAGGATGTGGAGAAAAGGAATGCTTTTACACTGTTGGTGGGACTGTAAAGTAGTTCAACCATTGTGGAAGACAGTGTGATGATTCCTCAAGGATCTAGAACTAGAAATGCCATTTGACCCAGCGATCCAATTACTTGGCATATACCCAAGGGATTATAAATCATGCTACTATAAAGACACATGCACACGTATGTTTACTGCAGCACTATTTAAAATAGCAAAGACTTGGAACCAACCCAAATGTCCATCAGTGCTAGACTGGATTAAGAAAATGTGGCACATATACACCAAGGAATACTATGCAGCCATAAAAAAACGATGAGTTCATGTCCTTTTCAGGGACATGGATGCAGCTGGAAACCATCATTCTGAGCAAACTATCGCAAGGACAGAAAACCAAACACCGCATGTTCTCACTCATAGGTGGGAATTGAACAATGAGAACACATGGACACAGGGCGGGGATCATCACATCCCGTCTGTCGTGGGGTGGGGGGCAGGGGGAAGGATAGCATTAGGAGAAATACCTAATGTAAATTACGAGTTAATGGGTACAGCAAACCAACATGGCACATGTATACCCTACATAACAAACCTGCACGTTGTGCACATGTACCCTAGAACTTAAAATATAATTTAAAAAAATTAAAAAAAGAAGGGAGACTTCATGGGGACCAGCTGCAGGGACCGCACTCACTCACCTCCACGGAGGAGTGTCCATGGGCTGAAGAAGGCCTGGTGCAGCCACAGCCCGGGCAGGTCGGGGTGCTCCTGGAAGCTGGCGTCCAGCCTCCTCACCAGCGGGTGGATCGTGGCGTGGCCGAAGCGGAAGGCGGCTGTGGAGAACACGTTGGACACAGTGGGGTTGGCGGTGGAGTCATAGCCTTCATAGGGACCCACGTACTGCTGGAAGGCCTCGGGTCCCAGGATCCTGGGGACGTAATCCCTCAGGGTGATGAT
Organism: Gorilla gorilla gorilla; assembly: GCF_029281585.2. Classification (NCBI taxonomy): domain Eukaryota; kingdom Metazoa; phylum Chordata; class Mammalia; order Primates; family Hominidae; genus Gorilla; species Gorilla gorilla. The sequence continues at coordinate 138,486,158 of NC_073236.2, forward strand.
CTGTGCAGAGAGGAAAAGCATCTCAGTGAGGCCCAGGATACCAGAGGAGGGTCGCCTCGAGCGGCAGTGTGGAAGAGCATCTTCCTTGACAGCCCCAGGGAGCTGGACCCTTCTTGCCTTGCAATAAGGGCCTCAGCTGAACTTCCCAGAAATGTCTTCTTGCTGATTTTTTCATGGATATTCAGGAGGTGCGTTTATAGGGCTGACTAGAGAGCCATCTTCCCAGGATGGTGATGGGGCTGGCAGTGGCAAGAGACAGCGCCTCTGTCGAGCCAACAATGGCCACCGGGCCAGGCTGGGCAGCTAGACTCCTGGCTGGATGATTGACAGTGGGGAGCAGTTCCTTTTTCTACAAAGCAACAATAATACCTAATTCCCAGAGCCTTTGTGAGGATTAAATCAAAGCATGTTATACGGCAGAGAGCTCTGTCGATGGAAAATTACAGTTGCAATCACAGGGCCTGGAAATTACGATTTGACACATGGTCCCAGGAGAATTATGTACCAAGATTCTACTTTCAGGTTTAACAGTGTTTCTTTCAGACAGAAAAATCAGTGTCAAGTTGTTTTGGTATTTAAGGGGAATATTTTGGTCAATAAACTGCATCCAAATGAAGTATAATAGGAATAATTCTAGAATATGAATCTTCTCTTTTAGCTTACCAGTTTAGGAAGGCAAGCGGATTGTTTAAAAATAACCAGTATTATTTACACACTTGTAATATGTTTCTTCCACGTGCCAGAATGCATTTCCTAAGCACGTAATTTGGCCCTTCAGGGAGACCAGGGAGAGCCGTGAGTCTTGTGTGGCCTGGGCCTTCATTGAAGGTGCACCTGCCCTCGCTGTCCCGCTCCACCTCAGAGACCTGGACAGACAAGGAGGAAAAGGCAGCATCCAAATGTTTCCCAGTGGGGTTTCCGTCCCTGTGCTAGTTCATCCATTGGTGAGAAGCACCGTGCTATGGGTCAGCGTCCCAGAGAGTAGTTGCACGACTTCATCGTGCAAACAGCCTCTCTACCTCAGGTGCAATTTATGTGGCAACATTTCTCAACCACACAGGTGTCCAAGGGGCTCCTCCTAACCACGTGAGAAGGTCCGTGTGCTTCCCACATTCAGAACTCAGGCAGCACCTTCTGTTCCCTGGAACATTCTTTGGTTTCTTCTCACTACAATAGAAAGGAAAAGGCCTCTCTCTTTTTAGCCCAGGGACTGAGACAATTTCAAATTCAAGCGCAAGCTATTTTAAGGAAGACACCTCTTCCCCTTCTTGCCTACCTGAAGTTTGACTTGTGAGCCAGGGGATGCAGCAAGCACAGGCAGAGAACTGAGGCCTGAGCCTCAGGTTCAGCAGCTCCACCTGTGCCCGGCCAGCTGCTAACAGAGAGCAAACCTGCGCCCTTCATCCGAGCCTCACAGACACTGCACTTCCTCAGTGTCTGATCTTGCCAGAGCTCTGAACAGTGTGTCTCTCCTCTTCCCCACTGCCTCCTCATCTGATCTGAAATGTCCCTGGTAAGTGATTGGGTCAGATACTGCAGCCTCCCCTGGGAGCCGTCGAGGTTGGGCAGAAGCACCCATTGTTCTGACCAATGGGGCCTTAAAACTTGAATCTTGAGTCAGGCGCGGTGGCTCGCGCCTGTAATCCCAGCCCTTTAGGAGGCCAAAGTGGGAGGATTGCTTGAGCCCAAGATCAAGACCAGCCTGGGCAACATAGTCAGACTCTGTTTCTACAAAAAATTTTAAAAAATTAAAAATTAGCCAGGTGTGGTGGTGTACACCTGTAGTCCCAGCTACTTGGGTGGCTGAGGTGGAGGATTCCTTGAACCCAGGAGGTTGAGGCTGCAGTGAGCTATGATTGTGCCACCGCACTTCCGCCTGGGTGATAGAGGAGATGCTTTCTCAAAAAGAGAAAAAGAAAACACTTGAACCTTGTAAACAGCTCTCTGGAATTTTCATGGCAATTCTTCTGAAAATGCTTCTGGTATTTCTTTACCTGGTTGCATGGGGGAAATGGTTACTCTGAACTATTGGACCTGGGCAGACGCCATACTGTGAGACCTGGGCATCGTCGCTGTCAGGTGCCCCTCCTGCTCACCTCCCAGGTGGGCCATGTCTTCTTCCTCTGCTGGCAGTGCCGTGTAGAGGCCTCATCTTCCCAGGCTGCTTCAAGCTGCTCCTCCACATCTGTTCTCACCCCAGCCTCCTGGTTCCCCAAAGCCTCTGCCAAAGCCACCAGATGCTGACTTGTGGCCACTCTCCATTTCTTTGCCTTCACAACTCACCAGTGGGAATGACTGAAAGGTCCACACTTGGGAAAATGATGGGCATGAAGGTGACGGGAAGCCAGGACCCCAGCACACAGAGAGACCAGGATGAAGAGACCTGGAGATGCGATCCTTGTCACCGACGGTGGGAAACAGCCGCGTAGCCCCTGGCACAGGCTCCTCTGAACTTTCTGACTCTCGACTGCTTTCAAAGTCACCCACCCTGCTCTACGCAGAACATCACTCAGCATTTTCTCAAACATGCCCTATTAGTCCAATAAGAGGCTCCCATATGCTTGCTGAGGGTGCTCCAGGGAGGAGGCTGAGCAGGCACCCAGCTCCCCAAGGACTTGACACAGCCAGGCCTGGCTTGTGCTCCTCCGCAGGAAGCCCTGCAGCATGGCGCACCTGGGCTTGGTCCAGCCTTGAGGTAGGGGCCTGGCTGTCCCTGCAGGGCAGGGAACAGCCTCCACAGCTACCCCTGGAGAGGAACAACCAGGAGACTTTGTCAGCCAATATTGGAGGCCACTGGGGGATGGGGCCCTGCAGATAAAGGGGCCTGGGTGGGGCAGCAACAGCATCCACTGCAGAAACGGCCCTTTCTCTTTCTTTCCAGCCTTGGAAGCATGGCTTTATCCATCTGCTCCTTTGCTCTGGAAGAGCAACCAATCTGAAAAAGTACTCAGCTACAGCAAAGGTCAGCAGCCGAGTGGCCCAGGGATGCAGCCCCTGCCCCGAGACATGGATCTGCCTGCTCGGGATGGGGATGTCCAGGGAGATCTGCAGTCCCTCCGGGGTCTGGTTCTACCTCCACACACATCCAAAGCAAAGCTTCTGTGGGTCCCTGGATATCTGGGGAAATCAAGGCTGTGCTCCAGAAATAGGTCTGCTATCCGATGGCCGGGGCATAGAAAACATCCACGCCAGATATTTGGGATGTCTTTATCTTTTCACCCTGTGGAACCCAAACTCCATGCTGCCTGAATGGCACACCCAGACTCCCCGAGGATGGCTACCTCCTCTCTGCCTCCCTCACACCTGTGCTGGGAAGGGTTTCCTTTCTCATTCTTTTCTTGTCTGTAGAACACAAAAGTTATCACCAAAGTGAGCAACTGATTGTGAGTTCTTGTCTTATGACACACCTAAAGCAGCGAGGGTTTTCTGGGATTGAAGAGCAAGAGCTTCAGTTCCTCCTGGTGGGAAGCAGGTCTTATGGAACCGGTGTCCTGTGGGATCTCAAGCAAGCAAGAGCAACTTTATCAGCCCTTCCTACGTGCGAGTCCCCCGAGAGACGCCGGATCCCAGGAACCAGCACAGAGGGCGGCCCTGCAGATCCCTCCCAAACATGCCCGCAGCAGAAGTCCTGTGGCCCAGGGCTGAGGGAGGGGATAGCTCTCAGCTTTCGACAAAAGAAATTAGAGGAGCCAAGATCCTCAGAGTGGGGGCAGCTGTGGTTGGGCCCTGACAAATTAGAGTGGGTATGGTGAGGACGGACGCAGCAGCAGGGACGTGGTGTGGACGGATGCAGCAGGAGGAAGGTGGTGTGGACGGATGCAGCAGGAGGAAGGTGGTGTGGACGGATGCAGCAGGAGGAAGGTGGTGTGGACGGATGCAGGAGGAGGGAGGTGGTATGGGCGGATGCAGGAGGAGGGAGGTGGTATGGGCGGATGCAGGAGGAGGGAGGTGGTGTGGACAGATGCAGGAGAAAGCTGTGACTCCCGGCTCTGAGTTGACCTTTCCTGTCTCTTGCTGATGTGTGCATTAGCCTGGCCCTGGCTGGCTCATGTGTGTGTGTGTTTGTGTGTGTGTGTGTGTGTGTGTGTGTGTGTGTGTGTGTGTGTAGGGGGTTTGAGGGGTGATAGAGGGGGGGATGCTATTTCTCTTTCATAAAGTTGCCCTGGCATCTCTTTTCATTATCTAATGTTTTTCAGAAGAAGAGAGATTCAGATTACAAAGTTACCAAACTATGAGTCGGTAGAACCAGGGAGAGAAAAATGAGGCTTCCAGGCCCAGGCCACTGTGGATCTTTCAAATACGGCTAGAAGTCGCAGCAGTGGCTCTATCGACACGTTAAACACAACTTATTATTTTAATGTATCAAAGGTTTTTGCAAAAAGCACCAAAGAGGACCTATTAACTGAAAAAAATACAAAAGGAAATTCAAAAGTGAAATGTAAAACCAAGAAGAAAAGAATGTTCACAGTTTTTTAAAAAGCAGAACACACAGAAAATGAATTGAGGAAGGTAAATATGAAACAGAGAAGAACACTTTTCCTATTGGTTGCTGCTGTTATTATTTCATTAATAATAAGAAAAGGCAGCTGGGCGCAGTGGCTCAGGCCTGTAATCCCAGCACTTTGGGAGCCTGAGGCAGGCGGATCACTTGAGGAAAGGAGTTCAAGACCATCCTAGCCAACCTGGCAAAACCCCATGTCTATTAAAAGTATAAAAATCAGCTGGGAGTGGTGGCACATGTCTGTGGTCTCAGCTACTTGAGAGGCTGAGGCAGGAGAATCGCTTGAACCCGGGAGGTGGTGGTTGCAGTGAGCCAAGGTCTCACCACTATACTCCAGCCTGGGTGACAGAGTGAGACTCTGTCTCAAAAAAAAAAGAAGAAGAAGGAGAAGAAGAAGAAGAGGAGGAGGAGGAGGAGGAGGAGAAGGAGCAGCAGCAGCCACAGCCGCAGCAACCAAATGTCATTATTTCTAGGTCAGTGGGATTCTCAGTAACTTGGAATTAAACTGTCTCTAATCTACAATGACTGGGCCTGGTAATAATTCACGCCTCTAAATAATCCCAGAACTCCCTGGAGAAGAAAGACAACAGGGTGCGTGACAATTGGGCGTTTCCCGCTCTGTGAACGGGCTCCAGGGATCAGAGGCAGCTGCTCTTCTCACAGCTCCCTGGGCTGGATGAGGTTCTCACTCAAAGAAGGTTCAAACCAAATCCTGCTCCTGAGGAGACAGAAGGGGCAGGACTTCCACAATTATTTTTGAGATTCTACTTCATTCACAAACTCTACATATATTTATGAAGCAACCTGGCAAATTGCGGGTCCTGAGGAAAAAGAATTAAATGGACGAACATCTCCCCGTAGAGGTCGCAGTCAGGGAAGGGGCACAGAAGCGAGGAAGCAGACAGGAGCGCCGAAGGCCTCAGGGGGTTGAGCAGAGGGGAGAAGGCAGCCGTCTGGGACCTGCCTCCCCACGCGTGTGGCCGGAAGTCCAGGCTCACGGAGACGAGGACCTGGATTCCACCGCTCAGCAGCTCCTGGGTTTACATTCCCGTTTGCACGGGGAAGCAGGAAAGTGTCTGAGTCGCTGCTTGAAAGCGACGTGGGTGCCTGATGATTTTTACTTCACATGGTGACAAGGTTCCTGTTTTCATTTCTAACTCGATCTTCTCACTCACATAAGCCTCCTCCCTCCGGCTGATGCTCCCCTCCAAGCGCTACTGTGTGGATGTGTGTGTTAGGACAGTGAGCTCATCTGCCGTGTTTGCTGTGTGGATGTGTGCGTTAGGACAGTGAGCTCGTCTGCCGTGTTTGCTGTGTGGATGCACGTTAGGACAGTGAGCTCATCTGCCGTGTTTGCTGTGTGGATGTGCGTTAGGACAGTGAGCTTGTCTGCCGTGCTTGCCGGAGAAGTGTGCGGGCCTGCTGCTGCCAGCCCCTGTTCCAGGAAGCTCCAGGTCCCCTCGCCACCCAGGAACTAAGGGTTAACGCCCAGCGTATGGGGGCTTCCCAGGCCCTCTGCTCTGACCTTTGGGGCCTGGACCCCAGTGCAGTGAAGGCCAGAAAGCGGCAGGGGCGCATGGTGCCCGGGGGCAGCCGGTGCCACACACAGCCCCTGTGCCTCCTCGGACAAGGCTCCAGTGCCTCCTTTAGAACAGGACTGACGCGCACTTCCCTGCAGGCTCCCGGCTAGGACTGCAGACACGATGCCCAGGCCACCACAGGGCCTGGTGCAACAGACACACACGGTGACTCTCAGTATAAAACAGCCCATCCTTCTTCCTAACAACTCCGTGAGACCCCTAGAGTCAGGGACCGCATTTCTAGGTGCATAAGTGCTTTTCTCCATCACACAATTAATAAAAGGCCAACTTGAGTCTCCATTCAAGACCCTCTCATGTGATACTTAAGAAAGTCATAAAATGAAGAAAGGTTTCAAATAGACTCTAACTTGTTAGTTCAGAATCCTCACACAGAGTCGGTTCTTCATTCACTGCATTGTCTCTGAAATACAAAAACACCAGCACTCCTGGTCCACCCACCTCCAAGGGTTGTTCTGGGAACTATTAAATGAGTTGAAATCTGTAAAGCACGTAGCTTGGCTGTGCGCACCGGGAAACCTGGGTGGTCTGGCTGCCATTGTTGGGGGGCTGTGGTTGTTGGGTCTTGGTGGGATAATCACCAGCTGGCTGGAGGGTAAGCAGGTGGGACAGAGGGGCCCCGGAGGGCCGCCAGCTCCGGAGTTACCCTTCGGCCCCTGCACAGGAGCTCACGATGACCCTCCACACGCCCATGCAGGGCGCCCAGCAGGACTGCACACCCACACAGGGCCCCACGACCTGGAGCTCACCCATGTGGGCGCCCATGATGGCTGTGCAAGTACCTGGGAGAGAGAAGCCACGATGCTGCGCACCCACACGAGGCGCCCCCCGCTTTGCCGGCAGCCACCCAGGGCGCCCAGGACCACCCCGCGCACCTGGTGCAGAGCGCCCACGACCTTGCGCGCCTCCTGGTACACGGCGTCTGCGCTCCAGTGCGCATTGAGGGCCTTGAGCGCCGCGGCCAGGCGGTTGTGCTCGCGCAGCCACAGCGTGTGCAGTGCCGTCAGGGAGGGGACCTCGCTGGCGCGGCCGTCTCCGGCCAGGAAGCAGGGCCCGCGGGTCTCTCCGGGGATGCCGGGCTCGGGCGCACAGGCCGCAGGCGCGCGTGGCGGCGCGAAGGGCAGGTAGGCGCGGCCGGAGTCCCGGAGGCGCGCGTGGACGCGGAGCAGCCCTTCGGCACTGGTCCAGTTCCGCAGCTGCCTCTCTAGGGCCGGGGAGCTGCCATACACGGTGGACGCGTCCAGGAACGAGGTCAACCCGTTCATCTGCTGCCGCGGGTTGGCCGTGGACAGGTTCCCAAAGAGCGCGCCTTGGTCCCCGGTGCCGCAGGCGGCCGAAGAGCGGTAGAAGGGCAGACAGGCGGTGCCCGCGGCCGGCCGGGCCTCCTCCGGGAGCTGCAGGCAAAGGGGAGTTCAAGGTCACCCAGGGCCCCCGTGCACCCTTTGTAAGACTCTAGAAGTTCGAGGCCGGCGACGACCCCGCAGCGCCGCACGTTTCTCTGCCCCTCCAGTCCTCTGCAGGGGTCAGTCCAGCCAGTCCCCTCACCTCCCCCCCGGCCTGCTTACCGGTGGTCTCTTGCCTGGAAGAGGCTGCAGGGGTTGGTCCAGCCAGCCCCCCACCTCCCCCGTGGCCTGCTCACCGGTGGTCTCTTGCCTGGAAGAGGCTACAGGGGTCGGTCCAGCCAGCCCCGCACCTCCCCTCAGCCTGCTCACTGGTGGTCTCTTGCCTGGAAGAGGTTGAACCCAGAGGATGGACCCCACATCCTAGGAGTCCACATCTCCCCAAAGCTCAGACGCTCTTGGCCTGAGCCAGTCTCGCTCCTGCTCAGACCTGCTCTAGCTGCTCATGGAATCCCCGGTCTGGTTTATTTTCTGACTTTCGGAAGAGCTGACCTCTTTCTTTCCAGTGCCATGGACTTGGTTTAGGAGCACAATGAGTAAACAGTCTGCGAGTTTTGTGGGCATCACTGTTTAGTGTAAAGGCAGCTTGAGGGGAGTGAGGAGACCTTGGGTGGGATTCCACCTCTGGCTGTGGCCAGCTTCCATCTTCTCATCTGTAACATGGAGATCTAAAACATTTTTTCCAGATTTACAGGTTTCCTGGGAAGAGTCGAGCTCTGTGGGCTGCAGAGAGCATGTGCCCTTTCCCTGTCAGCTCTTCCTCCCTGGGGAGGTGTCACGGGGTCAGGCCCTACCCTGGGCGTTATCAGATTTAGGAGGTTAAATCGCTCATCCAGAATCACAAGATCACCGGGGTTGGACAGATTCCGAAAGAGACTCTTCCTGAAGATCACGGTCTTCTGGTAATAGGACATTATTATTACCAGTGAAAATAAGGGGAAAGCTCCTCTCGGGGCAAAGTGCAGCCTGGGCACTGAGGAGTAGGAAGGAACAGAAGACCTGGGGTCAATTAGGGAAATGCGGCCAGCGAGCCAGCAGCCGCTCAGGGGTTCGCCGCTCGGTGCGGTGCGGTGCGGTGCGGTGCGGTGCAGGGAGACAGGCCGAGCTCCTGATGGACCCAGGCACAGGAGGTGCAGCAGAAAGAATGCAGGTGAGAGGGAGTCGGCCTTGTGGTGAAGCAGCAAAGCAGATGCTGTCAGAACCCCTCTGGGCAGCGCCCAGGCCTGGCAGCTGTGCAGCCCAAGGCCAGCTGGGGGTCGGGGCAGCGACGAGGCCCCAGCCCTGGCTCAGAGCCAGCACAGGGTCCACATGAAAAAGGTCATGCATTAAAAAAGCGCTTCCGGCCGGGCGCAGTGGCTCACGCCTGTAATCCCAGCACTTTGGGAGGCTGAGGTGGGCGCCCAGCAATTTGGGAGGCCGAGGTGGGCGGATCACGAGGTCAGGAGATCGAGACCATCCCGGCTAACACGGTGAAACCCCGTCTCTACTTAAAATACAAAAAATTAGCCGGGCGTGGTGGCGGGCGCCTGTAGTCCCAGCTACTCGGGAGGCTGAGGCGGGAGAATGGCGTGAACCCGGGAGGCGGAGCTTGCAGTGAGCCGAGATTGGGCCACGACAGAGCGAGATTCCGTCTCAAAAAAAAAAAAGAAAAAAAAAAAAAGCGCTTCCACTGAGAGCCTCAGGGAGGCCTGCGAGGCTTAGAGTAGAGGAGGTGAGGACTTGGGGCCAGCAGGGAACCCAGTGAGGAGCTGAAATTCAGCGAAAGAGTAGGAAAGCCAAGAAAACCGTGACAGCCGGAACTTCAGTGCATGCCCTTCAGAATATACAGGCCCAGAGGCCCCAAGAATGGGAGGAAATAGAGGAATTAAATTGAAGAGCACAAATAATAATAAAATTACAAATAAATAACAAGGAGCTGCAAATTCTCCTACTCACTGATTCAAAGAGACTCTTAAGAAGAGCTGAAAGTCTCTCTAGAAATCAATGAAAAGTTAACTCACTTGTTAAGAAAATTCAAGCACACCAACAAAGCCTTCCTCAGAAGAATATCTGTGCTCTTTAAATTGCTTTCATCAAAACAACAAAAACCAAGAAATTAAGTAGCTATTTTAAGAGTTTAGTTAAGTAACAAAGAGCTAAAGCGAAAATAAATGAGAAAGTTAAATTAATGCATGCAGAAGTTAAAATGGTTAACTATGAATAAAAGACCTGGTGGGAAGAAAACATGAAGCCCTGCTTCACAACCGAATGTGGAAAACAAAGAAAGGGCACAGAGGGAGGCAGGATTTGCCATGAGAAAGGAGCAGGGCTCAGGCATGCAGGAGAGATGAGAAGAATCAGGAGCGACTGTATATGCGGTTTCATGGCAACACATTGGAAAATGAAGAACAGATCGATGACTCCCTAACAAAACAGAAATAACCACAGCTTTTCCAAGAAGAAATGTAAAACTCCAATGGACAATGAGGATGGAAGAGATAGACAAGGTGATCAGAAATCCAGAGGTCAGATGGCATTGACGGTGGACTTCTATCAAATCTCGAAAGGATAGGTAACTCCAAGGTTGCTTAAACTATTTCAGCCATGGAAAAGATGAAAAGGGCCCCAGTGCACTCTACAGAGTCAGCGAAACTTTTGTATTGGCCTCTGATGAAAACAGGATAAGGACAGGGCATACAGATCAATATCCCTTCTAAATAAAATAATAAAAGATAGGGCAGCCAATCAAAACAGCAATTACCATAGTCAAATAGAATCTATTCACAGAATGGTTCCATGTTGGAGAATAGAGTTGTATTTTCCAGGGTGTCAGCAAATTAAAGAAGAAAAATTAATATCACAGGTACTTAAAATGCAATAATACAATTTACTATTACTTACCATTCCTGGTTAAATAGAAAGAGAATAGATTGGAATTGCTAAAATATAATGTAGAAACAATAACAAATATTATCTCGAGCAGTGAAACAATGGAACAATTTAATTTAAAATTAAGGACTAGCAGAAACTCCCACTATCATTGCTGGTACTTAGTACTATCTCAGTTAGACCAAAGTCTAGAAAATAAAATAAGAGCTGGTAAAACTACTATAAGAGAGAATAAGATTTAAAACATAATAAAATTATTTTTTCTTAATGCTATGTTAGATGTCTACAACATCTAAAAATTCTAAAAAAAGATAACATTTCTTTAAAAAATGTCTTCGATCTGAGGAAAAGTATAAAACCGTTCTTTTCCTTCTTTCCTTTTTGTTTTGTTCTTTAGCAAAGTACCACGAATGGTAATGGAGAAAAAAAAAATCCCTTTCATAATGACAAAAAAGTTGATCAAAATCAGGTGTGTAAATTTAACAAAATAATCACATGATCTACAAAAAGAAAATCATAAAACATCATTAAATATACAAAAAATTTGGGAAAAGATCATTTCTCTCTAAATGAGTGTATAAATTAAATGCAATTTCATTTACAATAATGATAGTACTTTTTCATTTTGAAATAAATTAATTTTAAAGTTTATATGAAGATACAAATTCCATTATTTATTTATTCCTTAATAAACTAGGGAAAAGAATGGTGATGCAGTATTGACTTGACAGATAATAGGATATACTATAAGGCTGCTATGACCAAGTCCACACAGTATTGTCAACAAGAACAGATGAATCTGTTAATAAAAGAAGACAGACAGCCCAGAACCAGACCCCAGTTCTTCTGTGACAAAGTGTTATCTAGGCCTGTGGGGAGAAGGAGGGCAGAACCAGCTGATTTTCCATCTGGATGGGAATAAAACGCACCCAGACTGTCCACTGTGCAAAATGAATGGAAACCCATGCTGTATGTAATACCACCCAGGAGGTCACTGTCGACTTCGAGCAAAGGAGATTCCTGAACCAAAACTGAGCCTAGAAGCCATCAACACATCAGTAGACCTGGCCTTATAAAATATGAAAGTGCTTTATGCTGACAGTTCTGTATTGATGGGGCTGGAGAAAAACATTTGTAAGAAAAGTGAGAGATAGAGAGTTAACATCTAGAGTGGAATGGAGCAATTAAAATCAATTAAGAGTCAAATAGTAGAAAAATGGACAAAGGCTATGAACAGATCATTTGTTGAACAAATACAAATTGCCAAAAAAGATAAATAAAGGACAACTTTAAAATTCACTAACATTCAGGGAAAGCAACTAATGTAACAACGAAATCTCTCTCTCTCTCTCTTTTTTTTTTTTTTTTTGCCGCCAAACAAGCAGAAAAAAATGAGAAAAAAACAATTAAGGCTGTTGCTAGTGTGGATGGCGAATGTGGGTAAGGGGTACACTCAGTCGTTGCTGTGAGGGTCACAGAATTTTTAGACAGTAGTACCAGCACAGCAGTGCTAAAGCTGCCTTCCAACCTGGCAGTGTCACTTCTGGTGATCCACGCTGTGGCAGAGGCTGCAACACGGAAGGGCACACCCATGGCTGTGACCCGGAGTGTGGAACAGTCCAGCCGTAAGCAGGGATGGCTTGGCGCTCCACTGGGGGGATTTCCAGGACGCATCACTACTGAGTGAGAATCCAAGATACAGAACGTGTACTCAGCATAGTCTTGTTTTTATTAACAACATTCGAGAGAATATGCTTGTGCATGACTTCTTTAGGTGTAGCCAAGTGAGCATTCATATCATGGAAAGGGCACACCGTGACCACTCATATCGTGGGAAGAGCACACTATGAGCACTCAGATCATCAGAAGGACACACCATGAGCATTTGGATGAAGGGAAGGACATAGCATGAGTATTTGGATCACAGAAAGGACACACCATGAGCACTCAGATCATGTGAAGGGCACTCTATAAGCATTCAGAACACAGGAGGGGCACGCCATGAGCATTCAGGTCATGCAAAGGGCATGCCATGAGCATTTGGATCACAGGAAGAGCACTCTATGAGCGTTCAGATCACAGGAAGTGCATGCTGTGAGCATTTGCATCATGGGAAGGGCATGATATCAGCACTCAGATCACAGGAAGAACATACTATGAGCACTCAAAGAATGGGATGGGTATGCTATGAACTTTCAGATCATGGGAAGGGCATGTGCTATGAACTTTCAGATCATGGGAAGGGCATGTGCTATGAACATTCAGATCATGGGAAGGGCATGTGCTATGAACTTTCAGATCATGGGAAGGGCATGTGCTATGAACTTTCAGATCATGGGAAGGGCATGTGCTATGAACTTTCAGATCATGGGAAGGGCACACCATGAGCATCAGGATCATGGGAAGGGCACGCCATGAACATTAGGATCATGGGAAGGGCATGCCATGAGTGCTGAGATCATAGCAAGGGCATGCTGATTAAAACAGGGTGCCCAGTGAATCCCTTTGAGCCCACTATGCTGTCTACACCAGCTTCTTACTATTCTAGTTTCATTTATCATGCCCCCTTTCCCCTACACACACTTCAAATATCAACATTTGGGAGTCAAGTGATTGGTTTGGGGGCAGGGGCATGAGTGGAGAACATGGGAGTGAGGAGGAGGAGAGTCTAGCAAATGAGGGAGGGAGAGGAAGAGCCACGTGTCGGGAGAGTCAGGCGCAGTTTAAGTTTTACATTTATGTGAAATTACACTTACATGTGGGTGCTCAAGTTTAATGTAAGAAATTCTTATTTGAATTAAAACCTATTTTGAATTAACATCAATGTAAGGACCATGTATCAAAATTTGTGGGGGGGGTGGTCATAGGAAAATACATGGTCTTAACTACACTTGTCGAAAAGCACGACACAGTGAACGTAACTCAACTCACTTTTAGCATAAGAGGGTGAGAAATGTGAAGTAGATGAAAAAGCGTAATAGGAAGGTAATAGAAAATAAAGAACAGGAAAGACTTAAGGGCTTGAATAGACTAACTGCACCCAGAACTGAGCCCATAACCAAAGATCTGCCACCCCAGAGGTTATCAGGACCAGAGTCACAAATAAGCTGTACCAGTTATTCAAAACAAAAAGCCCAAATTTGATTTTAGACAAGGTAATCCTGAGCGTAGTAAAAGAATGGGCAACCCCTGACCACTGTCAGATGCTGGTGTGTTTGTAACACCCAAATAGGTGCAGCATCGGAAAAGAGCACTGTAGCACAACTCTGCTTATGAAGAGAGAGGCAACATTTCAAATAAAATATTAGCAAATTCAATCCAAGAATAAATGAAAACCTGCATCACCATCATGCAGGCCATGTAAATATGGCACTGCATTGGAAATCTACCAGTGTAGCTCACACAATAATGAAGTGAAGTGGAAGCCCTGTGGCCTCCTCCGCCAATGCTGGGAAGGCATTGAGTAAAGCTGGAACCCACAAGCCTCATTAAAATTCTTGGGAAATTACAAATAAGATTTTCAAATTTCTAACTGAAGTTGTCTAGCAGAAATTCCTAGTAGACACAGTATGTGAGGAAAAACATCAGAATCATGCCCTTTATCTAGGAACAGAGCCAGATGCTGCTCTCACCATGGCTTTTTTAAATGTTACTCACTAAAGCAGTATTTTATCTACACAAAATAGAGTCATAATAAAACAAAGTTGTATATCAAGCCCAGTTTTTAGTATGTTTAAAATAAAATATAGAAAAATATATTTATATATATATTATTATATATACCAGATAAGGAAGACCTGCTCAGTAAGATAACAATTTAGATGTCATAGAGAAGAAAAAAAATTGACTAAAATCGACCTAAATTTATGAATAACGGCACCGTAAACAAAATGAAAAGCCAAGCAATCATATAGAGTGAAGGACCAAGGCTCACTCCTTGTCCACCTTTTTCGCCTTTGAAACCTGTTTGCAGCAAAGATCTAACAAAGCTCACGTCCAAGGTTATTTGGATCTAAGTATTCCGGGCAGCTGTTCTCATTTTGGCTCAAGTAAACTCTTTAAAATGTATTTTGTGCCTCAGCTTCTTGCTTTAGGTCAACAAAAGAGACACAGATACAGGTTTTAAAGCCAATAATGTAAAATTCAAGATTTTCTTCTTTACCGCATTGGAAAATAATAGGAATTATGTAAGATTAATTGTTGCTGAGAAATAATCAATTAGAAAATACAATTCGCCATCTCATTGCTGCAGAGAAATTCGGGAGTACCTATTAAAATTCCAACATGAGGAGGATTTTTTGTGATGGATCATGGCAGACAAGAGGCAGGACTAGATTTCAGCTCTCACTTGGACAAACAGAGCAGTGTGTGGAGGCTCACGTCGTGAACTTTTGCTCCAGAACGACGGCAGGAATAGATTAGGAAAGCCAAGAGAACCCGCAGACCCTCTGAAGGAAGCGGATGGCTCCTGCAGGACTCGGGAGACACCCCAAATACTGTGAGTGCCCAAACTGCGGAACTGGGAGAGATCGTCCACCCTGAACATGCACCCCCACTGCGGAACCTGAAGGTCTAGATTACGGGAGAAGATTCTGACTTTACCCGGAGCTGAGTCCATTTAGAGAGCCGAGTGGAATACAAGAGTAGAGGAAGCAGCCAGAAAAGCCCTGTGGGCTCTCTGGGTCCCCTAGGAAGCCATTTCCACCTTGCCTCACAGGGGTCCTTCAGGAGGGCTGCCAGAGGCACCTGTAAAAGGCCACAGGGAGAAGGAAACCGCCAGCTGAACTTTGTAACAATTTGAACTTGGTGGCTAGATCCAGAAGAGAGATAACAATAACTACACCTTAGCTCTCAGGAAGCCACATCCCTAGGAAACAGGGAGAGTACTAATCACATCCAGGGAACACCCCGTGGGCGAAAGAATCTGAACAACAGGCTTGAGCCCCAGACCTCCCCTCTGACAGAGACTACCCAAATGAGAAGGAACCAGAAAACCAACTCTGGTAATATAACAAAATAAGGCTCTTCAACACCCCCTAAAATCACACTAGCTCACTGGCAATGGATCCAAACCAAGGAGAAATCCCTGATTTACCTGAAAAAGAATTCAGAAGGTTAATTATTAAGCTAATCAGGAAGGCACCAGAGAAAGGCAAAGCCCAATATAAGGAAATCAGAAAAATGATACAAGAAGGGAGAAATATTCAAGGAAATAGATATCACAAATAAAAAACAATCAAAACTTCAGGAAACATTGGACACACTCAGAGAAATTCAAAATGTACTGGAAAGTCTCAGCAATAGAATCAAACAAGCAAAAGAAAGAACTTCAGAGCTCAAAGACAAGGTCTTCAGATTAACCCAATCCAACAAAGACAAAGAAAAAAGAATAAGAAAATATGAAGATAGCCTCCAAGATGTCTGGGATTATGTCTAATGACCAAACCTAGGAGTAATTAGCATTCCTGAGGAAGAAGAGAAATCTAAAAGTTTGGAAAGTTTATTTTGGGGAATAATCGAAGAAAACCTCCCTGGCCTTGCTGGAGACCTAGACACCAAATACAAGAGGCTCAAAGAACACCTGGAGAATTCATTGCTAAAAGATCATTGCCCAGGCACATTGTCATCAGGTTACCTAAAGTTAAGATGACGAAAAGAATCTTAAGAGCTGTGAAACAAAAACACCAGGTAACCTATAAAGTAAAAACCTATCAGATTAACAGCAGATTTCTCAGCAGAAACCCTACAAGCTAGAAGGGATTGGGACCCATCTTCAGCCTCCTCTGACAAAACAATTATCCACCAAAAATGTGGTATCCAGCAAAGCTAAGCTTCATAAATGAAGGAAAGATAACAATCTTTCTCAGACAAACAAATGATGAGAAAATTCACCCCTACCAAGGCAGCACTACAAGAACTGCTAAAAGGAGCTCTAAATCTTGAAACAAATCCTGGAAACACATCAAAACACAACCTCTTTAAAGCATAAATCTCACAGGACCTATACAACAAAAATACAATGAAAAAAACCAGCAAAATCACAAAAACCCAAGGTGTACAGGCAACAAATATCACAATGAATGGAATGATACCTCACATCTCAGTACTAACATTGAATGTAAATGGTCTAAATGCTCCACTTAAAAGATACAGAATTGCAGAATGGATAAGAATTCACCAACCATCTGCTGCCTTCAAGAGACATGCCTAACACATAAGGACTCACATAAACTTAAGGTAAAGGGATAGAAAAAGGCATTCCATGCAAATGGACACCAAAAGTGAGCAGTGTAGCCATTCTTATATCAGACAAAATAAACTTTAAAGCAACAGTGGTTAAAAAAGACAAAGAGGGTCATTATATAATGATAAAAGGCCTTGTCCAACAGGAAAATATCACAATCCTAAATAAATATGCACCTAACACTGGAGCTCCCAAATTTATAAAACAATTACTAACAGAACTGAGAAATGAGATAGACAGCAACACAGTAATAGTGGGGGACTGCAACACTCCACTGACAGCACTAGACAGGTTATCAAAACAGAAAGTCAACAAAGAAACAGTGGATTTAAACTATACCCTGGAACAAATGGACTTAACAGGTATTTACAGAACATTCTACCCAACAACTGCAGAATACACATTCTATTCAACAGCACATGGAGCTTTCTCCGAGATAGACCATATGATAGGTCTCAAAATAAGCCTCAATAAATTTAAGAAAATTGAAATTATATCAAGCACTCTCTCAGACCACAGTGAAATAAAACTGGAAATCAACTCCAAAAGGAACCTTCAGAATCATGCAAATACATGGAAATTAAATAATCTGCTCCTGAATGACACTGGGTCAAAAATGAAATCAAGATGGAAATTAAAAAATTCTTTGGGGCCAGGCACGGTGGCTCATGCCTGTAATCCCAGCGCTTTGGGAGGCTGAGGCTGGTGGATCACCTGAGACCAGGAGTTCAAGACCAGTCTGGCCAACGTGGTGAAACCCAATCTCTACTAAAAATACAAAAGATTAGCTGGGCATGGTGGTGGATGCCTATAATCCCAGCTACTTGGGATCCTGAGGGAGGAGAATCACTTGAACCCGGGAGGCGGAGGTTGCAATCAGCCGAGATTGTGCCACTACACTCCAGCCTGGGCAACAAGAGCGAAACTCCATCTCAAAAAAAAAAAAAAAAAATTCTTTGAACTGAACGACAATAATGACACAACCCATCGAAACCTCTAGGATACAGCAAAGGCAGTGCTAAGAGGGAAGTTCATAGCCCTAAATGCCTACCTAAAAAATCTGAAAGAGCACAAACTGACAATCTAAGGTTACACCTTAAGGAATTAGAGAAACAAGAACAAACCAAACCCAAACCCAGCAGAAGAAAGGAAATAACCAAGATCAGAGCAGAACTAAATGAAATTGAAACAACAACAACAAAAATACAAAAGATAAATGAAACAAAAACCTGGTTCTTTGAAAAGATAAATAAAATTGATAGACCATTAGCAAGGTTAACCAAGAAAAGAAGAGAAAATCCAAATAAGCTCAATTAGAAGCAAAATGGGAGATATAACAACTGACACCACTGAAATACAAAAGGTCATTCATGGCTACTATGAACAGCTTTATGCACACCAACTGGGAAACCTAGAGTTGGATAAATTCCTGGAAAGATATAACCCTCCTAGCTTAAGTCAGGAAGAATTAGACACCCTGAACAAAAACAAGCAGTAAGATTGAAATGGTAATACAAAAATTACCAACAAAAAAAGTCAAGGACCAGACAGATTCACAGAAGAATTCTGCCAGACATTCAAAGAAGAATTGTTACCAATCCTATTGACACTACTCCACAAGATAGAGAAACAGGCAATCCTTCCTAAATCATTCTGTGAGGCCAGTATCACCCTAATAGTAAAACCAGAAGAGGACATAACCAAAAAAGAAAACTACGGACCAATATCCCTGATGAACATAGATGCTAAAATCCTTAACAAAATACTAGCTAACCAAATCCAATGCATATCAAAAAGATAATCCACCATGATCAGATGGGTTTCATACCAGGGATGCAGGGATGGCTTATCATACACAAGTCAATAAATGTGATACACCATGTAAACAGAATCAAAAGCAGAAATCACATGATCGTCTCGATAGATGCATAAAAAGCATTCAAAAAGATCCAGCATCCCTTTATGATTAAAACTCAGCAAAATTGGCATACAAGGGAAATAGCTCAATGTATTAAAAGCCATCTATGACAAACCCACAGCCAACATAATTCTGAATGGGGAAAAGATGAAAGCATTCCCTCTGAGAACGGGAACAAGACAAGGATGCCTACTCTCACCACTCCTCTTCAACATAGTACTCGAAATCCTAGCCAGAGCAATCAGACAAAAGAAATAAAGGGCATCCAAATCGGCAAAGAGGAAGTCAAACTGTTGCTGTTTGCTAATGATATGATTGTTTACCTAGCAAACCCTAAAGACTCCTCCAGAAAGCTCCTAGAACTGATCAAAGAATTCAGAAAAATTTCTGGATACAAAATTAATGTACACAAATCAGTAGCTCTTCTATACACCAACAGCAACCAAGCTGAGAATCAAATCAAGAACTCAACCCCTTCTACAATAGCTGAAAAAAATAAAATACTTAGAAATATACCTAACCAAGGAGATGAAAGATCTCTACAAGGAAAACTACAAAACTCTGCTGAAAAAAACCACAGACAACAAAAACAAATGGGACACAACCCATGCACATGGATGGCTAGAGTCAATATTGTGAAAACAACCATACTGCTGAAAGCAATCTACAAATTCAACACAATTCCCATCAAAATACCACCATCATTCTTCATCAAATTAGAAAACAAAATCCTAAAATTTGTATGGAACCAAAAAAGAGCCTGCATAGCCAAAGCAAGACTAAGCAGAAAGAACAAATCTGGAGGCATCACATTACCTGATTTCAAACTATACTATAAGGCCATAGTCACCAAAACAGCATAGTACTGGTACAAAAATAAGCACATAGACCAATGGAATAGAATAGAGAACCCAGAAATAAACCCAAATACTTACAGCCAATTGATCTTCGACAATGCAAACAAAAACATAAAGTGGGCAAAGGACACCCTATTCAACAAATGATGCTGCGATAATTGGCAAGCCATGTGTAGGAGAATGAAACTAGATCCTCATCTCTCACCTTATACAAAAACAACTCAAGATGGATCAAGGACTTAAGTCTAAGACCTGAAACTATAAAAACTCTAGAAGATAACATTGGAAAAATTCTTCTTGATATTGGCTCAGGCAAGGATTTAATGACCAAGAACACAAAAGCAAATTCAATAAACACAAAGATAAATAGTTGGGACTTAATTAAACTAAAGAGCTTTTGCACAGCAAAAGGAACAGTCAGCAGAGTAAACAGACAACTCACAGAGTGGGAGAAAATCTTCACAATCCACACATCTGACAAAGGATTAATATCCAGAACCTACAACAAACTCAAACAAATCAGTAAGAAAAACCAAACAATCCCATCAAAAAGTGGGCTAAGGACATGAATAGAGAATTCTCAAAAGAAGATACACACATGGCCAACAAACATGAAAAAATGCTCAACATCACTAATGATCAGGGAAATGCAAATCAAAACACAACACAATAGCACCTTACTCAGGCAACAATGGCTATAATTAAAAAAATCAACAAATAATAGATGTTGGTGTGGATATGGTGAAAAGGGAACAACACTTCTACCCTGCTGGTGGGAATGTAAATTAGTACAACCACTACGGAAAAACACCGTGGAGATTCCTTAAAGAACTAGAAGTAGAACTACTGTTTGATCCAGCGATCCCACTCCTGGGTATCTACCCAGAGGAAAAGAAGTCATTATACGAAAAATGTATTGGCACACGCGTGTTTATAGCCACACAATTCACAATTGCCAAACTGTGGAAGCAACCCAAATGCCCATCAATCAATGAGTGGATAAAGAAACTGTGATTTTTTTATATACGATGGAATACTACTCAGCCATAAAAAGGAGTGAATTAATGGCATTTGCAGCGACCTGGTTGAGATTGGAGACTATTATTCTAAGTGAAGTAACTCAGGAATTGAAAACCAAACATTTTATGTTCTCACTCATAAGTGAGACCTCAGCTATGGGGATGTAAAGGCATAAGAATGACACAGTGGACTTTGTGGACTCAGGGGGAAAGGGTGGGAAGGGAGTGAGAGATAAAAGGCTACAAATTGTGTTCAGTGTATACTGCTTGGGTGATGGGTGCACCGAAATCTCACAAATCACCACTAAAGAACTTACTCATGTAACCAAACACCACCTGTTCTCAATAACTTATGGAAATAAAAAATTCCAACATGAACATAATTCGTAACCCACTAACTCCACTTTGTAATATGTACCTAGAGATACACATTGGTGTGCATGAGGAGGCTTGCATAGCTTTGAGGTTGTCGATACATTCATAGCTACATATTTTCTGCAGTGGATGGGGGGTTTGCAGCGCCCAGTGGAACATCATCGGGCTGCCCGCACCCCCACTTAGCCGAGACCAGAAGGAGCAAGGTCATGAAGAAAAGCCCAGTCCTAAAATAGAGGATGCTGCGAAGCTCTCACAGCTCCCTGGGCTGAATGATCAGTAGTCAGAGACTCAAAACACTTTAATTTATAGTCTCGTGTAGTTGCTGGAAACATGTTTCCCTTAGGAAAACTGAATAAACATAGATATGATAAATTGTGTGGATCATTTTCTGTTTTGCTTTGGGATTCAAAAGTCCCAACTTACTCCAAGCTCACTAAGAACTTCCACCCTCCCACTCCACCGTAAATACTCAGAGACCAAACTGGATGCTTTGAGTGTAAAGGACATCAAACATTTAAAAGCACTGATTTATGATGTGTCATCTATTGGGTTTATGGAGCTACTCCTAGAGTATACCGTATATTTTTCATCTCACTGGAGTGCCTGTTAGCTCAATCACTCAACTACTGAAGGCTGCCCTGGGGATGGACAGGATCTGAATAATTGACAGACACTCTTAACTGCAAGCCAGGAGGTTCATGCCTGACACCAAGAGCCCTGGAAAGTGCCCTGGAGACCCACCCTGGGGCCTCTCCCACGTTCTCACCCACGGGCACGCAGGTGTCCTCCCTGCCAGATGTGGTCTTGCCTTTTATTTTTAAAATTATTTACAAATAATTTTATTGTTATTTTTCTCTAAGTACAAAGATAATATATGCTCAATAATGAACATTTTGAAATAAGAAAAGTGACAAGTAGAATATGATCTAAAATTTTACTAAGCTGGGCAACATTTCGCCATTTCCATAATATCACTGTATAACATGATTATCTAAAGTTGCTTGTGTTTCTCATGCTCATAGCCTGTGATCAACGTTTAAAGTTTTTCAGTATTTTGGTGATATAAACAATTGTGACAAACTAACATATTCACCCACTTTTAAGGGAAGTTTGGACATTGTCCCTCGGGAAGATTCTTGTGGTGGTGTGAATGGGCTTGATTTCATTTCATACCTTATGTCACATCGTGTCCCGAATGTATTCACCAGTTTACTTTTGCACAGCAACGTATGGATGCAAGTCATTTCTCAATACCCTGAACAACACTAAATTAAAATTTCATGATTTCTTTCCAGTCTGTATGTTTAAAAACAGCGTCTTGCTGTTCATTTATCTTTCACTGATATCTATGTGTGTGTGTGTGTGTGTGTTTACCTACACACACGTATTTGGGTTTTCTTGTAATTTTCTTGTTCACATCGGGTGTTTATTCCATTGGGTGTTTATTTTTTTCTCATTGCTTTATAAGAGCTCTTTATAGGATGAAGATAACAATTCCTTGTGATTCCATATTTTCAAGTCGTCCCCTGAGGGTTTGCCTCTCGTCCGTGCCCTGGGTTTGTGTCCAGGGCCCTTAGCGCAGAGCCCTGAGGTCTGGAGTCAGCTCCTCAGCTCCTGGGAACAAGGCCTCCAGGCTCCCCGCCTGAGATGGTCCAGCCCCTCCCCGCCTGCTGCCCACAGCACCTGCCCCAGCCTCTCTGCCTTCAGGGTCCAACAAGCATGTGCTCCGTGTGGAAGGGAAGTGCTGTCAACCCTAGTCCTGCCCCACGAAAGACAGGCTGGCCCAGAAGAGCCAGAAGAGAAAGTTGAAATAGGGCAGAGAGACGGTACCCGGGGTGACCGGGCTCACTCTAACTGAGCCCTAAAAAGAAAGGAGGACACTGGAGAGTGACATGGCTGATGAGAGCACCCGCCTTTCCCTTGAGATCCAGTAGGGAGCCCCGAAGGAGCCAGTGCCCGGACCCCCCAGAACCTCTGCGGGGGTCTCCACGGGCATCACAGTATCCTGCTCCTTGCCACGGCCCCCCGCCCTTGTCCAATACACTCCTGAGTTACACAGGGTCCCCATGTCAGCAGAAGGATCCTGGAGCAGCTGTGTGCATGTAAGGTGTGTGCAGGTGTGTGTGTGGGTCTGTGTGTCATGAGCATGTATAGGTGCATGTGCCTGTGTGCACGTGTGTGTGTGGGTGTGGGTGGGTGTGCATGTGTGTGCACAAGGGTGTACACACACGTGTATAGGTGGTCACAGTCACCTGTGCCTGTGGGTGTGTGCATTCCTGTGGGTATATTTATGCCCGGTGGGGCGGGGGGCCCTGGGGCCCAACTCACTTTTGCTTTTCACTCCCACTCGGGTTCTTCTGAGGAGACTTTTCTTAGGACAAAAGGCCAATTCCTCCCCTGAGGCAGGTGGAAGTCCAGTTTCCCCAGGGCCAGCTTACCCAGGAGGCACCGTAGCCACAGTGCCTAGGGTCACAGGAGTAAGTGTGCTCACAAAATCTTTAATTTATTTTAAAATCAGAAGAAAATAATAAACATTTAGGCCAAAGAAAAAGTTTTAACCTACATTAATACATTTATCTTTATATGAGCGCAGCTATCCATGTAACTTTGAGTATTGTGGATGGAGGAAGGAGCCCCTGTGGGCAGGTGCGTGGGGCTCACTCCAACCATCACGTGGCCCTGGATATCAGTGGAACATGCCCGGGATGATGCCCTGGCCAGAGGCCCCTGACCTCCTGAAGGGCTGGGCTTTTCCTGGGGTCCTTGTCTGGCCTCAGTGCCTCCCGTGTCCTTCCCACCCAGGTGGTGGCCACTACTGTCCCACCTGTCTGGACAAACACAAATCACCCCAATAGCAGCTGCAGACTTGCAAGAACGATCCCTCCTTCTTCCAAGGCTGCTTTTCACCAGCTCTTGCCCAAACCAGCGAGAGTTTCTCTCAGTGCAGCTCCAGGGGAGCCCAATAGTGGAGCCCCCACCCCACTACACGGTGATTCTCTCAGTGCAGCTCCAGGGGAGCCCAATGGTGGAACCTCCACACAGAGTAGTTCTCTCAGTGCAGCTCCCTACCCAACGTGCTCCCTCCTTGCTGAGCTCCCCTAATCACCCCACATCCCTCTCAGGCGTCTACGCTTCCAGCAACACAGCAATAACAATACACATTCATCGAATTCCTTCTCTGAGCCTGGTTTTGCAAATTCGGTCTCATTTCATTCTAATTGCTACATTATTAGGTGGGAAGTATACTCTTTTTACGGACAACAAACCTATATACATGCAGCTAATAAGTTACAAGGCAAGCCTGGGAAATATACTCTTTTTACGGACAACAAACCTATATACACGCAGATAATAAGTTACAAGGCAAGTCTGGAACCCAAGACCTGATAGATAATAGTGCCCATCTCCACTGCTTCTCCAGGCTGCATAACTCAGTCATTTTTTGCACAGATTCTGCTGGGGAGCCACTTAGCTGGGAACGAGGGCCTCTGCTTGGTGGACTGTTCATTGCTGAAGATACAGGTACTTCTGCAAGATCTAACAGCTCTAATGTTAACAGATGAGAACTTTGGGGTCCTGGGTGGTGGAGACTGAACAGTAGGGCCGGGCGCAGCAGCTCACACCTGTAATCCCAGCATTTTGGGAGGGCAAGGCAGGTGGATCACTTGAGGTCAGGAGTTTGAGACCAGCCTGGCCAACATGGTGAAACCCCATCTCTACTAAAATTAGAAAAATTAGCTGGGCATGGTGGTGCATGCCTGTAGTCCCAGCTACTCAGGATGCTGAGGCAGGAGAATCGCTTATATCTGGGAGGTGGAGGTTGCAGTGAGCTGAGATTGCGCCACTGCACTCCAGCCTGGGCAAGACTCCAGCTCAAAAAAAAAAAGAAAGAAAGAATCCCAGGTTAGAGGTACATGCAGCGGGGGACACATGCAGGGGGCCTCCCTGGTGAGGGGGCTCTGCAGAGAAGAGTGAGGGGCCCCCCGTCTCCCAGGGTCTGAGCCCCAGCATGTGAGAGAGAGAGACCTCCTCCCAGGGACAGAGGCTGGACCTGGTTGAAATTCAGTTTCTATGATTGACACAGTCTTTATGGTGCTCCTTTTCCACCTTTCCCCCAATATTATTCCTTTTATTAAGACTTAGCAATCTTACCCCTGGATCCATCACGTGTGCACATGGGCACAAAGATTGAGGGCCAAGTGTGCTCTTTGCCTCATTATTTGTGTCAGCATAAAAACAGCAATGAAGCAGAAAGCAACTCATGCTCATTAATAAGGAAAGTGGTTAGATAGATTATAATGCACACACAAATGGAATATTAAGAAGTCATAAACAATTACATTTCTGTTCACTTAATGTTAAGCAGACATGAATAAGAACTATTGCTAAGTGGTCCTTACCAGGCACTGAGCATGCACATGATGTGACACAGAGGATGAGAAAAAGTGCAGGTACACATGGGATCATAGGCTGTATTTACACACGTGCCCACAAACTAACTTATACGCTATAAACACACGTGCCCACACAGTATCTTATATGCCATATACACACATGTCCACAAACTGTCTTATATGCCATATACACACATGTCCACAAACTGTCTTATATGCCATATACACATGTGCCCACAAACTGTCTTATATGCTATAAACACATGTGCCCACACAGTATGTTATATGCCATATACACACATGTCCACACACTATCTTATATGCCATATACACACATGTCCACAAATTGTCTTATATGCCATATATACATGTGCCCACAAACTGTCTTATAAGCTATATACACACATGCTCACACACTGTCTCATATGCTATATACACACATCCCTGCATACTATCTTATATGCTATATACACATGTGCCCACACACTATCCTATATGCCATATACATACATGCCCACACACTATCTTATATCCTATATACACACATGTCCACACACTATCTCATATGCGATATACACACGTGCCTGCACACTATCTTATGTGCCATATACACGTGCCCACAATCTTATGTGCCATATAAACACATTCCCACACACTGTCTTATACACCATATACACAAGTGCCGACACACTATCTTATATGCTACACACACACGTGCCCACACACTATCTTATGTGCCACATACACACGTGCCCACACAGTATGTTATACACCACATACACACGTGCCCACACAGTATGTTATACACCACATACACACATGCCCACACACTATCCTATATGCTATATATACACATGCCCACACAGTATTTTATACACTATATACACACGTGCCCACACACTATCTTATATGCCATATACACATGTGCCCACCCGAGATCATATATGCTAATATACATGCCCACATGTAATCCTATACGCTATATACACGACCACACACTATCATACATGCTATATACACACCTGCCCACCCGCGATGTGCCAATACATGTGCCCACACGTAATTCTATACGCTATGTATGCATGTGCCCACAGTATCATATATGCTATGTACACATCTGCCCACACACTATCATACATGCTATATATGCATGTGCCCACAGAATCATACATGCTATGTACACATCTGCCCACACACTATCATATATGCTATATATGCATGTGCCCACAGTATCATACATGCTATGTACACATCTGCCCACACGCTATCATACATGCTATATATATGTGTACCCAGGTAATTTCCAGTGAGATGCACCAGATATTCACAACTGCTACCCCTGGGAATAGGACAAAAGAAACAGACTTTCACATTTTATTTTATACCATTCTGTTTGACGTTTTAAACAGCACTTAGTTTCATAACAAACATAGAAACGTTTTCTAAAACTTACTTGTATGGGAAAACATGGGTTTTGGTTCTCACAAGTCATCTGGCAGTCAGCCCCTCCCCCGAAGGCAGCTTTGCTGGTGCTCTGTGGTGTGAACGCGATGTCGTGGTCGATGTATTGTCCCCATGCCATCAGGAGGTCAGAATAGCGGTCATCATCTGTGACAACCTCATTTGAAACTTGAATGACATGTCTTGTCACCTCCCGGACCTGGGTAGGAAGAGACCATTGGTCAGGACATAGGAGGACCCCGTGGTAGCAGAAAGATGACCCTTTGGGATCATGCACTTCCTGGTGTGGTTCTTGTTCACAGAGTTCCAGGTGCCCCTAGGAGATCTGTGCCCTGGAGTTAGGGCGGGAGGAATGTGAGTTTTGAAGACAGATGCCTCTGGACTCGAATCCCTGCCTTGATTTGTGGTGGCTGGAGGGCCTGGCATTAACTTCCCTCAGCCCTCACCTCCTCATCTGTAAGTTAATATGGAAAGGTTGAGCTTTCAGTGTTGTTGTGGGGATTAAGTGAAGAGTCATTGACAAAACAGCCAGGCTTTAGGACAGTTGAGTCCATGACTCAGAGGGCAGAGCCTCCAGCCACAGGCGAGTACTCCTTGGCCTTGAAGCCTAAGGGAGTTGCTTGGCTGGATTTCCACGTGGGTTGGGAGGAGTGACTCCCCTTCCTTTCCTTTCTCCACCCAGACATCTGTTGCTGTTACGTTTAACACCGTTCCTCCAGGGCATCTGGAGAGCAGACGACAAGCTTCCCTGTCTTACAGGCTAGGTCCAGATGGAGAGGAATTTTGTCCTGGATGGATCTTACCCTAAGCCTGCCCTACCTGATGTGGATGATTTATGTGGTGAGATTTGGATTGGATTTGGGCCTAGAGTTGGTGCCGTCATGGGATGGGGTTTGGGGGAATCTTGGAATGGGGTGAGCATGTTAGGCATGTGGACTGGGTATGAATCTTTGAGGGTCAGTGGGTCATCTGTGGAGGCAGAAAAATGCCTCTCCCACAACATCCATTCGCTAATCCTTGGAGCCTGCCGATGCGATTACATTAAGGGCCTTGAGATGGGAAGGTTGTCCTGGGTCTCCACGAGTGTCCAATCCAGTCACATGGATCCTTAAAGTTGGAGGCCCTCTCCTGACGGGAGGTGGAGATGTGACTCTAAACAAAGGCACAGAGACAGACAACATTGCCGGCTTGGAAGGAGGGGCCATGAGCCAGGGGATGCAGGCACCTCCAGAAGCTGGAATTGCCAGGAAAGGGATCTCCCCTGGAGCTCCCAGAAAGAACCAGCTCCTCAGCACCTTGATTTGAGCCAAAGTGAGACATCAGACACTGATTGTGAAACTGGAAGATCACATTTATGTTGTTTTCAGCCACTAAATTTGGAGCAATTTGTCACAGCTGGGTAGAAAACCAACACAATTTCATTTAAAGACACTTGAACTCTGATTTTTCTCAACAGTGAAATAATTCTGAGCAAATATGGGTTTAGAGAATCACAATCTCATAATACTGAGAGTTTAAAAAGCCTTGGGGGTTGAACTGGTCCACTGTTGAGCATAAGGTGGGTAAGACAGTGTTATCCCATTTTAGGGATTGTCCAACTAAGGCCAAGAAGGCAAGCAACTTGCAGGAAGTCAGTGGGAGCAGAGCGTGAGCCCAATTGCCTTATCCCTGCTGCTGGGAGCACCGAGCCGTCTTCAGTGACACAGCCTCCAGCTCTACCCAGGGCTGCTCACGGCTTCTGGGAACACCGGGTCCTCTTACTAAAAGCCCGCCTAGGAAAATTGCCTAGGTAAAGTTGTTGGCTTTCATAGGGGAACTCTGTGCTGGTGTATCTGTCTACAGCTGGTCTGAGTCAGACCTGAGTCCTACCACCTGCGCTCTTTGGGCTAAACAGAACATCCACTGCTGTATTTCTAGATAATTTCATCACTGAACATGGCACAAGAGCAAACAGGCTGGCTTATTCATTGAAATGAGTAGTTAAATTACAAGCAAAATGACCCATTTTTTGACCAAATAGACCAGTAGATTCTACTAGGCTATGAGTGTTCAGCAAATAAATTCACCTCTGGGAGTAAAGCAGTCATCTTTACATCAACAAGTGGATTGCTGAACTCATAATCATCTTGGGATGTACCTAGCCCACATGATGGATAAAGGAATTTATCTGAAAACACTGAAGTGATTTTCAGGATCATAAATGTTAGGGTTGAGAAAACTTAATTTAAATCTGCAGGGTTCCACTCACTAAGAGATTTCAATCTCCCTGAGCCTCGGCTCCTAAGCCATAGGGCAGAAACAGTGATTGCTACATCAAAGGGAGGCTGGGAGGATCTGAGGGAATCGCACGCAGCACCCAGCATGAGCAAGAACCCAGTAAAAGGCTATTTCCCTCCCTCAGCATCACGGGACCCAATCTTAGTCCAGGATAGTAGCGTTCTGAGTACCCACCGGGGGCAGTGGGAACCCGTTGTACAAGAAGCCGGGGTTCCAGCCTCGGGGCTGACTGAAGCCGTCCTCATAGACTGGAGGGAGCCATCGTGCCAGGGCCGTGTTGGAGGCGCCCCATCTGGGGTGGTCTCTGCGGAGACAAATGCAAGGATGTGTTTGAGATGGGGGAGAAGAACACAGAAGCAGTGAGTTCCAGATATAAGGCACCATTCTCAGGGAGAATAAGTGGGGTCTCTCCGGAGGCCCAAGGGGCACAGCTCCCCAGAAGACCCGAAAGGCCTCCTGGAGGCCCAGGTCATGACTGGCTTCAAGGGAGCTCATTCCAGAGGCTTGGTTCCCACAGGCACCCTCTCCCGAGCTCAGCACATGCTGTCTGGAGGTGGCTGCCTGCAGGGTTCCTTCCCACTCCCCTGTTTTCTGAAGGAGGGTCTCCCACCCTTCTAGAATGTACCAGGTGCAGTTCTCTGCAGGACAGAAACTTCTGGTACTCCGAACAAAGAGATCATTTGAAATCCTGTGGCATAAAGCATCCTTTAATCAAAGCACCATGAGGCCACCAGGGTGTCGCACCTGTTCCTGCCCATGTGATTGTCCAGGCGAACTTGTGGGAACTGAGGAAGTTGCTGGTTTTCTGATTTCAGAAGTGAGCTGGTTGTCAAAGGAACCATTAATAAATGAATTTGAATTAAAATAAAGTAAGTTAAAAATAAAGTTAAGTCTCTCCTGAGAGAGAGAGAGAGTCAGTTGTATTTGGCTGTTTGATTTGGCGATGACGATGGCTTCAGCCAATAGGCTAGATGGTGAAGTTTCCCATAAGCAGGCTGGTCTGCAGTTTTGTTCTATGGGTCAAAAGATATTCTGACAAAAATGTATTTGAAGCGCATGATAAGGTAAAGGTGTGTTGAATGTTTTGATTTCACACTTAGTTCCGAGTGTACTGTGTTAAGCAAGGTGCCCTAAGTTGAAGGGGTGTAGGCACAATTAACAGTCACTTGATATGGCTCAGAGCATCTTCTGGAAACTGAAGAAATAAAAGACTCAAGATTGGTAACTAATCCTTCGTGCAAATGAGGTATTTTCCAATATTTTGCTTAGAAATTTGGAGGACAATGTTATTGAATTATTTGCTGATACATGAATAAAAATCATTTTAATGATAGCTCATTATATGTTCATTTTCTTCTGTATCTCAGAAGGAGTTTTGAGGGCCAGATGGCATTCCTATGGCAAAACGTTTCCCAGCGACATAGTCACAGGAGCAGGTTTCTAGGCACCTTCCACCTGCAAAGGTAAAAATAATCACAGGGTTGCTGCTGAACTGTCTCATCTATGGTATGTAGGGCAACCGTATAATTCCTAACCAAAGTGGAATACTTTTGAGGAGACAGGGGCACTATTAGTTATTAATAATTTCCTGGGACAGGAGGCATAAATAGGAAGGATCTCGGGTAACCAGGGTGCATGGCCCCTTGGCCCACAGGTGATGTTCAGCCAACTGATGAAGGAACTAACTGAAACTCCACCCATCTCATCAATAAACTAATTCCAATAAATATTTATCTCTATGCATAATAATTACCAACATCTGTCATAGATCCGTGCTTATTAAATCAATTGTGTTCTAATAATGTGTAAAAAATAACTCAATCTTGAAGAAAACAATGAACACTGAGGCCCTGGTGCTCACTGAACATTTTCT
The DNA here is from genome assembly GCF_029281585.2 of Gorilla gorilla gorilla. Lineage (NCBI taxonomy): Eukaryota > Metazoa > Chordata > Mammalia > Primates > Hominidae > Gorilla > Gorilla gorilla. The sequence continues at coordinate 138,516,946 of NC_073236.2, forward strand.
AAATGTGAAATTTAAATTTATAAAATACATAAAAAGTAACATACAAAATAAAATACATGTTCAAATATATAAATGCATGGTAAGACTATATGAATGTGAAGAATATATAAATGAATGTATCAAATATATAACATGAGCATAAGTATCTGTGGAGGATAGGTAAAGAAATATGTAAAACTTATTAAAAATAAAGGATTTTTCAAGTATAAAATATTCTACATTTGGAAGAAAATGGCTCAATTTATAAGGCATAAATTATTCTGCATTTGGAAGGAAATATGAGAGAATTAGAATATAAAAGTCAATTCAAAGAGAAAAAACAGAATTTTTTTGTGGAAAAAAGTAGGTTCCTTTTGTTAAAAATAAATACAGATTGTTTTGGGTCTAACATTGTCATGATATCCGGGTTCCATTGGTATCTGTCAGTCACGCCCGTGTGCGAACAACCAGCACTGAGGTTCTGTGTGTGGCAGCTGCAGAGTCATGCAACACAACCAGGGCTGAGTCTGCAGAGTCTGAAGCTGCATCATGGACAACTGGTATTGGGAAGCTTTGCAAGGCACATGACAAAAGAGTCAGGCGTGACTAGGATGCAGGCTTTGAAAATCCTCCCACATATCTGATGTGTACGCACTTAAAAAATACAAGGAGTGAAGTCTACAAGAATCATGACAAGATAAATAACTTTTTAAAACATTTGGAGTGTTTGGGAATATAAATATTTAAAAATTAGTGTAGTTTTGTCATAAATTACCATTGCCTTTATGGTTATAGCATACATTAGTCATTCGTATTAAATATGACCGATTTAGATGTTCTGCACAGGAATGAAAGGACTAAGGTTCTACTAAGAACTGTTTGTAACCTGGGCAACATTTGTGAAGGAAAGATCTGTTTTGTCCTTGAGGTAGACTGAAGAGCTGAGACTCTTCCGGTTTAAAAGTCTCTAAGGCCACCACGCAGCTCCGTACGTTAGAGGAGAGGAGCTTTTATTCTTACTGTTGTGCACCTGCTGCTACCTCATCCAGGACATTGGATGATGAGCGGTCAGCAGCGGCAGGAGGCTTGGGGACATGGTTACTTCTCTATGTCTGCAGGGACCATAAGGGGAGAATAATTCTGTTATTAATACTTCATTAATCTCCAGCACACCAAAGTGGCTCAATTTGCAAAAATGTATGGGAGAGTAATGCATATAATCAGCTGCAATACGTCAGCAACTGAAGATTGGAAAGATTGCTTTAATAAAGTGTTCAGATTCATTATGGTTGGTTTGTCTTTATTGAAATTCCATAAAGTATGGCTCATAGGGAGGTGTTAGATCACTCAATTAAAAATAATGTTAATTTAACTGCTTAAGCAGTGACTTTTTTTTGCTGATTGACTTTTATATTTCAGCAGCTCACTAGGACATTACAATGGCTCAAGAGCACTCACAGATGTTTATTGTGGACGCTCCGCAAATGTGTCACCTGACCTTTACGGTCAGCAGGTCAGCAGGACTGAGAAGGGTCCCTCTGAGACTTTGATCAGCTCCTGTTGGAAAGATCCTTTCCCAGTGGAAATCTATTGCACCACACTGTTCCTTTCTTAGATCTGAATTAATGGCAGCAGTGGAAAAAGGCTCATAAAGCTGACAAAATGAGCAAAGAGAAACATTTCTGGAGGAGAGTTTTATGAGGGAGACTGAGGTCTGTGCTCTTGCCGAGGCTCCGAGTCACTCTGATTTCCCTGGGACCCTAGTTCCCCTCTCCCAGGCACCTGGCACTGGAGACTTTGTGATTTCTGAATTCCAAAAAGAAGAAATTCTAAACTTCCATCTTGAAGAGCGCTTGAGCATAAAGCTGTGGACTGAGGCCGCAAGACACAGGTCAATATGTTTGCCAGGTGTGGCCACCCAATAACAGCACATGGACATGCTGAGTGCCAGAGATGTGTGCCGCCCATGAAAAGAAGCAAACAGCAATGCAGTGTGATACGCTGGGAGAGAAACTGTGGACAAAGTCAGCTTTCCACTCCTGTAACGGCACCTCTTTCTCAGCGGGGCAGCAGCGGGACACGGGATGAGGGGGGTTGCTTCCCTGTATGGGAGGTGCTCACCCAGGAGCAGCCAACACCCTGCAGTCCTGCTGGGCCAGGTGTGCGAGGATTCATTTTGTCCCCAAAAATGCCTGACACCCTGTCAGGTGGCCGGAAGTATGAGGAAACTCAGCGGTGATTTTTCCCGTCTCCTGCTGGAGCTACTTGATTGAAGGCAATTAAGACCAGTCAGTTTGTGAGCTGGGATTATCACCAGCATGATCCCTGAGGGACATTTGAACCCGCAGAGGAAAACCCTTCAAAAGATGCAAATGCTTTCTACAATCGGCATGAGCTCAGCTTTTTCCAAAAACTTTGAAAATCTTGTTTATTCTGGCATCGTTTATACCCATCATATGTTCTGCGATTTCATAAGACACCAAGGTCAATTCCACCTCTTTTTTTCTTAAAGACTAATACATTTATTTGACGTCAAAGGTATTTTCTGTTTTTTTTATCACTTCAAGTGTCAATATTGCTAAATGATATCTTAGTGCCATTGGTGGATTTACAAGTGCAACTTAAACTCTTAATAGACACACATTTGTTCTTTAGCAAACTGTTTTGAGCAATTGAACTTTCAATCTACAGGCACTTCTAAAAAGGAGACAATTGTGTCAAGGAGCTTCATTCCAGCAAAACTCCATCAGGTCTGTCCCTGCTGGATAATTTCATGAATTAGGTCAAAATGCAAATGAAAAACAAAGTGAGAGGGAAAAAAGGTGACTATGAATGTGAATTCAAGGCAAATACATAGAAAAAAAGAAAATAGCTGTCAGACATCAGATATGAGGTGTTTTTAACACAAAATATCTGGATGGGAGATGCAACATTGAATTTATATTTTTGATGATTTTTAGGCAAATGACTATAGAGAATGATATACCAAGTTACATATAGCAAATTCTATGTTAAACCCAGGTAGATCTTAAGGGTTCTTCCAATAACTTAAATACCTATATGGAATTTTCCATTCAGACCTGATCGTGTCCCCCAGAATTGTTCATGGGCTTTAAGGCTGTATTGGACAGAACGTGAATTCCACGAAAGAGGCTTAGTGCAGAATGGCCGCTGTGGAGGAAGTTGGCTTTTTGATCCCTGGTGGGATCGCTTCCTGCAGCTCACAATGTCCACGCCACGTTCGTTCTCTGTGCATCCAGGAGGGAAGCACATTTGGCAAGTCGGGCGTCAGGGGAACCCAGTCCCGGCTTGAGTCTGTCCCGCCTGGATGGAAATTTCACCTGTGACCTGGATCCACCCATCATCGAGGGTGTGAGCTACCTCGCGGGCCAGGTCCTTTAGAGCTCACCACTCGCTTGATGTTGTTCCTGCCCCATGAACAAACGTGCTCTGATTCTGTGATGCCGTGATATTCCCACGTCAATCAATCTCCAGCCATTTACCTGCAGGAGCCTCCGACCGCTGCTCTCGTGGAAAAACACACTGGGCTGTTCATGACATTCTGTGGTCAATGCCATGTCCAGGAGCCAAGAGGTCCGATGCCGAGGAGTGGCTGAGAGGTGACAGTCGCCGTAACTCTTACGATGGCCGGCTGTGGACAGCGTGCAAGGAGCCTGACAAGTGCTGCCTTTCAATCAAAAACAACCCTGCGAGGTGGGTGTTCTTCCCACATTACAGATGAGGAAGGGGATGGCTCTGAGGATGAAGCGAGTCACGGAAGTGACTCAGGCGAGGAAGGGAGCAGCCGACCCTCGGGTCGGGAGGGCTCGGCAGAGGCTCAGGGAAGAGGAAAGGAGGCGGACCTGACATCTGCGAGCCCAGCCGATGCGTGCAGGAGCTGCGTGGAGCACAGTGAGATGCAGACCACAGGCTCGGCTCCCACGCGAGGCTGGAGGGAGTCTATGAGTGTCCTTGTCTGGGAGTGGGCACTACACAAATGTGTGGATGCCGGCAGGGCACAACATGCAGTCTCCTGGAAACCTCTGGAGGCAGGAGCAGCCCCTGCCTCCAATCCTGGCTCCTCCCAGGCCAGGCAGGACCCTTGTGCTGTCAGGCAGGAGGGGCTGAAGCCGGCCTCTCTTCCTGCTGTACAGAATCCCGTGAGGCTTCTGCCACCTGCGCCCCAGTGTGAGCTGCCCCAACAAGGTGTTCTGATGTCTGCTGGGTCCCTGTGTCTTTTTCTCAGTAGGCTTAAACAGAAGTGTGGCTAATTGTTTAACTCACGTTCTCTCCCTCTCATAATTATACACATAATGGTAAGAGTCTAGCAGTCCTCGCCCACACACATATGGCTACTCGATTCACGATGTAGGCATGGGTGCAGTTCACTGGGTAAAGGATGGTTCTGAATAAATTAAATATCATATACACATGCTTTCACACACACATTCCTATACATACACACACACACACCCCTCTATATAGACCTCTCTTTATTATAGATATATATATACACACACACACATACAAATCTGCCTATATATACATGCCTCTATATATACACACACCTATAGATATTGTCAATGAAGAGTCAAGCTCTGTAAAATAGTTGAAGAGATTTATTCTGAGCCAAATATGAGTGACCAATGGCCAATGATTCAGCCCTCAGGAGATCCTGAGAACTTGTGTCCAAGGTGGTTGAGGCACAGCTTAGTTTCATACATTTTAGGGAGACACAAGACATCAATCAAATACATGTAAGATGTACATTGGTTCAGTACAGAAAGGCAGGACATCTGGAAGCGGGGGCTTCTAGGCCAAAAGTAGATTCAAAAATTTTCTGAGTGGCAATTTTTTGAAAGAGTAAAGTTATCGTCTAAGGACTTAAGATTGTCTGGGTTAAAACACGGGTTGTGGAGACCAAGGTTTCATCTTGCAGGTGAAGCCTCCAGGCAGCAGGCTTCTGAGAGAAGAGATTGTAAATGTTTCTTCTCAGAGTTAAGAATTCTGTTCTAGCAGAAATTCCAAAAGGGAGGAGGGTGTCATGAGGCACGTCTAACCTCGCTCTCCCCATCATGGTCAGATTAGTTTTTCAGGTTAGCTTTGGAACACCCTTGCCGACAGGAGGGGTCAATTCAGATGATCGCAGGACTTAGAATTTTATTTTTGGTTTACAATATACACACACACACCTAGACACACACACACACCCCTCATGGTTGCCGCCTCATATGTTGCAGAAAACATTAAATGAGATGGGTCACAGATCTAAATGTGACATGTAAAACAATAACATTTTCAGCAGAAAACACAAGTAAAATACCTTCGCATCCTTCAGAGAAAGCAAGATTCTTAAACATAACAAAAAAAGTTTTCTTTCCATGAAATAAGTAATTGATAAATGGGACTTCATTAAAAATATGAACAACGTTTCTTCAAAAGACAGCGTGGAGAGTGAAAAGGTCAATCTCAGCTGGGAGAAGACATTTGTAAAACATATTTCTCACTGAAGACATTTAGAAAATATGAGCATCTATAAATCAAAAAAGATTCATTAAAAAATGGGAAAAATGTTTGAACTGGCACATCCCCAAAAAGAGTCTCCAAATGGCCAATGAATGTATTTTAAAAATGCTCAAGACAATTAGTCACCAGGAAAATGTGAAGTTAAACCACAGGAAATGCCACCCTCCCCTCAAGAAGGGCTAAAATGAAAGGGCTCACAGTGACGGGGATTGGTGAGGGCTGTGGGGCTCTTACACTTTGCTCCTGGGAATGCAGATTGGAGCAGCCACTTGGCAGCATTGACCAGTGCTCAGCAGAGAGGCTCCCATGCCTGCCCTGTAACGATGAGTGTCTCCCTCAGCAAGGCAGGAGCAACTAAATCCTGGAGGTGGAGAAGCCAGGCCCAGGGGTTACCATCTAACTTCCTTCCTATAAAAGCCAGGTCAGGGAAAACTAACTATGGTGATGAAGATCAAAGCAATGATCACCTCTGGGGAGACGTCAAAACCTGGGAGGGGCCAGAAGGCAGCCCTCTGGGGTGTAAAGTCTTCAATCTGCATCTGGGGGCTCCTCATCTGGGGGTGCAGGCCATGGGAGACTTGGCCACCTGTGCCTCCAGATTCACCCCCAAGCCCTGCGTAAGTCGTACTCCAATTTAATAGCAGGAATCCACTCATGGTCACTATGGCGATGGATTCTATCCACTGTGCCACTTATCCAACATGGTACCATAACCAACATGGTACCTCCTGCAGCAATGACTGGATCATACAAACAAGAAGGAGCCAGCTCCATTCCCTTCCAACACGGTACCTCCTGCAGCAATGACTGGATCATACAAGCAGGAAGGAGCCTGCCCATTCCCTTCCAACATGGTACCTCCTGCAGCAATGACTGGATCATACAAACAGGAAGGAGCCGGCTCCATTCCCTTCCAACACTGTGAGACACAGTGGTTTACCGCAGTAGTTCATCAGATCAAAACTCAAGAAATAACACAATTTTTTGTTTTTTTTGTTTGTTTTTGTTTTGTTTTTTGTTTTAGAGATGAGGTATTGCTTTGTTGCCCAGGCTGGTCTTAAGCTCCTGGGCTCAAGCGATCCCCCCACCTCAGCCTCCCAAAGTGCTGGGATTACAGGCGTGAGCTAACGTGCCCAGCAAGAAATAATGCAATGTTTCAAAGAAAAATTACACCTCTTCAAGAATCAAGACTCAGACTCTGAAGAAAGGGGCTTCAAAGGTGGCCATTATTTACATAATCAATCACTGACCTTTGTAGCATTATTGCTCACAAATTATTTCTGCTGCATTGTCTCACTTCAGCCTCATGACAACCCTAGAAATGAGCATCAATATCTTTGCCAGTTTCCAGGTGCAGAGAATTTGAGAAACTAAGCAAGACATGAAGTCTAAGCAGCTTGTAACTGACAAAGTGGTGGCTGGAATTTTGTGTTCTATTTCAAAATACAATGGCTTTTCCATCATGCATGGGAATGTGAGCACTTTCTCAAGAACACACAGAGAAGTTCTTATCACATGTATCAATGTAAAACTGAAGGCAAATTCTACATGAAGTATCTAGGTGAATTCATCATATTTATCATATAATGAATACTGTCTTACAGCATATAATATATATTTGTATTTCTGCTTATGAATAATCATATGTAATACACTGTCTAACATTGCATGTGGTAAGATAGTCCATTGATTTAGATGACAGGGCAAACAGTGGCTCGTGGCCCCTTTGTTTTCTGGCTATTGTGGCACACAGATCTCCACAATGACCCCACTGCCTCTGGAGGAGTGTCCGTGAGAAATTCCACCCTGACTGCATCTATTTCCAGTAGCTGAGAGGCTTCAGTTCTTCAGTAGCCCTCCCCTACTCCATCTGTATTAGTCTGTTTTCATGCTGCTGATAAAGACACACCTGAGTCTGAGAAGAAAAGGAGGTTTAATGGACTTACGATTCCATGTGGAGGCCTCACAATCATGGTGGAAGGCGAGGAGGAGCAGGTCATGTCTTACACGGATGGCGGCAGGCAGAAAGAGAGCTTGTGCAGGGGAACTTCCCCTTATAAAGCTGTCAAATCTCGTGAGACTTATTCACTATCACGAGAACATCACAGGAAAGACCTGACCCCATGATTCAATTACCTCCCACCTGGTCCCTCCCACAACATGTGGGAATTCAAATGAGATTTGGGTGGGGACACAGCCAACTATATCACCATCCCGCCATGGAGCACTTGATTTTTAAAATAGAATTTGTCTTATCTCTAGGCTGATGCCAAGCTACACACTAAAACCCAAATTTCTGCAGGACGTCCTCAGGCCCTGGGGATTCTGTTCTCAGCCAATGTGACTGCTTCTAGCAAAGGCAACCTGCAAGTGATGTGACCCCTGCCCACACCCACCTCCTACCCCCCAGCTCCTAGACTTCTATAAAAACACACAGGTGGGGAACAACAGCCTCAGCTGGCTGGGAGCGCAGCAGAGTCGAGGACCCTGATCTGAGTCCAGGATGATGAAGAGGTCTCCACAGGTTGGTAACAGAAACAGAAAGAAGCTGGAAATCCTTTAAATGATACTACCAAAACACCTTCACCCCAAACGCACAGTTATCAACAGCATTCCTAATATCTTAAGCTTTATATTTAGAGATTCTAAAATGTTTAAAGGGACCAGCTTGCCGTGCATGCACACACACTCCCTTGTTAAAAAATAGGGGCTTATGCAGAGAACTGATAATTTCCTTTATGACAAAGTGTAAAGAAAAACAGACTCAAGCCCCATTCTCTTCCAACATGGTACGTCCTGCAGCATTGGCCACACCGTACCAACAAGAAGGAGTCTGCCCCATTCCCTTCCAACATGGTAGCTCCTGCGGCACTGACTACACCATACAAACAAGAAGGTCCCTGCCCTATTCCCTTCCAACGTACTGCCTCCTGTGGCACTCACTACACCATGCAAACAGGAAGGAGCCTGCTCCATTCACTTACAACATGGTAGCTCCTGCAGCAATGACTAGATCATACAAACAGGAAGGAGCCTGCCCATTCTCTTCCAAAATAGTGCCTCCTGCGGCACTGACTACACCATGGAAACAAGAAGGACCCTGCCCTATTCCCTTCCAAGGTAGTACCTCCTGCGGCAATGACTAGATCATACAAACAAGAAGGACCCTGCCCTGTTCCCTTCCAACGTAGTGCCTCCTGTGGCAATGACTAGATCATACAAACAAGAAGGACCCTGCCCTGTTCCCTTCCAACATAGTACCTCCTGCGGCAATGACTAGATCATACAAACAGGAAAGACCCTGCCCTGTTCCCTTCCAACGTAGTGCCTCCTGCGGCACTGACTACACCGTAAAAACAGGAATGAGCCTGCTCCATTCCCTTACAACATAGTACCTCCTGCGGCAATGACTAGATCATACAAACAAGAAGGACCCTGCCCTGTTCCCTTCCAACGTAGTGCCTCCTGCGGCATTGCCTACATCATAAAAACAGGAATGAGCCTGCCCATTCACTTCCAACATAGTGCCTCCTGCGGCACTGACTACACCATATAAACAAGAAGCAGCCTGCTCCATTCCCTTCTAAAGTGGTAGCTCCTGTGGCACTGACCACATCATACAAACAAGAAGTCCAGGTGTGGCATTAGCTACACCACACAAACGAGAAGCAGCCTGCCCCCTTCTCTTTCAACAAGGTAGCTCCTGCGGCACCGACTACACCATACAAACAAAAAGTCCAGGTGAAATGGTGAAAGAAAAATCATTCTTTTCCACTACTTGTTAAGTAATTTTATGTGATATGTCCTAGGCAATTAGGAAAATACCAACAAAGGAAAAACAAGCCTTAGAAACCCTGCCATCCACTTGTGACATGCAGACATCACACCATAAAGCAAGAAAACTAGTAGAAATGGATGAGTTTTAAAATCTACCATTTCGACATTTAGAATTTCAAAAGTTAATTCCAACTAACATTTGTCTTAAAGATGTCATTGCAGCCAACACCCAAAGGTTGCTTTGGAATGCAGGAAATGCAGCACGGTGGAAACGCAGCACATTGGAAATGCAGCACGGTGGAAATGCAGCACATTGGAAATGCAGCACATTGGAAATGCAGCACAGTGGAAATGCAGCACATTGGAAACGCAGCACATTGGAAATGCAGCACGGTGGAAATGCAGCACATTGGAAACACAGCACATTGGAAATGCAGCACGGTGGAAATGCAGCACATTGGAAACGCAGCACATTGGAAATGCAGCACGGTGGAAATGCAGCACAGTGGGCAGCAGTGGCTGGTGAGGGACAAGAAACAACCTTCAGGAAGGAATGAGCAAGCAGGAAAAAAAACGCTGTGCCTCCGAGTTAGAAACAAAAGGAAGAAACAAAACGAAAACAAAAGCCAAATGCAATCAGAAAGAAACATGGGTGACATTTTAGACAATAAAAGGGAAATGATTAAGGCGAGATTTAATTATCCAAAACCTTTTGAGGAGTGTTGGTGAGCCTCAAACATAAAAGTCCAAACTCACTGCAGAGGACCCACATGCCCTTCATAATTGGAATAAAAAATGCATCACCTGACCCAGGAAGGATATAGAGGCAAAGCTTAATCACCAGAATTAATCCAAAGGAATATAAATTCTCTAAGTTAAAAATGATGTATCAGAAACAAATATCTACCTTAATTCTTTAATCGCATGTGTGAAAAACCAAAGCAAACCTAAACAAAACAAATGCTAAACATGTTGACGGGAAGTTGCAATGACAATTCTAAAACATATTCGGATTTTTAGGATCAAGTAAGGAAGCCCATGTATTAATATGTTCTATAAGAAGATATCATAGGTAGCATCAGGACAGACATATGGTGATGTGCTGAGAATATTGACTGGGGACCTCCTGCATGGAGTGTTAAGCTGAAAATTTCACCCGAGATAGCTGACACACTAGTCAAGAAACAATAAAGAGAAAGGCAACCAAACCCAGGCCAGAGACCTAGTGCCACGCAATGACATGGTCACAGTCTCTCTGGGTGCCTGGAGAGGCCAGGTCACCTCCCCTGGGGCAGGAAGGGACCTAGTGAGTTGGCACCAGCCCAGGCAAGGATGGGAAGGTGTAGGTGGGGAACCAGGTGCTGGTGACTGAGAGGGACACTGAAGCGGCTTAGGAGACCGCTGGAGGGGAACTTAGCAATGTAGTGGGTGTGGAGAAGCTCTGGGAACTCAGGGCTGAGCAAGGCAAAAGTTAGGAGCGGGGAGGCAGAGACACACACATGCCTTTGGGGTGGTTCTTGGGCACAGGTGCAGAAGAGGGGACACCCCTCAAGGCAGGGGACCATCCAGAGGCTAAGGTGAGGGACCACCACCCAGATGGAGAGGATGGCAAGGAACTCACAGTGGGGCATCAGAGGGTCTCCATGTCTGGTGACATTACTCAGCAACATGGTGAGGGGGAGAGGGGGAGTCTCTGGGCAGGCAACTCCAGAGACAGCAGCGACCTGGGGTCTGATGACCACGAGGCTGTATCTTACCAACGGCCTGAGATGCTGGGAGAGGTTTTGTGGAAGATGCAAAGAGGGAGGCTCCAAGTGGCTAAAAATCTGCTTGTTTGGGCTATTTTTATCACAATTGGGCATGAATAAATTTGAGCTTGGTCTTGGTGGGCTTTGGCACTAACAGGCCTGCAGAGAAAAATTAAACCACCCAGGGGCCAAGGGGCAGGGGCCCTCTGTGGCTCACTTTTATAACAACAAGTGACCGATTTCTGAGATGTTTTATTTTTGGTGGAATACAATGTGTGAAGCCTTGAACGTAGGAGATTTTAGATCCAGATTCTGTAAATTCTTAATGAAAACTGTAGCTGTCACCACAGAAGGAGAGAAACCAGCTCAGATCTAAGTGTCCCCAGATCACAGCTCCCAGTGCCAATGTCATTGTGTGGTCAGCAGAGATTCTCCCAGGAGCGTCAGTGGAGCCCACCCAGCAGCTGGGGCAGAGGCGCCCAAGACAGCAGCAGGGCCTTTCAGAAGGGCCAAGCAGGAACTCACTGCTGCCAGCTGAGGCCCTGGTCTTGAGGTTGTTAAAATGTAAACTGAGGCACAATACATTTTTTAAAGAGTTTTTTTTGAGTGAACATGATTTATGAATCAGGAAGCATCAAACCAAAGAAAGGTTCAGGCTCTACTGCAGGACCCAGGGGCAGGCTTTGCAGGTGGATGTAGACGTCATTGGAGAAAAGCTTTGACTGGCTTCAGTTTTGCATTACTTGGTCTGTCCTGCTGGAAGGTTCCTAGTTAAACAGGTTAGTTGGCAGTTTCGGAATGGTCAGGCTTATATGTCATTTTTCTTTAATCCAGGCATTTGCAAAAAAAAAAAAAAATCTCCAGTTAAGTTTCTCTTCTGTTTGCAAATCAAGCAAGGTTTAGATCATGTGTGAGGCCTACTGGCTTTGCTCAGGGATTCCCCAAGCACTGTAATTCACCCTCCACTACAATTTGCTTTAAGGATGCCCACGATGTTGCACATGGCTGAATTCATCATCCCCCTGACGTGGAGGAGGGACCTGGGGCGGGGTGGGGGTGGGTGGGGGGTGGCCCCTGGGTTGACCTCTATGGGGAGAGCCATCAGAATGCACCTGAGGTCTGGGTCATGGCTGACAGACAGAAGGCAGCAGGCAGAAAAGGAAATGGAAAAAAGTTAGGAGGTCTCAAGGAAAACCTAGAACCCAAGGAGCTCCATCACGGACCCGTCTGGTGAAAGTGCTTCGGGCCACGGAGAGTCCCAGACTTGTTAACGCTGTTTAAGACACGCTAGAGGTGTTGAAAACATATGGGAAGTATGACTCGCGATTCTTAAGATAATCGTGCTTAGGAATGCAGAATTCAATGTCTTATATTTCTTTAATAAAATCATAAGTATGAAACCCATTCAGAGAGCAGCCCCACCCCCACATCTCCAACACCACTGTCCCCAGGGATCCCCACCCTCAACATGTACCTGCAGGTTAGACCCCACTCTGCCCTGCTGAAGACCCTGCTCCTCCCCGTGTAGTCCAAGCCATCTCCGCTCTGGCTTCTGACTCAACAGTGCACCTACCCCCTGCCCTCCTCCACCCAGGCCCTCCAGCCCCATCCCCTCCTCCATCTGGGCCTGGTCCCTCCAGCCATGCATCCCACCAGCCATCTCAGTGTCCCCATACTCCCAGGCATCATCTCCTGTGCATCCTTTGTCTACATCTATGTCTCCCACTGAGCTCTGAGGACAGGACACGTGCCATCTCCACCTCTGAGCCCACTTCCACGGGAAGGCACAGAACCCCCCAGGCTTCAGGGCAGGAGGGGTGGACAGCAGCCTCCTGTGTGGTCCTGACCCATCTCTGCGATCAGCACAGGCTGCCTCTTCCAGCCGGGGCTCCGCAGTCCTAAGATCTGATCCTCACACATGGCCAGGTTATGCATTCCTGCTGTGGGCTTAACAAACAAGCTCTTACAGCTCAAAGAATTGAAACAAACTGCCCTCTGATAGGTGGTGATTCCAGGTTTCAAATCCAGGGCTGTCCAGTTGCAAAGCTGTTGTTCTTAACCATCATCATATACCCAGGACCCCGATTCCTGTTCATTGTCGCAAAGCCCCTGCTCTCTGTCTCAGGACAGGGCCTGCCCAGGCCAGGGCTCTGCCTGGGTCCCGCTGATCCCTCTCTCAGGGGGGGCATCTTCCTTCTGACCTCAGCACATCCAGCAGCGAGGAGCTCGAGTCCCTTTGAGGAGCTCTTCCATGCTAAGCACCTTTGCTGCCTGCATCGGTGAACATCAAGCCTGCAGCCATCCTGGCGCCACACTATTGTGACAAACCTTCTAGGTGACCACCGGGCACACTGTTTCCCCCAGACCCCACAGGCGCCACAATCCCGGCTGCTCTCCCTCTGCCCCTCTGTGTGCCAAAGGCTGAGTGTTTCAGCCCAAACGCGTCTTGCTCTTTCCGGCCTTTGCAAAGCCCACTCCTCTATCCTGTGGACCATTTGAGAAATGCCCACTCATCCTTTAAGATTTGGCGCACTCGCATATCACCTTCTTCAGAAAACCATTCTGAACCCCAGACTGAATCACATGCCTCTGTGTGTGGCCAAAGCTCCGGTCCATCTCCTGCCACTGTGGACCAGAGGAGGTGGGCGGTCGCCACTGTTGGGCGGGTCTGAACTCACTCTGAGTGCAGTGGGGACTGAGGGAGGGAGTTGAGAAGGAGGGTGCTGAGATGGTGTTGGCCATAACAGGGAGTGTGAACGGGGAAAGCAAGAGTTAAATTAGGAGAACCAGTGAGGGGACCACCACGTGATGGCAGCTGGATGGTTATTTTGGCTTCAGCTAAGGTGACAGGGAGTGGAGAGGACTCATTTTGCAGGTAAAAGTGACAGCCTTGGGGGTGCATTGGAAACAATGGGTAGCGGAGTTAGCGAAATCAAGGATGGCACCTAAGCACGTGGCTTGAGCTCTTAGGTGAACGGCGGTGGAATTTGTGGGGTTAGGAAATTAAGAGTCACCTGTAAGCACCTATGTGGATGGGACATTGTGGCTGGGAATGACAGTGCTGTTTGGCATGCTGCTTGAGGCACCACCAGGCATGCAGGAGGCCACGTCGGGGAGGCCAAGGACAGGAACCAGGGGCTCAGGGGTGGATACAGATCCACCAGTGGTGGTAGAAGCTCCTTCATGATGGCATCTAGTCATGTTCAGATCCAATTTTCACGAGAAGATTAAGAAAATCCACAAACAATACCTGTTGTTGCAAGCTCCTGTGATGGGCCTGTATTTGTTCGCCAGGCAAGTGTTTGGGCATTTGGGGGGCAGCATGTAAGGGAGACATCCGGACATGTTTGCAATGATGCTCAGCAGATCTTCTGATAAAGCATCTGTGAAAAATAGGAAACCATGAATTCTGTGCTTGTAACCACAAATCCACCTAATAAATATTCTATTGCAGTCTCAAAAGTGGCTCCAGCATCTGAATTTGGGATTCATATGTAACTGGGGTCACTGTTTTTGAGAAAATCTGCCTTCTCCCTTTACATCAAGTGCTCACTCATTTAATTCCCTTGAGCTTCCTTATTGCTAGAAATGTGGGGGTTTTAACATTTGTTTTTGCTCTGTGATCTTTCAGAAAAGCAATCTAAGAGCTCTCAGCCTTCAGGGGGATAAGCCAGCAAGTAACTTCGCAGTTACCATCAACTCTCACTGAGCACATCTCCAGGGCTCATTCATCACATTTGAACAGTGAGGCATGTGTGCCTAGTAATGGCCCCAGTGCTTTAGAAGACAGTGAGGAGTAGAATTTATCCCGAACCCTAATGTAGAAAAAATCTTGCCTTGATGAAGATGGTATGCTTATCTATAAAACCTTTCATTTTTCCTTTGTATTGATTTTTGGTTCCCTTGTAAATCTTTCCAGATGAGACGAGAGCCCAGGAAACAATTTCCTGTTTGTTTTTTTTTTGGATTAATTCTGTCACTGTAATTTATATGTTATTCAACAAATCAAGGTGAGAGTGGCTTTATTGTCCATTAGTAGAAGTAATCATCGATTACTTCTCCAATATGGTTTATATAAATCTTTGAGGATAATGCCACAAAACTTTGATTAACAAGATACCAGTGAAATTGAGATATTCAACAGAAAAAAAAAGCCAGGAAGGAATGCATTCCATTTTCAGATATGAGAGAAACAAACTAGTCTTTCAATCATGAATGCTCACTCACAGTCCAATGGGAATGGCTCTATGGGAAGAGTTAAGTAAACCTTGGACTGCAGTGTGCATTCAGTTAGTGGAGGATTACGCATTCTTCAAAAAGCTGAGCACAGATTCTTCTTGACGGGAATGCCCTCAAGCAGGTGCTTGCAGACAACAAATCATGTGCAATAGAAAAGAACCATTGGCCGGGTGCAGTGGCTCACGCCTGTAATCCCGGCACTTTGGGAGGCCAAAGAGGGTGGATCACGAGGTCAGGAGATCGAGACCATCCTGGCTAACACGGTGAAACCCCATCTCTACTAAAAATACAAAAAATTAGCCGGGTGTGGTGGTGGGCGCCTGTAGTCCCAGCTACTCAGGAGGCTGAGGCAGGAGAATGGTGTGAACCCGGGAGGCGGAGCTTGCAGTGAGCCAAGATCGCCCCACTGCACTCCAGCCTGGGCGACAGAGCGAGACTTCATCTCAACAAAAAAAAAGAAGAAAAGAACTATTAGGTCATAGTCATGTAACACACAAGACCAACATGAAGGAGCAGCGTAGAAGGACAGGCACTGACCTTTAATGGAATTCTGGCTTGGTGATGAAGTAATGGGAAACCTTTTTAGGTTCCTCGTGTTCTAAATTTTCTAGATGGGCTATGCTTAGAACAGAAATCATTTTAAAACATTCTAAATTATGGAGTCCTTAAGTTCTACATTATAGCCTGGACCAAATACCTCAGCCTATTCTCCTAAACATCTATGTCTACAGACCCGGCAGTGAGCATGTGGCTCTAAGGCATGGACCAGAAAGACCCACATCTTCTGACGTCAGGAACTGCCATTTCCATAGGAGGCCTGACAGGACAGTGGACAGGACAGTGTCCCGTAACAGGACAGTGGACCAAGAGTTCTTAGAAACATCGTTCAGCCATACAGTTGGAAAGAAAGGACATTTCAAATGAATCTTAGCTTGCTATGAAATTAATTAAACTTCACTGTTAAGTTTAGGATTTGAGAATTCTGGTCAATACTGATTTAGCCAAGTTTGTCTTATTCTAAAAGCTAAGTAACCAGCACCAAATTGATCTACAGCTAGTTAGAAGGAAGAACTCAGAGGCCAAGTAGCTCATGGTGCTGCAGAGAAAAAATTCTTGATAAATTAATTAAAAAGACATTTTGCTTACTTGCTCTGCATCATAGGAAGCACCAATATGCCTTTTGACTGCCTGCATTACCATCTCAGTATCTTATGCCCATAGAGTGCTTTAGAGCTGAAGAAATGATGACATTTGCTCCTGGTTTATGCACTGGTCTTCTGATAGTCATCGGAGTGAGCAGTGCCACTGTCCTCATTTTAGAGATGAGTAAATTGGCTCTCAAAGGTCCTGGGTAGTTCTGCTGAGGCACCAGCAACTCAGTGGGAAGATGGGGCTCCCTGCAATGCACTACCTGACACATGAAGTCCTTTCACTGAAGAGATTTTATGAATGAGCTCGCCAAGTTTTAACTAAGAAGGGGGCGATGGGAAAATTCCTAAATTATTTTATACCATAAAAAATGGATGTTTAGCTTATTGAGCTAGTTTTCAAATTTGACTTGAATAGGAGAGAAATAGCTATTTTCCAGAGTAACAAAAATAAGATATTGAGACTGTTTGGTAAGCATTTTTAAAAATTGCAGCTTGTATGCTTTGAAAGAGCTGGAGTCCCATCCTGCTTGGTCTCAAGTGAAAAACATGCCCTGAGCAAGCAGCCCCTGGACAAAATCAAGGCGTCCTCCTTCGGGAGTTGCTGCTTCTCAGTGGGGAGAGGGGCACACATTACCAGTTGGATGCTGTGATTGCTGAGTTTTCAGGTTGACTTTTCTTTTCATCGCTTGTATTGATGTTTCCATTATCTCTGCTGCTCGGGCAATCACTCCACTTGTTGGCTCAGGAAGTTTGGAAAAAGACAGAAGCTGAGCTGGAGAAAGGATTCCTCTTTTTTTGAGGTTTCTATGGCACATAAAGAAGATATAAAATAGATTATTTGTCTATGGTAGCTTTGGTACTTAATTACTAATTAATTAAGCAGACATTTATTGAGTAACTACTGTGTCCCAGACAATGTGACAGGCACTGCGGGGTGTGCACAGGTAAAACATGTGCAGTTGCTGTCCATGGGGTCATCGGGTTTAGGAACGGGAATAAGGTGTAAGTGACGCATCAGTATTGAATGATGAGGAAAATGGCACATACTTGCCCTTTACAAAACTGCCATATCAGAATGAATTGGATTCTCATAACAATTGCAGACAGGCCATCACATCCAAACCGAGACATGATTTGTCTATGTCCCAGCTAATGAGACAGGATACTGGGGAGTGCATGGCCCTGCCCTGATCTCAGAGCCGAAGCCTGCAGAAGCTGCATGTGTCCCAGCTCTAACTTCTTCCCTTCCCACTCCAGTGCAGAGCATCGGCTCAATGCAGCCCTAGAACGGGACAGCAAAGCTGTTCACAGTGAGAGCTAAACACACCCTCATAGGAGAAGAAATATGTGAAGCCTGCCTCATCTGAATGCCTCTCCTCATCTGGGGCCTCCCCTCACCTGCAGGCCTCTCCTTACCTGGGGCCTCACCCCACCTGCAGGCCTCACCCCACCTGCAGGCCTCACCCCACCTGCAGGACTCCCCTCACCTGCAGGCCTCTCCACACCTGCAGGCCTCCCCTCACCTGCAGGCCTC
Source organism: Gorilla gorilla gorilla (assembly GCF_029281585.2). Classification (NCBI taxonomy): domain Eukaryota; kingdom Metazoa; phylum Chordata; class Mammalia; order Primates; family Hominidae; genus Gorilla; species Gorilla gorilla. The sequence continues at coordinate 138,534,900 of NC_073236.2, forward strand.
TCCTCACCTGCAGGCCTCACCCCACCTGCAGGCCTCACCCCACCTGCAGGCCTCCCCTCACCTGCAGGCCTCTCCTCACCTGGGGCCTCACCTCACCTGCAGGCCTCACCCCACCTGCAGGCCTCACCCCACCTGCAGGCCTCTCCTCACCTGCAGGCCTCACCCCACCTGCAGGCCTCCCCTCACCTGCAGGCCTCTCCTCACCTGCAGGCCTCACCCCACCTGCAGGCCTCCCCTCACCTGCAGGCCTCCCCTCACCTGCAGGCCTCCCCTCACCTGCAGGCCTCTCCACACCTGCAGGCCTCACCCCACCTGCAGGCCTCACCCCACCTGCAGGCCTCTCCTCACCTGCAGGCCTCACCCCACCTGCAGGCCTCCCCTCACCTGCAGGCCTCTCCTCACCTGCAGGCCTCTCCTCACCTGCAGGCCTCACCCCACCTGCAGGCCTCCCCTCACCTGCAGGCCTCCCCTCACCTGCAGGCCTCTCCTCACCTGGGGCCTCACCTCACCTGCAGGCCTCACCCCACCTGCAGGCCTCACCCCACCTGCAGGCCTCTCCTCACCTGCAGGCCTCCCCTCACCTGCAGGCCTCCCCTCACCTGCAGGCCTCTCCACACCTGCAGGCCTCTCCTCACCTGCAGGCCTCCCCTCACCTGCAGACCTCACCCCACCTGCAGGACTCCCCTCACCTGCAGGCCTCACCCCACCTGCAGGCCTCTCCTCACCTGCAGGCCTCCCCTCACCTGCAGGCCTCTCCTCACCTGCAGGCCTCCCCTTACTCCTGGTCTCCCACACAGGCACCTGGCCTTTTTAGATTCTCAGCAGCAGCAGCTACATGGAACCAATCCAAGGTTTCATAACTGGCTTGCCTACTAGCATTTGAGGACCTGGGGAACCTGGAGAGAAAGCACAGAAGTGACCTTTGCAACAATGCTGCCAACACCTGGGTGGATCAGAGCATTGTCCAGGCACCTGCAGAATGGAATTACTGAGTCCCCAGGACCCAAGGGAGGACTACATCAAGTTCACCATCCTTCTTGTCTGAGCGTTGAGTCAATCACCTTTGGCAGCAAAGCTGGCAGGGCCAGGCCTCAAAGAAGAAGCAGAGTGACCACAGCGGACTGTGCTCTGGGGGCTCCAGACAGCTGCCCTGGCTGAGTCGCCTGCAGGGCGGGGCCTCTCCAGCTGACAGGAGGCCAGCACTGCCCAAGTGACCACGGCAGATGTGTAAGTGGACAGGTCCTAGAGCAAGAGCAGGAGCAAGAGAGTAGAGTGGGGGAGGTGTTGGCAGGTGTGCGAGTGTCAGACGCCAGACAGAACTACAGAGCTGGCAGGAGAACCTCCTTCCCTCTGCAAGTTAGACATGAGGCTCAGGGCTCAGAATCACCCACTGTGGCTTTGGGAAAAGTGACCTAGTTGTTCTCTTCAGTTGTTCTGCCATAATTAAATGAATTGTTTATATTTTTGTTTATTAATAATAACCCCAAAATACATAGTGCTTACTGAGTGAAAATAAAGTTTTAGGTGCTGTGCTAAGCACTTGTATTCCTTCCGTAGTTAATAATATTGAATACTAAAAACTAATGTGCTAAGAGAGATTTTAAGTGCTCTCACCACACGTACACGCCAATCACTATGGAACGTGATGGGTATGTTAATTTTGTTTGACGGTAGTGATCATTTCATTATGTATTTGTATATCAAAACATCATTTTGCACATCGGAAATATATACAATAAAAATAAATTTTTAAAAAGCTTAGTTGTTAACCTATTTTTTGCATTGCTGTAAAGAAATACCTGAGAATGGGTAATTTATAAGGAAAAGGGATTTAATTGGCTCAAGGTTCTGCGGGCTGTGCAAACATGGACCCAGGATCTGCTTGGCTTCTGGGGAGACCTCAGGAAGCAACAGTCATGGTGGAAGGTGCAGCAGGAGCAGGTGTCTCACATGGTGAGAGATGGAGCAAGAGGTCAAGCGGGCAGGTGCCACACAACATAAAACAACCAGGTCTCACATGGACTTCCTGGGCAAGAACTGACTCATCACCAAGAGGATGGGGCTAAACCATTCATCAGGGATTTGCCCTTGTGATCCACTTGCCTCTCACCAGGCCTCACCTCCAACATCCGGAATCACATTTTAACATGAGATTTGAGGGGGAAAAGCATCTACACCTTATCATTCTACCCGTTCCCCCAAATCCCATGTCTTTCTCACATTCCAAAATACAACTGTGCCTTCGCAACTGTCCCCCGAAGTCTTAATTTATTCTGGCATTAACTCAAAATCCCAAGTCCAAAGTCTCATCTGGAGATGGGTCCTTCTACCTATGAGCCTCTGAGATAAAAAAGCAGTTATATGTTTCCAAGATACAATGGGGGCACCAGCATTGGGTATATTTTTCCATTCTAAAAGGGAGAAATCAGCCAACAGGAAGGGTTGATAGGCCCCACACCAGTCTACACTCAGCAGGCAATTCGTTAAATCTTAAAGCTCTGAAACAATCTCCTTTGACTCCGTGTCCTGTACCCTGGTGTGAGGAGTGGGCTCCCATGGCCTTGGGCAGCTCTGCCCCTGTGGCTTCCTTGAACACAGCCCATCTGGCTGCTCTCATGGGTTGGAGTTGAGCACTTGAGGCTTTTTCAGGTGCAGAGTGCAAGCTGCTGGTGGATCTACCATTCTGGGGTCTGCGGGGCGATGGCCCCCTTCCCACTGCTCCATTAAGCAGTGTCTCAGTGGGCACTCTGTGTGGGGGCTTCAACCTCACATTTCCCCTCAGCATGGCCCTAGTAGAGTCATTCTGAGAGGGCTTTGCCCCTGAAGTAGGCTTCTGCCTGGGCACTAGGCTTTTTCATGCATTCTCTGAAATCTAGGGGAAGCTACTAAGCCTCCTTAACTCCTGCATTCTGTGAGCCTGAAGGCTGAACACCGTGTGAAAGCTATAGACACTTATGGCTTGGACTGTTCAGGCTGTGGCTTGAGTAGTACCTGGGCCCCTCTGAGCCAAGCCCAGAGCCAGAGTAGCTGGGATATAGGGATCAGTGTCCCTGGACTGCACAGGACAAAGAGGCCCAAGGTCTAGACTCTGAAGTCATTCTTTCCTCCTAGATCTCTGGCCTTGTTACAGTAAGGGCTGTCCTGAGGACTTATACCATGCTTTCTTCAAGGCCCTTTTCCTGTTGTCTTGGATAGTAGCACTTGGCTCCCTTTTAGTCATGCTAGTCTCTCTAGTAAATGGTTACTCCAACAACCCCTTTTAATTCTTTCCCTGAAAACAGGATATTGTTTTCTATCAGGTGGCTAGCCTGCAAATTTTCCAAATGTTTATGCTCTGCTTCCCTTTTAAATATAAGTTCCAAATACAAATCATTTATTTGCTCTCATATCTGATGGTTGGTTGTTAGAAGCAGCCAGACCACCCCTTGAATGCTTTGCTGCATAGAAATTTCTTCTGCCAGATACTCCAAGTCATCACTCGTAAGTTCAAACTTCCATAGATGCCCACGACTTGGATACAATGCAGCCAAGCTCTTTGCTGAGGCATAGCACAGGCGACCTCTACCTCCAGTTCCCAGTAAGTTCCTCATTTCCATCTGAGACCATGTCAGCCTGGCCTTAACTGTCCTTATTTCTACCAGCATTTTGGTCACAGTCATTTGGCAAGTCTCTAGGAAGTTCTAAACTTTCCCTTGTCTTTCTGTCTTCTTCTGAGCCCTCCAAACTGTTCCAACCCCTGCCATTACACAGTTCCAAAGCCACTGCCACAATTTCAGGTGTCTTTATAGAAACACCCTACTCCTCAGTACCAATTTTCTGTGTTAGGCCATTTTCACATTGCTATAAAGAAATACCTGAGACTTGGTAATTTACCCAGAAAAGAAGTTTAATTGGCTCACGGTTCTTCTGGCTATATAAGCATGGCTCCTGCACCTGCCTGGCTTCTGGTGAGGGCCTCATGAAGCTGACAACCATGGCAGAAGTTGAATGGGGAGGGGGCAGGTCCCGGAGTAAGAGCAGGAGCAGGAGAGTAGAGTGGGGGAGGTGCCACAGACTTTTAAACAACCAGATCTCACGTGAAGTAACGGAGCAAAAACTCCCTTATCACCAACGGGATGGGGCAAATCACTCACCATATATATTAGAAATAACTTCATGTACATACAAATGCATATGACATTTAACTTAAAATATAAAACATATGTGTTTTATATCTGCTGACATGTTTGTAAAAGGTACTATATAGTCATGAACTTTGAGGACACTGAGATTGTAGCTACTTATAACTAACACATTAGCCAGCCACAGTTCATGGATGCCAGCCAAAGACAGGAGACTCCTGGCCCAGACACAAGTGACACTGTCAGTCACAGCAGCAGCAGAGCCAGAGTGTAAGCACCTGTGCAGGTTCCCCAGGACTCGCCATGGTAGACAGGATAGCAACCCTCCCCAAAACGCGTGCTTTCCTTGGAGACATTTATCTAAAAATCTATCTGAGCAAGACATTTGGCTAATAGGAAGAACGAGAATTTTCTGGAGATCTGAAGGCCAAGGGTGCTCCTTTTGATGAAATCCACTTTCTCTGCTTCCGAGAACATCACCTGCGCCCACTCAAGGGCTCACCTGTCTCATCCCTTCTTTTGTCTGGCACCCATGGGCCAACACAATCTGGGCCCGAAAGGGGTACGTCAGGAAGGCAGGGGTCTGGGAAACTGAGCTCAGCTCTTGACCGTGACCTGGAGGGTAACACCCAGTGGATCCCCCAGATAGGTCCCCAGGCCATGCTGCCCATGCCAGCCCTTCCTGTCCCTGCAGCTGCCGTGTAGCTCAGAGGACTCTCCCTTGCTGGCTGGTCACTTTCCCATCACGTCCATGTTCTGCAGAGCCCAGCCTGTCAGCTCAGGAGAGCCTGGAAAGTTGCTTCAACCACCCCACAAGCCACAGTCTGCTCTGTTCATCTGCTGCTGTTTCCCGGGGGCCCCAGCCATGGGTCATTCCGAATGCAGACACAGTTTGCAGCCCAGGCCAGGGCTGTGTGTTACCTTAAGACTTCAGCTTCAGAACATAAGCAAGGTATTAATAGGTGACACTTGCAGCCTCTTAATTGCAGCGAAGTATCTGAAAATCAAACTCAAATTAGGGAAACTTTGACTCTAGCTGGTTTCGCATTCTTAATGTGAAGAGCCCACACAGAGCCATGCATCAAATGTATGTTCCCACGAATTCTCCGGATCACTCTCGGTTTGGGGACATCATCCAACAGCTTCATTTGATTAAATAATAACACTCCTTTAGCTGTTCTGTATGCCATCCCAGTAATGCCCAGAGTGTTTCACTGTGAACGGTAAACAGACTCAAATGGTATCACCAATCTAGGTGCAGATATTCCAGGCTGAATACACCCTGGAACTCACAGCAAATTGTGAATATTGGAAATGGTCCCTGAATGCTAAAAGGGAATGAATTTACTGTTCGAGTGTGAGCCCAGGCAGACCATGGGGTGAGCAACTGAGACTAATGGGAGCATTTGGTTCCTCGGCCTCTGGTCTCCTGGACCCACAGCCTCCTCATGCAGATGCTTCTTCTGTCCATGCTGAAATTATAAAATTACGAAGCAGAGAAAGGGAGACAGTTGCTCCCACTCTCACGGCAGGTGGAGGGAGCAGATCTGCAATGCCTGCTCTTTGCCATGGTGGGAGAAAAGCACACTGCCCTGTCCGAGGGGTGCCTGCCAGGTCAAGGGCACACTCACCCTCACACCCACACACTCATGGGGCCACTCACTACCAGCCACACCTGGCCAGGTGGCCCAGACACAATGCCTGCCTCCCTCACAGGGTCTGGCTGCTGCAGATGAACCTGGTTGCTGGTGCCACAGGCCCCAGAACCCTCCCCTGCCTCCCTGGATGTCATATCTTCCTTCAGGACACACTGCACTCTCCAGTCAAACAGGGATGCTCTTCCCCAGAGCCTGGGCCGGCATGCTCACTGCACGTCGTAAAGATCTGGGTCCCCAGGCGCAGGGCCCCCCTCCCCAGATGCGGCCCCTCCTGTGTGCAGCCTGCCCTGGTCTCCTTTCCTTTGCTCTATGGGAGCTGGTCTCAGGGAATGAGCGCAAACACTAAAACTCTGGCCCCATCTACCTTGGGAGCAAAGTCCTTTGTCCCTGGCCCCATGCTACCCAGGTAAGTGATGAATGAGGGGGGTAGGGTGGTCTCAGACGCTCCCTTTTCGTCAACACTTCTGTAGGCAGGCTCTGTGCTTTCCTATCACTTTCCAAAAGCCTAGGGCCATACCACTGTCCATGAGTGAGTGGAAGAAATGACTTAGGCACACTCTAGCTTTGGATATTATTATTTAGAAAAGTTATATTTTTTCCTTTTCAGCTCTAAAGTAACTAGATGTGTTTTGAAGGATAAAAGTATTTTATTATTATTAAAACTTTTACTCAAAGTCAGTCAGTTCTCTAACCAACAAACCATCATGTTTCCTGATGATCTGTAATAAATTCATCCCTAAATGAAGCGCCTTCTTCAGGTGTCTGTCTTTACAGAAGGCGCATGGACTTTTGAGAATATGAAAAAATCTAATGCATTTCTGTATCCTGGCATCTAGAACAATGACTTTACAGAAGGAGCACGGACTTCTGAGGATATGAAATGATCTAACTCATCTCTGTATCCCGGCATCTAGAACAATGACTTTACAGAAGGAGCACGGACTTCTGAGGATATGAAATGATCTAATGCATCTCTCTATCCTGGCATCTAGAACAATGACTTTACAGGAGGAGCACAGACTTCTGAGAATATGAAATGATCGAACTCATCTCTGTATCCTGGCATGTAGAACATGACTTTACAGAAGGAGCACAGACTTCTGAGAATATGAAATGATCTAACTCATCTCTGTATCCCGGCATCTAGAACAATGACTGCATAGAAGGAGCTCAGACTTTTGAGGATATGAAATGATCAAACTCATCTCTGTATCCCGGCATCTAGAACAATGACTTTACAGAAGGGGCACGGACTTCTGAGGATATGAAATGATCAAACTCATCTCTGTATCCCAGCATCTAGAAAAATGACTTTACAGAAGGAGCATAGACTTCTGAGGATATGAAGTGATCTAACGCATCTCTGTATCCCGGCATCTAAAACAATGACTTTACAGAAGGAGCATAGACTTCTGAGGATATGAAATGATCAAACTCATCTCTGTATCCCAGCATCTAGAACAATGACTTTACAGAAGGAGCACGGACTTCTGAGGATATGAAATGATCAAACTCATCTCTGTATCCCAGCATCTAGAAAAATGACTTTATAGAAGGAGCATAGACTTCTGAGGATATGAAGTGATCTAACGCATCTCTGTATCCCGGCATCTAGAACAATGACTTTACAGAAGGAGCACGGACTTCTGAGGATATGAAATGATCGAACTCATTTCTGTATCCTGGCATCTAGAACAATGACTGTTCCACAGTAGAAACAGTATTTCTTAAGGAAAGAAACATAGTTGGAATAGTTGTATAGTATAGTGTATATTTTGAGAGCTATCAGTGGCAAATCTTTCCAATAGTCTCCCCAGTTGATGCCTCTCCTGGTCTTCCCTCACTCTCAATGGATCAAGGCATTGATTTCAAAAAGGTTCTGTTAACATGCAATTTGTAAACCAAAAATAAAATTCTAATGTCCTCGCCTAACCACCTGAGTGGATCTCACCTCTCGGCCAAGAGCATTCCAAAGTTAGCCTGAAAAGCTGGGTCAGGTCATGATGGAAGGTAGTGGGTCAGACATGCCTCCTTCTACCCCTCCAGCATCAACAACAACACAGACCTTAAGTCTGATAAGAAACATTCACGATCTCTTCTCTGTGAAGCTCATAAAACCTTGGTGTCCATAACCCCTTAACATAACCCAGATATTCTGTCCTACTGATAATAATTCCTTCAGCTGATTGTCAATCAGAAAACTGTTACGTCTACTTATGACCTGGAAGCTCCCCACCATGTAAATCTGACACGTATTGATTGATGTCTTATGTCTCTCTAAGATGTGTAAAAGCAAGCTGTGCCCCAGCCATCTTGGGCACATGTCCTCAGGACCTCCTGACACTGTGTCACGGGTGCATCCTTATCCTTGTTAAAATAAACATCCTAAATTGACTGAGATCTGTCTCAGATACTTGGGTTCACAAATTGTTACTAAGAGAGCAGCACACACTTCTTACTACGCACTTGGTATCCACCCCCACTGCCATGTCTTCCCCAGGAATTCCTGCCCATTGTAGACATATTAAAGTGTGCGTGAGTTTATGAGAAATAGTGTTTCTCTTTCTTTTCCCTTTGATTCAATTTTTAGAAAATAAATAATAATTTGTTTGCAGCCAGTATGAACAGTAAGGTATTTTTCTGGCTGGAATAATAGAAATTTGGAATAAATTAACTGCTGTCTTTTGATATTTTGTATCTCGAGAACTTATATAATTATTAGTCAACTTCCTACAAAATAATAAGCTTGGGAGGACAAACTGCTTTACAGGTTTTTTGTTTTTCTTTTCTTTTTCTAGACAGGTAATATGAGGCCACAATATTCTTAATAGTGGTGTCTGTTATATAATTACAAATGCTAATTATTTCAAAAATGGGGGAGAGCCCCATTTAATTCTTTATTCTATGCCACAGGTAATGTTACAGTTATATCACAACACCAAAGATCTGGGATCTAGGTCTCTCTTTTCCTCCTTAATCTGTCCTAATCCTGGAGAAGAGAGGCTGATTTTGCTATCAGGACGTCAGCCTCTACTGTCTTTTAACCAGGATATACGTAATTGCTAATTGCATCAGGGTGCTCTTCCTTTGTGTCTTGCTTAAGAAAGAATTCGAGATTAAATACCAGTTCTGTCTGCTGCTTGCACATGACACTGGGGAAGTAAATTAACAATGGCAAGCTTCAGGTTTTCATCTGCAATTGTGAAAATTAGGCCACACGTGTGTGGATGTCAGGGAGGATGCGCCTGTAGGTGGCATTCGGGGCGGCGGCCCCTCCGCAAGGCTCACCTCTGCATCGTGGCGTACATGGCGGTGTCCACCAGGCGCTTGCTTTCCTCCAAGACGCTAGAGACACGAGACTCCTCAGGCTTTCCTACGGAACAGAATATCACACAGTCAAAGCGCAATGACAGTTCAGCGATTCACTGACAGTGTTGCTTTGTCCCTCAAGCCCATCTTGCTGAGGTGATGCCCACGTGGCTTCCAGGGCAGGCAGGCAGCCAGGTCCCGGCGTCGCTTCCCCTCCACAGGCCTTCACTTCCCCGCTACAGAGGGGCGTCCACCCTCACTGCACGGAGCTGCCTGGAGGATGGGATGAGAGCTACTCACCTTAATTTCGCACTTGCCCAAACCACTTCAAATGATTCTGAATAACTTTTGTTCTGAACATTCATCACTGGTTACCTGAGCTAGTGGTAAAGTTGATAATAAGATTTGCCTATCTTGTGTACTTAATAAAAGATAAAATAATTCCACTATACCAGCAGTTTCCAGTGAAAACACTCCTATGTTATTTGTTTTAGCACCTGGAATGTTTAAGAGGTTAAGATCCCATTTCTGGGTATCAACGTGAAGTTCCGGACGCGGTAACAGGAAGACGGCAAGTGTTTCCAGCCATGTTCACACGTCAGTCCTGTTACTAAATTCACCTGTGTAGCATCAATACTTCACCAAAGGAATGAATTGGCTCCTAAAAGCAAATAGAAGTCCCTGAAGGGCACACCAGGCTCTCGCTCTCCCCATGGCCCAGCGCGGCGCCTGAACAATGTCGGCCCAGGAGAGGCGCCTGCACGAGGTCTGTCCAGGAGAGGCGCCTGCACGAGGTCGGTCCAGCACGGCGCCTGCACAATGTCGGTCCAGGAGAGGCGCCTGCACGAGGTCGGTCCAGGAGAGGCGCCTGCACGGGGTCGGTCCAGCGCGGCGCCTGCACAATGTCGGTCCAGGAGAGGCGCCTGCACGAGGTCGGTCCAGGAGAGGCGCCTGCACGAGGTCGGTCCAGGAGAGGCGCCTGCACGAGGTCGGTCCAGCGCGGCGCCTGCACAATGTCGGTCCAGGAGAGGCGCCTGCAGGGTCTTCAAGGCTTCAACCCCACGCGCCTTCCATGCTCGTCCCCACCCAAGGAGCACACAAATTCCCCAGCATCACTTCTTCCCGCTCACTCTGCCCTGCTCCGTCTGTTCCATTGGCCACCCAGTTTCTCACAGTGTGATACAGCAAAGTTAAGAAAACCTCCGTGCTGGATCTCTCTTGGGTTCTGGGATGAGTAACCAGTGGTTAAGCACTTGGGGCAGAGGGTGACCCCTCAGGGTTGGGCAGAGAGCAATGAACAGAGCCCTCCGGTGTGGGGCTCCCTGGGGCAAGGGCAGGAGGGAGGGAGGAACACCTAGCACGGGCTCACAGCTTGCCGGGGACCCCCAGCACAGCCGTCAGAGCTGCAGGCTCTGGGTGTGGAATCTGAAGAGGGGACCTGGCTTTACGCCAATGTGTGCGTGCTTGGGACAGTGCAATGTGGGACGATGCCACCAAGAGTAAGTAGGAGCCGAGAGGGGAGGGGCGGCCTGGGCGTCGCAGGACCGGTGGCAGGTGTGGACCTCAAGGACCAGCATTCCGGGCTTTATGGAGATTTCTTTCAGCTCTCAAGAATCAGGGAACCTCCTGTTCCCACAAAAGCTTGAGATATAAGACACTTGGAATTTTCCTTTATTTTCCTCTTATTTCCTTCTAAACCCACTGCAACTGCCCAGGCAACTCAACTCACATTTTGTATTCTGCGGTCAGTCACGACCGCTTATTTGCCAAATGCAGTAACCACCCCCGCCCCCCACCTCCCCAGGACTCTGGTGCTTTTGGGATGTTGCCGGCATTCTTAAGTGGCAGAAGGGTGACGGCCATGGGCTCTGGAGTGAGACAAATCAATCTCCGAGTGACGCGGCAGCTCACTTCACCTGGCGCAGTTTTCTCTCCTAGCTGTAGAGTTACATCTTAGGATGGTTTTAGAGAGAAGTTTGCACAGCTCTTGGCCGAGGGCCTCGCAAGTGTGCTCTGAAGAGAGAAGTTTGCATGGCTCTGGGCTGAGGGCCTGGCAAGTGCACAGAGTTACGTCTTAGGATGGTTTTAGAGAGAGGTTTGCACAGCTTTTGTTCCAGGGCCTGGCAAGCGTTCAGTGCTCCCGGCCGTTGTGCCTTTTGCTTTCAGTCTCTGGCCACTCTCTCTCTCAGCCTCGGTCACTGTGGCTCTCTTCTCTCCATGGTCTCCCTCCTGTGAGTGTCACCTCGGGTGCATTTCTGGCTCCTCTGATCTTTGCCCTCTCCTCTCACCCTCCTTTGGTCCTCTCCCAAACGCCCGTTTTCCACTTGAACTTCTCTCCTGAGTCACGCCATCCTCCTCTGTTCCCTGTTGGGGGGTGTTAACAGCCTGAAATAATCACCCTGCCAGCTCAAGTCCCCAAGCAAGAAGCCCAGCCATGGCTTTCCTTGCCTTTCACTCACCGTGTGGTGTGAATTTGCCCATAATATCTCTGGGAGAACATTCTGTTCCTGCCTGGCCCTTGCCAGTCTCACTTTCTACTGCCTTAGTAGAAGGAGCTCTTGACTGGCTCCTGCACTGATCTCCCCACCATCCTTCTGTCCCTCCTGCTGTCACCCAAGTGACCTTTCTAAACCAAGGCCTGCTTGTGCCTGTGCCTTTGATGAAAGCATCTGAAGGCTCCTGATGCCCACTGAATTGCATGCAGGTCTTCCTCAGAATCCAGGACGTCCACAACCTGCCCAAGACCAATCTCCATGTTGCAGAGCTGGGGAGGTAATGCACAATTTATCCTTCATCTCATGAAATTGTCAATCTCAAGCTCCCAGCTCTTCCTTTATGAAATTTTGATCCTGCTGATCTTTAGGTACCAGAAAAAAAATTAGCTCTGTCACTCACACCACCTGTGTATATGCATCCTATCACTGAGAGTCTCTTCAGGGCTCTGCAAAGTTCTGCGCTATTCACGACCAAGACCAAAGGCTGGTTTTCAGCAGGCACTTGACAATTATTTAAGAACCAACTGATTAAATATAAAGAAACATGCTTATCCTTCTCTACTATGCTTGGAAACGGCAGTTACTAGAGAGATCATTCCCTGTTATTGACCAATATTAATATATTGTTATTCAAGTTTAACTGATCATATGTCTCTAGTTTCTTTTCTTATTGTAAAATATTTTACAGAATTAAAACATTCTTATAGGCTTGCAGATTATTAGTCTTTTACGTTTCATAAAATAAATCCATTTCTGTATGGAAAACTTCCTCCCAGAGACACATAACTCTCATCAGATATTCTCAAGTCTCTACTGGAACTGGTGGTGTTTTCATTGTTTAGGTTAAGTACTTCTTGGCTGAATAGAGATGACTGACATCCATCTGTAGGGGAAGAAGAAACCTCTTCTCTCCCTGCATCTTAGATTAATTTTCTGGGGCATTGAAATTAGACTGACAAAAGGCAGAGTCACAGGAGGAAAACTCACAGGGGTTATTAGCCTGGACTCCTGCTTCCACGAGGGAGCCCCCTGAGCGCCCCGAGATGGAAACTCGAACGGATCGTTAGAACTCTGCTGCACAGCCCCTCAGCAAAAGAACAATCATTTTCCAAGAAGCTGCAAGACCAAAGCAAAGGACTTTGAGTTCCCAGGAAACACGTTGTGAGGAGGCCTCTCTGGGGCAACTACAGGAAGGGAGGCCAGGGCTGCAGAGGTTTGCCACACAAATGCCTCTGGGGCTGGTTCCAGGCTGTTGAGGGCCTGGGGTCCCTGGTGATGAATTTCTGTCCTTTCTGTTGGAGAGGGAAATGGTCACTTTTGCGGATTTATGTTCTACTTTTAGGCAAATAGAGGCAGGGCAGATGGCTTTTCCTTTATCTGCTGCTTCTCAGTTTCCATCAGCTCACATTAGCTCTCCTGCCACCAGGGAGCTGGGGTGGCCAGCTCTGAGCCCCTTGCTATCGTTAGCTCTGCAGCGCCCTTCCTTCCTCGGTTCCCAGCAGTCCCAGGGAAGAGGCGTCTGATGCAAGGACCATAGACTGAGGGAGTTTGAACCCGAAGTTTTTTTTCAGAACTGAACACTGAGTTCTAGGGAGTCACAGGACTTAATTACTTGCTCTGGAGAAGCCGCCCGCTGCTCTCTGCCTGCGCCTTCTCAAGATTGCTCCTGCTCTGAGGGGCGCATGGCACGGTTCCCCCAAATTCTCCTTTGTGCATATTCATATTGTTCATAAAAGAGGTGGGATTCAGGGACACATTAGGCAAGAACATACCACATTTCAGAAAGAAGAAGGAAGTTGCCTTGTTCCAAAGGCTGTTTATGTAAAATATATATATGAAAGCCAAAATCTTTCTTCTCCAAAACCATAAGCCCCCAGGGCCAGAGCTTTGCTCCTAATTCTAAGCGCTTGATTCCTGTTTAGAGTTGTGTGTTGATTCTTACTTTAATCCTTGCTGTTTGTTGAAATTTAATGAACTGGAATAAGGTTTGCCAACTTTCCTTTTAAAACAAATTCACTCATTAGACTAGCTTCCCAAATTTTCCCAGGCTGCAGGCAACGCCTCTGCTTCCTGTTGTTCATTTGCATCTTATTTTCTTTTAACAGCTATAACTTGTGGAACATTTGCCATAAAGATAATTGCACATAAATCTTGATTTTGCACAAATGCTGGAATGCCTCTCAGCCTGTGTGGTGATGAATACACAGGGTTCTGGTGAAGAGCATTCTGTTCAGGGCTTTAGAGGAGGGATTGATAGCAAACTTCTCTTAGACAACAATGGTCAAGCATAGATTTTTTTTTCCATTTTCGAAGACTCTTATTACAGAATTTTCAGGTGCTGAAGTTTATTTCTCTTTGTGCTTTGACCCTAGGGGATCCTGCTCTGGAACAAGAGTCTCTCCTGCACCCACCCAGTCTGAGCACTGGCCGAGATCTTTCCCTTCTTATTCTCACCTTCCTACAGTTTGCAGACAAGTTGATACAACCTAAACTCTACCCAGGACTGATGCTTTTCTTTCTCTCTCTCTCTCTTTTTTTTTTTTTTTTTTTTTTGAGATGGATTCTCACTCTGTCACCTAGACTGGAGTGCAGTGGTGTGATCTCGACTCTGCAACCTCCACCTCCTGGGTTCAACTGATTCTCGTGCCTCAGCCTCCCGAGTAGCTGGGATGACAGGTGGGCACCACCACGCCCAGCTAATTTTTTTTGTATTTTTAGTAGAGATGGGGTTTTGCCATGTTGGTCAGGCTGGTCTTGAACTCCTAGCCTCAAGTGATCTTCCCGCCTCGGCCTCCCAAAGTGTTGGGATTACAGATGTGAGTCACGGCACTGGCCGGATACTGTCTTGGGATTACAGATGTGAGTCACGGCACTGGCCTGATACTGTGTTGGGACTGCAGATGTGAGTCACGGCACTGGCCGGATACTGTGTTGGGACTGCAGATGTGAGTCACGGCACTGGCCGGATACTGTGTTGGGACTGCAGATGTGAGTCACGGCACTGGCCGGATACTGTGTTGGGATTACAGATGTGAGTCACGGCACTGGCCGGATACTTTTCACTGTGTACATATCATCGAGCTTCAAGTATGAGGATGTGTGTTGGTTCTCTGTAAAGACCTGGGACGTGAGACTGAGCGGCCACAGCCTTGCTGCTTCTGAGACTTCCAGACCTCTATGTTTTGATCTGTAAAATGGGTGCCTGACACATAAGGGTGAACCACCCACCAAGCAGGACCCCCCGGAGCACCATCTGCTTACGGTGACCGTGTGTGATCCAGAGGAAGCCTGGATCCTCTTGGCCCTGCCGCTGCCTGCTCTTTGGCTTGTCCTGCACAGAGGCTGGGGAGCAGGCCAAGGTTTTTGCTTCACATGTCTGTGAGCACAGGTGACATAAACCCACACACAGTCATTGGGCGTCATTTTCCAAACAGATTTAAAGCTGCAAAACAACTATTAAAGGATGTAAAATAGAAATACTGTGAGACACATAATATTTTTTCAGTAACTCATTCACATTTCAAGCAAACAATAAGTCAGCTTTGAAATATTGGAGCAGGCAGAAGCATGTGCCCAGCACGCGGGGCAGTTGTCAGCTGCCGTCCTGTGCACTCATGACGTGTCAACCAAAAGTTTAAGCAAAAGGAAAAGGTCAAATCTCTCAGAGATGGAAAAATAATTTTTAAAAACTGTTTTAGCAAAAGCTGTGGATACTGCATTCCTGATGGCTTTTTAAATGTGATTTTTAAAATTAAAAAACATGTTACAAAGTTTTAAATATTTTGTTGAATAGCTCTCATGTATAACAACTTGCTCATAACTAGCTCTTGACTTCTAACATGTTTTACTCTGGTTTTATACAACCAGGTTCTTACTAAATATGAAATAAAATAACAAAGTAATTAATTTACAAACCATTGGCTGAACATCTAGCATGTTCCAGGTGATAGAGTGACTGATTTATTCTGGGAAGCTGCAAAATCACTTTTTCCTGAGGTTCTTTATATTGTGACTCCATTTTTATTTTTTGTTTTTTGGTGATTGCCGAGGTACTGCATTCACCGCTTTAAATGGAGTATCTCATTCTTGCTCACGAATAATGACTGTGATGAGTAATTTTCCAGTGTTCTCCATTTGCAGGTGAGGGACAGGAATTAGGGGTGAGTAGCCCATCCTCGGGGCATGGATGGAAGCTGGCAGGGAGAGGCCCCACGGCTTCCCTGATCTCAGAGTGGGCAGTGACCAGGACGTCCTGGGGGCTGTGGAGGGAGAGTTTTTTAAGGAGCCTACGAGTCTGTTATGGACTTCACTGCCGCTCCTAATATGGTTGTGAAGTCCTGAGATGCAGAAAAATTGGGGTAAAATGTGGCCCCCAGCAGGAGGCTAGGCTGGGTGTGGCTGGGAACAGCGAGGACTCCAGATTCTGTGACCCTGAACGACAGACAAGGCCTCCAGTCCTGGGAAAGGCTGGTGAGGGTAGAGGTGCCAGTGCTGTGCCATGGCCCCAAGACTGTGTCCAGAGGCCCAGGGACCTGCCCGGCGAAGTGTCACCTGCTCCAGGGGCCCCGGGACCGTGTGCAGAGGTCCAGGGACCTGCCCAGTGAGGTGTCACCTGCTCCAGGGGCCCTGGGACTGTGTCCAGAGGCCCAGGGACCTGCCCGGCGAAGTGTCACCTGCTCCAGGGGCCCCGGGACTGTGTGCAGAGGCCCAGGGACCTGCCCAGTGAGGTGTCACCTGCTCCAGGGGCCCTGGGACTGTGTCCAGAGGCCCAGGAACCTGCCCAGCGAGGTGTCACCTGCTCCAGGGGCCCCGGGACTGCGTGCAGAGGCCCAGGGACCTGCCCGGCGAGGTGTCACCTGCTCCAGGGGCCCCAGGACTGTGTCCAGAGGCCCAGGGACCTGCCCAGTGAGGTGTCACCTGCTCCTGGGGCCAGCGGTGTCCATGGGGTGAAATGTCCAGGCAAATGCCCCTGCAGTGTTCGCTCCAGTGAAACTTGTTCTCAGGGTTTGGAACTTTATTTACTTTATCAAAAGAAAAGCAAAGAGTTTGATCTGTGATTATTTTAACCACTGCATCTCAGTAGCTTTCTTAACTTGTTTTCACATAGTAGCACACTGATTCCAGAAAATACATCAAAGAAGTTATTTAATAAAAAATAATTCTGTAGCAAAGGAAGAAAAACACTCCCAAAGAATTTTTTTTTTCAATTATATGAATAGGTAAAAGTGAAAATTGTCTATTGTGTCATCCAAGGAAAATCAGCTCTTTTTTAAAGAAAGAAATGTACGTATTTCAATCCTTCTAAAATCAAGAATTACAATTTTTTTTTCTTAAGCATAACAAAGCATACACTACAGGGGCCTAAATTGACTCTCAGGAGCTACCATTATGCCCTCTATTTTAGTAAGTGTGAAAAATAACTTTATAAGGCCAGAAGACCACAATGTGTTTGCTACTTACCCCAAAGGAGTTCTTTCCCTCTCGAGATGAAGGGGAAGAAGGCTTCTGTGCAGGCCATAACCAGCGTGACAGACAGCACAGCGAGTGCTCTCATTCTAAAATTAACGGAAGGAAACAGAGTATGCAATCAAGCACTGACAAGGCCATGAGAACCGCTGTGTCCTTGTCTCCCTGCTGAGGGGCTCCCTCCACTGACTCCACGCAGCCTCTACCGCAGTGAGCGACCCTCACAGGCCTGGGGTCTGCGAGACCAGAGTCGCCGTCCATGTCAGGAGGTTACAGAAGCTGCAGTGCTGAGCAGGCCTCCCAGGCCCCCATTATTCAAAAACAGAGTTTTTATGTTTGGCAGCTCCAGTTGCCAATATATCTCAGTAATAACCTATTTAAATTTTTGGTAATGTCAAATAGTATAACAGTACTGGGAATAATTATTGGGAATGAAAAAAATCTGTTTCCCCTAATGCATCTATGTGGCAAAAAGTGAATACTATTAGAAATTTAGTCTTTATAAAAGTGATAAATAAAACCCCTAAATGCCTATTGAATTTCTTAAAGCATTCTTATGTCCATAAAATGATTTTAGAATTCTAGTTGTTAAGACAAAACAGAAGATTCAAAATTCATCATTTCTACTTTCAAATCCTTGTTTTCTTCTCTTAGGCTTTCTGTGGCTATTTTTGAGCCACTAATTTTGTTAAGCAGGATAGCACCAGTGAGTCCATGCTGACAGGAATGTGTCTCAGTAGACGGTGATCTAGGAATCGACCCTATAGGACTCACGTGTTCCAGCGGAGGTCATTGCAAACAGCACTCATCAGTCAGTCAGTCAGCTTTGCTGAGAGACGCCACCCATACCTGCTATAATGGCCCAAATTACAGCCTCTCTTGGACCACTTTACAAGTTCCAATGATGAATTTCTCTTAGCAAATGGAAAAATAAAAAGTTTTACAACCTGACCTTTTTTCCTCTTCTCAGCCAACTGCACTGTTGGGTAATTTCCACGGCTGTAACTCTTCTGAAATGGGCGCCTCAATTGCCTTCCAGGGACTTGGTTACCCACCTTATAAACTGACTCCGCGCTCGGATAGCCCGTCAAGATGCTAGGAAGTGGAGTGGCGTCTGTTCTTCGTGGGGACAGAATGTCTGCGGGCTTTGTTATGTTTGCGCCGGGCCTCTTGTGTGTCCTGACTGGTCAGAAACAAAGTGCCATGTCATCGGGGTCCACATGCAGTCTAGCCTCTGGCCGCATGAGTTAGGAAGAAGAGGGTAAAAATTATACAGGGAGAAAGAATAAACCAACTAAATCCAGACTTGTGACACTTGCATTTTCCTCCCTCTTACTTTCACAGTTAAATACCCTGTGAAAAAGGGGCTGTTAATCTTCTGAGGATTGGGTTGGGTGCAGCTCCCAGGCCCACCGATGACTCGCTCTACAACTCTGAGCCTTTTGCTTCCTGTCCCCGAGCCCCTAGTTTTCTTATCACTAAGAGGTGAATAAAGTACACTTTTTTCCAATGTGTTGAGGTGAAAAATGAGCACAGTTCAGTGTGTGTTCGCCAGCATGCAGACATTCTCCCTCAATCCTCATCATGCACCCATCAAAAGAGTCCCCACAAAGACAGAGATGTTCTGTAGGAAGGTCACCATGACTGCATTCCGAACACTGGGAGATGACATGTTTTCATGGGTGATCTGCTTTCAGGCTGTATCTCATCATGAAAATGATAAAATAACACATCTTCAATGACCCGCTCCTGAGACTTGGAGCCTCTTCATGCCCCCGGAAGTCCCATGGGTTTCCAGTTTGTGAAAATCATCTTCATCTTTCTGCTTTTCTTTCCCCCTCTCCAAATGTGACTGATGCTTCCTCTAGGTAATTTGAAACTAAATGCTAAAACACGATGCAAAGACTTCAGAACATTAATCTGTTTGTTAGAAGATGTTCTGAAGCCCAAGAATGTGATGATTTGCCTTTAACATTCTCCCTTCAATCCTCATCATTCACCCATCAAATGGATGAAGATAACAAATGAGTTAGACAAGCTCTGAAGAGCAGGGAGGAGATCAGCCAACAGTGATATAATCCCTCCACGCACCCTGAGAATGGTCACTAGGAGGGTGGGGTTTGGATAGAGAGGAAGGACCAGACTCGGTAGCTCATTAAAGAGGATTCCATGGCTCAATGATGAGTTACTGTTGGGAACAGAAGAAAAGCACAGAGCCTCTGAGGATTCAGCCATCCTCCGTTTGATGCCTAAGCAAGTGAAAATCTCATGTACTGGCCCTAGTAAGGCCAGAGAAGAAAGGTGACTGGCTGTGAAAAGCAAAGGAGCAGCAGGCTCAGGCTTGGAATTGTGTTGGAGGTGCCCGTGGCACAGGTGGGCAGTGAGCTCTTGGGCATTTGGAAATGTACTTTCAGCTGTTGGGTGAAGTCCAGCTTAAAAAGACACATTTGGGAGTCCTGAGGGGGGAATACAGTAGTGGACTGTGAGTGAATGGGATTCTTCTTGGGAGAATGTGGATGGAAAAGACCTCAAGAGTAGCTCAGAGCACCAGCGTCTAGGGGACGCAGTCCCCCAGCCTGTGACTGCAACCTGCATGACAAAAGGGGCTTTGCAGATGGGATTCAGTTAAGATTTTGAGGAGGGGAGATTAGCCTGGATTATCCACTGGCCTTAGTGTTAGCACACAGCTCCTTACAAGACAAAGGTGGGAAAGTCTGAGGGGAGAAAGGGGGAAGTGATGATGGAGACTGAGACTGGAGGGCCGTGGCCATGAGCCTCCAGAAACTGCAGGAGGCCAGGAGCAGGGCCTCTGGGGTCTCCAGGCACAACCAGCCCTGTCCCTGGGCCTTGCTGCCAAAAGTCTCATTTGGATCTATGACCTCCGGAGCTGATGGAGTAAAGCCACTGAGCATGTGGCCCTTTTTTAAGGCATTCACAGGAAATTCACACAGCCAGAAAGGTGGGTGGTAAAATGAGACAGTGTGGGGCAAATACTCAAGGAAGAGTTTGAAGAAGAATGCATTAAAATGTAAAGGAAATACTGACTGGATGCTCTTTTCATCACAGAAGGACGCTTGAAAATGCCGAGTGCCGATGGAGACCTGGGAAGAGGGGGTTTGCATGCACAGCTGGGGGAGGCCGAGCCGGCACATCAACTCTCCAGGTCGTTTTGTAGCCTCTCCTCTAAGTTGCTGTTACCATTTGACCCCGCACAAATATGAGAAATGTATCTATCATTTGAAAATACATGTTTTAGCTGGATTATGTGATGTGCTTATTTTAATACTAATTAAACAATATAAATAATGCATGAAGTACAATGGAAGCTGTTACACTGGAAATGTTGAGAGGTGAGCAGAGAAAAGTCTGAGAATGGTGGGTTTGGAGGAGGCCCACTGGATAGCACACACGTTTTTGAGAAAGAAGATGGGGGACTTGGGAAGGAAGATTTCTGCAGGGGGACGTGGAAAACCCGAGGCTATCACATAATGGAAGAATGAAAGAGAGGCAACTAAAGATCTGGCTGAAGCCCCCAGTCTCTGTCAGAAAGGAGCATTGGGAAGACGTGGCCACCCAGCAATGGAGAGCGGAGAGATTGCAGGGGAGACTCAGTGAGAAAGAGGACAGTTTTAGCCATGAGAAGGAAAGAAAAAAATACACGTCTTCTCCCATTATGAGAAAAATCAAGGAGCTCCAAAGAAGACAGAAATCTGCAAGGAACGCATGGTACAGTAAGAAGCCAACTCACACATGGCAGGATGGGGGAATGCAGGGCCCTGCTACAAGCAGGTCTCAGTGAAGGAGTGGCACCAGCCCTGCGGTCCAGTCCCGGGCCCACCGAGAAGACGACAAGCACTCTTCCATTTTTTGGCAAGTGCCAATGAACTATTTGATACCCTGGAGAAATCTGATTACTGAATACCTTGATCAATGCATGAGAAACAGCAAATCACACATTTTGCTTGATGTCTCCATAGAAAGGCCACCTTTCTCCCTGCAGGCATTGTGTGTTCTGTCCACAGACAAGAGGCTCTCCCTAACCGAGGCCCAGGACCACCTGTAATAGGCCCTTGCCTGTGACTGTAACAGAAGAGGGATCCAGGGTGGGCTCACACTTGATTCACCTGACATGTGGCCAGGGCCTGACTGCCCTGTGTTCTTCAAACTACAGCCTGACGTTGCCTTTTTTACTTGCCATTCACTTTTTAGTTTTTGTTTTCCTCGCCCCCAGCTTCATCAAGCTATCATTAACAAATACAAATTACACATATTTATGTTCACGTGATGTTTTCATACATGTAAACATTGTGGTGTGATTAAATCAAGCTAATTAACATATACAGCACCTCACGTATTCATCCTTTTGTGTGTGTGATAGGAACATTTAATATCTATTTTCCTAGCAATTTTCAAATAAACAATAGTCATCAAGCTATGCATTAGATCCCAGAACATTTTTATCCTGCAGCTGAAACCCTCACTTTTGACCAGCATCTTTCTGCCCCCCACGGCACCTGTCCCCCCACCACACCTGCCCCCCACCACACCTGCCCCCCACCGCACCTGCCCCGTAACCCTAGGTGTCCACCATCCACTCTCTGCTTCCATGAGCTCGACTTTTTTAGATTCCATATAGGAGGGAGATCATGAGGTGTTTGTCTTTTGGTGCCTGGCTTGTGTGTGTATGTGCGCGTGCATGTGTGTGTGTGCACTGTTTTTTGTATTTTTAAATTTGTAAGTTTATTTTTTAAGAGATGAACATGGATGAGAGGAGACTCAGGGACCTGATGACCCCCGACGGCCGTAGGCTGCACAGTGCCAGGACTGGATCCTGGAACAGGAAAAGATGCAGATGGAAAAGCTGGGGATACCGGGGTGAGCTCTGAGATGTAATCAGCAGCGTTGGATCCGCATCCACGCCCTGGTCCTGGTTGCTGTGCTGTGGCCGTGCATAGAGTTAACACTGAGCAGGTGGGTGAAGGAGGTCCGGGAGCTCTGTGTTATCTTCCAACTCTTATTACAGCTCAATTCATTTTAAAACAAATTTTGAAAATAAAATGCTGTCATTTTAACTTAATTAAATTCCCCTGTAAAATTTGAAAAATTATTCAGCTTTGTTCAAACTCAGGTAGGTAATTTCCCAGTTTACATGAGTCAGATAAAACTAAAGACAAATATAGGAGGGTTTTTGTTAACTGAAATTCAAGAAATAAACATGGGGCTCTCTCACACCCCAAAAAGCTCCACAGTCAGCAGTAACAATTTTAATGACTCCAGTTTTTCTGAGTAGGAGGTAGGAGTCTGGAATCTGGGGACAGCAGTCACGTCCCCGTGCGAGGCTCCTCTCATGGACTCTGGGGACCGCAGTCACGTCCCCGCATGAGGCTCCTCTCATGGACTCTGGGGACCGCAGTCTGTCCCCGCGTGAGGCTCCTCTCATGGACTCTGGGGACCGCAGTCTGTCCCCGCGTGAGGCTCCTCTCATGGACTCTGGGGACGGCAGTCTGTCCCCACGTGAGGCTCCTCTCATGGACTCTGGGGACCTCAGTCTGTCCCCGCGTGAGGCTCCTCTCATGGACTCTGGGGACCGCAGTCTGTCCCCGCGTGAGGCTCCTCTCATGGACTCTGGGGACGGCAGTCTGTCCCCGCGTGAGGCTCCTCTCATGGACTCTGGGGACCGCAGTCACGTCCCCGCGTGAGGCTCCTCTCATGGACTCTGGGGACCGCAGTCTGTCCCCGCGTGAGGCTCCTCTCATGGACTCTGGGGACGGCAGTCTGTCCCCGCGTGAGGCTCCTCTCATGGACTCTGGGGACCGCAGTCACGTCCCCGCGTGAGGCTCCTCTCATGGACTCTGGGGACCGCAGTCTGTCCCCACGTGAGGCTCCTCTCATGGACTCTGGGGACGGCAGTCTGTCCCCACGTGAGGCTCCTCTCATGGACTCTGGGGACGGCAGTCTGTCCCTGCGTGAGGCTCCTCTCATGGACTCTGGGGACCGCAGTCTGTCCCCGCGTGAGGCTCCTCTCATGGACTCTGGGGACCGCAGTCTGTCCCCGCGTGAGGCTCCTCTCATGGACTCTGGGGACGGCAGTCTGTCCCCACGTGAGGCTCCTCTCATGGACTCTGGGGACCTCAGTCTGTCCCCGCGTGAGGCTCCTCTCATGGACTCTGGGGACCGCAGTCTGTCCCCGCGTGAGGCTCCTCTCATGGACTCTGGGGACGGCAGTCTGTCCCCGCGTGAGGCTCCTCTCATGGACTCTGGGGACCGCAGTCACGTCCCCGCGTGAGGCTCCTCTCATGGACTCTGGGGACCGCAGTCTGTCCCCGCGTGAGGCTCCTCTCATGGACTCTGGGGACGGCAGTCTGTCCCCGCGTGAGGCTCCTCTCATGGACTCTGGGGACCGCAGTCACGTCCCCGCGTGAGGCTCCTCTCATGGACTCTGGGGACCGCAGTCTGTCCCCGCGTGAGGCTCCTCTCATGGACTCTAGGGACGGCCGTCTGTCCCCGCGTGAGGCTCCTCTCATGGACTCTGGGGACGGCAGTCTGTCCCCACGTGAGGCTCCTCTCATGGACTCTGGGGACCTCAGTCTGTCCCCGCATGAGGCTCCTCTCATGGACTCTGGGGACCGCAGTCTGTCCCCATGTGAGGCTCCTCTCATGCTGTGAGCACCAGATCACATCGTTCTTGGAGTCTCCTATTTAAGGTTACATATTCTTCATGCAATGTGGCCTCTAAACACAATATGACAAGTTCAGCTTGGCTGAAACTAAAGACACATGGGCAAGTTCCTGCACTGCTGGAAAAGCTGGCTGTGTGGGGCCAGGACCCAGCTGCTCAGGTCCAAAGTGGTCCTCAATAAGGCTGTGCATTCACTCTAAGGGGACTTGGTTTCCAGGGCACTGCTGACAATAAGTCACTTCTCCAGCAACTCCAGAACCTGCCCAGCGGCGCGACACCATTCCCCTGTGCTTCGCGTTTCTACAAGCTAAGGATGTAAAACAGCCTCCTGACCAGGGACCCACGCCATCGGGGGTGACTTATACCAGCAAAGAGCCATCTTCTCACCAAGGGTCACCTCTCCTGCCCTTCAGACATTTCAGCCACGTCTTTCTAAAGGTGGAGATGTGGCTCTAACTTCGACATTACACTCTTCACAAGAAGGAAAAGTGGACAAAACAAGGCATTAAATTGCTGATGGATGCTTCATTGAAAAGTTGCATTTCCCGGTGTCCTTCCTACTTCTATATGGTGAGGAATGTCTGAGTAGGCCGATTGAACGTCAAAAGTTTGTATAAGATTAATGAATTAATTAATGTACTTTTCTTGAGCCCACGGGTCTCTGCGGCTCTTCCGCCTCTGCTGTTGCAGGCAGAGTGACTGCACCTGCCCACCCACTCACAGGAGCACGTGGCTTTAACTACACATCTTTTTTGCGTTTCAGTTTCCTCATGAATTATGCAGTAGATTCTCCTGTAAAACTCTGTGCTGCTAATTACCACCCTGCCTAGGCAGCTAAGCTCACTGACCCAGGATTCATCAGCAGCTCACGCACAACTCGAATGTCAGTGCTTCCAAGGCTGGGTGACGATGCTCTCCCCACGTGAAAACAGGAAGCAGGTGCAATTAACTGGGAAGTGCAGAGGGCAGATCATGATCACAGTTAACTACTTCACAGGGAAAGGAGCTGATTCCAGTAGTGACCTGAGAGCTCTGATTTCGGTCATTAACTTAGTAAAATGCTCTAACTAGACTAGTTACGTGCATCCACATAGCCTCGGCTATCCACTCAACTCACATAAACGATATCCAGCACCAGGCCTCTCTGCACACGGGGACAAGAGGGTCCTGAATATCTGTGTGCTCGAGTAGCCATCCATGATTTGGCAAAAAAACATTCTGTAACTCTGACGTCAGAAGGCCCAAGTAGTGCTCAAGTCCCTTTCAGCTGCTCTATGAAGTGTGAAGAATCCCTGGTTCCATTCAAGAGCCTTCTAGTAGTTTCCAAATTACGTGTCAGTCCACATCACATTCCTGTAAGGAGGATTCAGAATACAACCAGATCAAGTATGCATTAGAATAAAAGATGGAATCCCAGATCTGAATTCTTTGCATTTGTGTAGAAATCTTCACAGTTTTAGTTCAATTTGTCTTTACAGTGTAATCTTGAAGATGTGGGTTTCATAGAAATGGAAACTTCCTTGATGTAAGCCAAAAAGAAGGTTGTATGATTGTTCTTATTTTAGTGAATTTAAATTGCCACAAGGGATAATGGAAACTTTAGTGATCATTAAGAGGATGTTATGCTCATCTGGTTCATTAAATATTCTGATAGCCTCAGTTTTATATTGTGTGTTAAGAATACTGATATTTGGTGAGGTATGAACAAGTAACTTTGTGACTTTCCTGAAATGCCTGCATCACCTAACAACCTTCTAAGAGACAAGAAAAGTGGGTAGTTTGGAAGACTTCTTAGAAATAAATGTGCCATTTCTAAAAAGAAAGAAAATGAAACATTTGGCTTTTGTTAGATTGACAAATACACAAAGGACACATCTGCTTGGTCAATTCGAGAAACAATTCAGAGATGCGCTTTTGAAAAATGTTTCACCAGTTTTCAGCTGTCTCCACAAGCCCCATAACACACCCCTTTTCTCAATGTTCCAGTAGAATATTCCACAACTGCCAGTAACAAACTTGAGGTTTTGGCACTTTCCCCAGGTACAGATCTCAGTTCCTTTTCGAACAAAGTGGTATTTAGAAAGATACTTTGCTGACTTGAATGTATTTCTAAGGGTATTTGGAAAGTAATGGTACACATACGATTTGTCAATATTAACATAAACAGAAATCAAAGCCACTGGTAAACCCGGTGGAAACGTTTGTCTTGAGGGCTGCATGTCTGTGTTGCCATATTTTCCTTACAAACCCTTGCAGTCACAATACTTACATTGCTCACCTTCCCTCACTTCTCCATCAATGTCCAGTGCCTGTGTCTGCCTCTCAACCTCCACCTGCAGCAAAATAAATTTTTCATTGTCCTGCACATAATACATTTACGAAACAGTGTGGTGAGGACTAAATACATACTCATGTTCCCTCCAGGCTGATTATCTTTCAGATAATGATCTGGTCCAAACAAGATACTTCCTTCCTTTGACAAACATCCTGTCTAAGGTGCAAGCTCATCTCATTCCAAACCCTTGGCCTCTCCCATAGTCTTCACCTTCCACTTGCTAATGGCAGAACAGGAGGTTGTATTTACACTACTGAAAGGAAAATGACTCCAGTCCCGGAAGGAGTTTCTAGGGGTAATATTGTGAATGGCATTTGGTCCTTTGTTTCACAGCGTGTTGTGACCCTAAGTGAGATTAATAGAGAGGAAGATGCCCTCAGGCTGATGAGCTCTGTAAAACACAAGGCAGAGCCATGGCCAGCAAGAGCATCTCAGAGGCCCAGGGCTGTGTCCTGCTCAGAGGTGATGGGGGCTGCAAGCCAGGCATGGCAGGTCCAAGCCAGACCATGTCTGGAAGCAGAGAAGGACCTGGTTAGCGGACAATATTCACGTGGATAATAGGATGGCTAAGCTAAGTTCTTTGTGTCTTACAATAGTCACAAAAAGATAACAAAATGTAACACAGGTGCCCTGGAAAAATAAATTTTAAAAAATGGTACTTTTCTAAGCCCAATACTTCAATCAGGTTCAAAATTGTTAGTTTCTATAAAAGGCCCTAGCATCTATACACATTAGAATGCATGGCTTCCCTTGCCAAGTGGATTTCCCTAATCTGAGTGGTGAAGGTCGGTAAATACACCTGAGTAATTTCTAGAAGAGGATGTGAATATCACTAAACAGCTCCCAACTTGCAGGCATAGAGCTTCCCCAGAAAATGATGCAATGTGCATTCCTGTTGAATTAGAGACACAGGTTACAGTAGGGTGAACCAGCCAAGTCAATCAATTTAGGGAAACAACAAAACAAAACTAAAAATGAAATAATGTTGTTATGACCAAATTACAGTTTGAAAGGATGCATGTTTTCTTTCTAGCTGATTTAGGATTGTATTGTGGTGACTGTAGAAAAAAACCACAAAGGACTAAAAAGAAGCCTAATCTAGAATATCGTCCAGTGGATATTGCTTATATTAAGTAAAATAAATGACTCATATTTCTTTTTGAATAAACCAAATAATTACTGAGAACTTCTTTAGGGTGAAGTTCTGTGCTTGACAAGTGTGAACATGAATAAGATGTTCGTGCTAACTTTGTAAAAGTTCTAGTTGAGTTAGGAAGATAAAGAAGCAACTAATTTCTGTGGAGTGGGAGACATTCCCTATTAGAATCTTGGGGGTGAATCTGTGAGAAAACAGAAGAGGGCACCTGACAAGCTGAAATAATGAGGAAATGTTCTGGGGGAGATAAAAGGTGGGTGGAAAGAAATCTGGGAGAGTGGGGTGGGTTCTGATTATGGATGGATGGGCGGGTAGGTGGTGGGCGGATGGATGGATGAATGGGTGGATGGATGGATGGATGGAGAAACTGATCGGTGGATGGATAGATGAGTGGATGGGTGGATGAAGAATGGATGGATGGGTGGGTGAGAGGATGGGTGAGGGGGTGGATGGGTGAATGGGTGGATGAATGAGTGGGTGGATGGATGAAGAATGGATGGATGGGTGGGTGAGAGGATGGATGAGGGGGTGGATGGGTGAATGGGTGGATGAATGAGTGGGTGGATGGATGAAGAATGGATGGATGGGTGGGTGAGAGGATGGGTGAGGGGGTGGATGGGTGAATGGGTGGATGAATGAGTGGGTGGATGGATGAAGAATGGATGGATGGGTGGGTGAGAGGATGGGTGAGGGGGTGGATGGGTGAATGGGTGGATGAATGAGTGGGTGGATGGATGAAGAATGGATGGATGGGTGGGTGAGAGGATGGATGAGGGGGTGGATGGGTGAATGGGTGGATGAATGAGTGGGTGGATGGATGATGAATGGATGGATGGATGGATGGGTGGGTGTATGGATGAGTGAGTGGATGATGGATGGATGGATGTGTGTGTGAGTGATTAATGGGTAGGTGGATGATGGATGGATGGATGGATAAATGGATGGATGGATGAATGAATGAATGGATGGATGGATGAATGGATGGATGAATGGGTGGATGGGTGGGTGGATAATGGATAAATGGGTGGGTGGATGATGAATGGATGGATAGGCGAATGATGATTGAATGGGTAGATGGGTGAATAGGCCGATGGATGAGTCGATGTCTATGCGGGTGGGTGGGTGGGATGCATGGATGAGTGAATAAAGGAATGGATGGCTGCGTGGGTACATGTGTGAATGGGTCGATGGATAAAAGAATGAAGTGAATAAATGAATGACATATTTAAATAACTGATTGAATTATTGTAAGGGTGAACTATAGATAATAACCAGCGCTATAAAATTAATCTTGAAAGGTAAGAAAAAAGGACTGGATTATAAAATACCTTACTTTTTGTGATAAACTCAATAGAATGATTTAATAGAAAAGCAATGCTGCAGCCTTCTAGAAAGAAAGAAATGACCGTGTATGACTTTCCTGGGACTGCCATAACAGAGTACCACAGACTGGGTGGTTTAAACCACGGACATTTGTTTCTTCACAGTTCTGGAGACCAAACGTCCAAGAGTCAGATGTTGGCCGGGTTGTTTTCATTCTGAGGCCTCTCTCCCTGGCTGGTCACCTTCCCCTGTGTCTTCACATAGTCATCCCTCTGTGTGTGTCTGTGTCCTAATCTCCTCTTCTTATTAAAGACACCAGTTGTATGTAACTAGGGCCAAACCTAATGGCCTTACTTTAACTTAATTACCTCTTTGACAACCTTATCTCCAGGTACATTCTGAAATGCTGGGGGTCAGCCCTTTAACTTAGGAACCCTGGGGACACAGTTCAGTCCCAAACAGGCTGCAGTAAAAGAGAGCAGGAATGTTCCTCTCACTGGGTCCCAGCAGAGGAGGCCCTGTCTACTCCTCTTTGGGCACCAAAGATGTAGAATGGGCTATTGCATTACCACAATTGGCTAAGGAGAATGCATTTCCTCCCCTGAGACAGCGTGCAACACAGGTGATCGGAATCTAAGCAGGACACCTGGCAAGGTCTGTACATGTGCATTCCAGGGTGAAAAAGATGCTTGCCTGGTGTCTCTTAGCCCCTCCACTTCCAGTTTCAGAATCACATACAACGCAGGTTTTACCTTTGGCATGATCTGTGCTCAGGAGATCCATAGCTATGGGTAGATTAGATTCTCCGCTCCATGCGTAAGTTCACGCAAGATTGCATATATCCAAAACTGAAAGTTGGGAAGACTCTGAATTGGTGCAGGCTGGTTAACGCAGTAACAGACAGGACCCCATCCCAAGCTTTGTCAAGGGGCTGTGCTCATCCTGACCATGCAGGGTCCCAGGCTGATGGGGCAGCCACCGTTTTGATGCTGCCGCTGCGTGCAGAGGGGAGATTTGGTGGGGCCCGGCGTGCTCTGGTCACACCACTCCCACTAAAGCATGCCAGGTGGTCACACCACAGTGAAATGTGAACCCACGGTGTGCTCGGAAGGAGGGAGATGGAGCCATCTGTGAGCAGCTCTCGGGACTATCACGGGACCATGTTCTTCTAAGAGCCTTACTTGACAGAGAAGCATCCTGAAGTTCACATGGTAAGGGGGCAGCTGCGGCCACAGGTAGTTCCAAAGAACTCTGAGGGTCACCAGCCCATTGTTCCCCAGTGTCCCCCACCCAGTGTGTGTGGCATTTTTCTGGGCACAGCCACCTGCCACATTCCTGAGACACAGCAGGTACCACTGCTATGGAGGTACCACTGCTGAGGAGGGCTGTGCTGTGGCCCCACTGTGTCCTCACAGCTGAACCACGGAGAGCCCAGAGCTGCTGCAGTACCTTTAATTTCATTCTGTCTCACGATGGTAGGAGGAGGGAGAGCAAGTGGTGTCCATCTGGGCCTCCAGTGGGACAAGGGGACTGAGTCCCCCAAGCATCGCCAGGCTGCCCGGGCATGGCCTGTGTCCAGCAGAGCCCCCGCTGGCTCTCACATTGCCCTGTCCTGCACCCCAGACAAGCTCCCGCACACCCCGGAAGAATGGAGCTGGGCAGTCCATCTGTGGGTTACAGAGGAACACAAAGTAAAGGTAGTCACTTAAATACACCACTTAAAAAAAGGGCTTAGGTCATGAGCAGGCAATTCATAAAACAAAGGAAAAAATGCAAATATATCTTTCTAAAAACATAGTGATACAGGAAACGCAGGTTAAGTATCAGTGAGACATTATCTTTTCCCATATTGTGAGTGACTAAAGATGCAATAATGGTGGCTCCAATGAGGATGCCGGAAATGAAGGACTTGCACATTCACCACTGGTGGAAATGCAGATGGGAACCTTTCTGGAGAAACAAACTGGCACTCAGTTTGCAAATTCAAGATGTACAAAATATGGGGTGATATGGTTCGGATGTGTCCCCCCTCAATCTCATCTTGAATTGTAGCTCCCATAATTCCCAGGTGCTGTGGGAGGGACCCAGTGGGAGATAATTAAATCCTGGTGGCAGTTTTCCCCCTACTGTTCTCCTGATTGGTGCTGAGTAAGTCTCATGAGATCTGATGGTTTTATAAGAAGTTTCCCCCTTTGCTTGGCTCTCATTTTCTCTTGCCTGCCACCATGTAAGACATGCCTTTCACCTTCTGCCATGATTGTGAGGCCTCCCCAGCCATATGAAATTGTGAGCCCATTAACCCTCTTTTCCTTTATATAAATTGACCAGTCTCGGGTATGTCTTTATCAGTAGCACGAAAATGGACTAATTCACTGAGGAAACAGGAAATCCCCCACCCGCCTTGGCTCCGTGCCGGCTCTCAGACTGGCTGGCTCCCTGCTTGCTCTGTGCTCCCGTCTCTTCCTAAGCAGGTCCTTCGGGGTCTGGAGATTCCACTGGGCCAGGCATTACCAGCAGTCTTGCTTCCTGTGCCTTCCCTGTGAGATTTAGGGGGTACTCTTCCTCTTTCACTATCTGCCCCCAGAGTCAGGGAGTCCTCCCCGTGGATGCCGACCGCAGCTCACTGGGCAGCGTGGCCTTTACAGGTGGTCCCTGGATGAGCCCTGGGCCACTTGCATCTGAGGCATTGGTTAGGTGGAGAGGCTTGGGGCCCACTTGGCTGCATACAGAATCCACAGGATGGAGATTTGGCCAGAGGTAACCGTCAGCCCTTCCATCCTGAAGTCTGTGCAACATTCTCTGATCCAGATGAGGAGCAGCCAGGAAGCAGCATTTGGGTGCCCTCTACCTGCCTACTCACACAGGCTGCGTGGGTCTGGCTGGCTTTTGTCTCATGGCTTGCTCGGTAGGATCTCTGAGTAAATGGCTGGCTTGCGGCACTCAATGCCCTTTGACCCCTAACCTGTACCCTTGGACCCACAGTTCCAAATCTGGAATTTGTCCTAACAGTCAGACAAAGACCCACAGGGGTGTGTACTTTCAGGATGTGCTGCAGAGTGGCTTTGCAGGCTGGAGTTGCCTGTGAGCTCATCACTGAGATATTGGTTCAAGGCACCTGCTCAGCCCACACTCTGGCAGAAGACACTGAGGCAGGATTTGAGGTGCAGAATGCTTATTAGGGATCAAACCCATGCCAGGAGGAGGAGGTAGCAGGATGGGCAGAGGGAGAAGCTCAGGGCTGTGCAGGCTTTGCTTGTCTGGTCCTGAGGGGAGCTGTGGGGCTGTAGCTGGCCTGGCTGGGTCATGGGTGTAGCTGCCTGGCAGGTGGTGTCAGCATTCTCGCTGGGAGGACACTAGGCTGGGAAGGCTCCAGGGCTGGGGTTCTTGAGTGAGCAAACCAAAGCCCACTGTAAACAGAAAAAGAACTAGCGACTTTACTAATCAGAAACCACCAACTCCCCTGTGGCTGGGGCTCCTGCTCTAACTGATTGGGTGCATTGTCTCTGTCTTCCTTCCCCATCCGTCTGAGAGGTCACCGCCCTCGCTGTTCTCTGAACCTCCTCTGTTTCCGAGTGCTGCCCAATTCACGAGTCCTCTAATGGTCAAGTAAACTCACTTCAATGTGTTTTGCCTAAAGTTTTACTTTTATCAGGGTGACTTTCTTTCAGCAGGGTGACTGTGATGTGCACGCTGCCTGCGGCTCAGGCCAACCTGCAGGCACAGATATGGGAGGCTCTGCTGATGGGAGCCTCAGCCTCCTGGAGGGGACTGGAGGCGAAGCTCTCTGAGCTTACAGCAAGGTGAGGAGCATCCAGACCTACAAGGACAGACATCAGGTTGGAAAGTCAGCACAGGAGACTACGACGCACCACAGTTACCTCAGGTCGCGAGGAAGGCTTGGAAAAGGAATGTCCTTTTCACTTGTATTGCTGGTTTTTTTGCCACAAGGATACATGATTAGAAAGGAATCCAGCTTTTGAGATTTTTGTAAAAAGGCATTTTAAAAAGATCCCCTTTGGCTTACCCATTAATGTCTGACTTGACAAGACATGAAGACTCCACATGAAGTTAATTTTCAATTCTTGCTGATAAAAATCCTGGATAAATTAACAGCTACAATAAAAGCCTGCATCAGTTCCACTAAAATGTGAAGGAAATTTATGTTTTCATTTGTGCTGCTTGGGCAATTTCGCACATCATAAGTGAAATTTGTTTTTTTTTTTTTTTTTGAGACGCATGTAATGTAAAGTCACACTTTTTTTTTTTTTTTTTTTTTTGAGACAGAGTCTCACTTCTTTACCCAGGCTGGAGTGCAGTGGTGCACATTTTTTTTTTTTTTTTTTTTTTTTTGAGACAGAGTCTCACTTCTTTACCCAGGCTGGAGTGCAGTGGTGCAATCTCAGCTCTTTACCCAGGCTGGAGTGCAATGGTGCGATCTCAGCTCTTTACCCAGACTGGAGTACAATGGTGTGATCTCAGCTCACTGCAATCTCTGCCTCCCAAATTCAAGCAATTCTCCTGCCTCAGCCTCCTGAGCAGCTGGGATTACAGGCACATGCCAAAACGCCCAGCTAATTTTTGTATGTTTAGTAGAGACAGGGTTTCACCATGTTGGCCAGGCTGGTCTCAAACTCCTGACCTCAAGTGATCCACCTGCTTCGGCCTCCCAAAGTGCTGGGATTACAGGCGTGAACCACCACAGCTGGCCTATTTTTGGTTTTCAATTAATAGCTGGTTGCAACTTCAAGTATTTTTTATAACCTAGGAGCCTCTCCTCTTTCTTTGATAATAACATTTCAAACATAATTTTTTCTAAATGCAAGAAGCTACTGCAGAAAAAAGACAGGGACAGTGCCACATGAGGGCTGAAAATAAAGGTCAAGAATGTCCACACTGGGAAGGGGAAGAGAGCCCAGGGGCGTCTGGCTGGAGAAGAGGGAAGGGTGGCGGCCATGGGTGGCAGCTCTCATTAAGTGGGGCTACCGGTAAAATGCAGGACACTCGCCTAAACATGAATTTCAAATAACAAGTAAGATTTCCGTGTAAGGATAGTCTTGTGCACCCGTTGATGTGCCGTATTCCTATTTGCAGAACCTGGTGCTCCTAGAGAGGTGTGAGTGAGTGAAGACAGGTGTCCTTCAGAGAAATTCATGCAAGGAAGGCAGATTGAGGCCACATGGGGAGGAGGCAGAAGCCCCAGGCCCTGGGATGGGAGAGGCTCCTGAGGCACTGGAGATCTGCAGAGATGGAAAGGGTGGGCAACAGGGCCTCTGATCTTCAGATTTGCTTTCTGCAGTTTCGGTTCCCTGTGGTTAACCTCAGTCTGAAAATATTACATGAAAAATTCCAGAAATAAACAACTCATGGGTTTTAAATCATGCATCATTCTGGGTATTGTTATAATTGTTCTGTTTTATTATCAGTTATGGTGGATCCCTTACTGTGCCTAATTTATAAACTAAGCTTCACCGTGGGTATGTGTGTAGGAAAACACAGCATACATAGGATTCGTTCTCTCCACGGCTTCAGGTGTCCACTGGGGTCTTGGAAAGATTCTCCCTTGGATAAGGGGGCTGCTGTATTGGAAAGGCCAGAGTTGGAAGCCTGTCGTCAGGCTGCTGATGCTGCTGGAGAAGCTCCGTGCAGAAGATGCAATCTGGTGATGATGCCCAGGAGGGCTTGGAGAGCACAGGGTTCTGCCTCCCTCGGGGAGGCTGGACATTTCATGAGGACTCACCTGGGGCAGATAAGGGAGGGATGGCTGAACAGAGGAGGGCATGGGTGAACCCAGTCCTGTCCTGCAGAAACAACTGCAGCCGCCACCTGGGAAATGCACCTGCAGGGAGGGTGGGGCTGGTCTCCAAGAAACAGAAGAGGGAAGAAATGTCTCTGGTCTGGTTCCTGGAAAGCAGAATGTGAGCATGGCTTGCAGAGGAGGTGAGGGCCTGGCTGCAGGGAGAGCTCATACTCCTGGGCCTGGAGCTTTCGCAGGGGCCTGGCAGTGGCTGCTCAAGGAGCTTTGGTGCCAGCGCCCCCCACCCTCTGTTAGTCCTGGGTCATGGCTGCAAGTGAGGGGGCACAACCTTCCAGACACTTTCTCCGCACTCCCTGGCCCCTGCAATCCTCAGCTGGGGCTGCAAGGAGAGCCTTGGCCCTGGCACCCCATTCCCTGGGGGAAGGACACCGCCACAAAGCCAGAGACACAGACCCCCACGCGAGCGGTGCAGGAGGAAACCAGGGCTTGCCTGCACATGAACTGGGTGATATTCATGACCTCTCCCACTGCAGTTTTGTCCAGACCCTTCCTGTTCAGCTAGATAAATGCTGAGCTGTGGGGAGGCAGAGAAGGGACAGAGGCCTCCGCCTGTGATGTCTGCAGTGCTGGGGCCACAACAGAAGCCGCCCACTGGGTGAGGTCTGAGAACCCATGGAGTGGTCTTTGCTTCTGAGCTGGTGCCGGGGGGGGGTGGCCAGCCTTGTTTGCAGTGGGAAGCCAGGCAGGCGTGGGGTGTGGGTGTCTGGGGAGATGGCCTGATTCAAACCCACAAGTTTCCAGCAGTGCCAGAGCCGGCATAGAAGTGATCCAAAGGCAACAGTAGTTTGTGGGCAGTGCGGCAGTCAGGAGATGGGCCCCAGGCTGCCTGCAGGATACAGGGAGGACACCACACATCACTGGGTGCCAGCAGGCATCTGTGGTTCCCCTAGGACTGATGGGGAGATGCCAGCAGAGAGTGGGGAAAAGACAGAAGCCCTGGCCACAGCCCTGTCCCTCACTGGAGTCATCCCTGAGTGAGGGGGGAATGAAAACTGATGCCTGGTTTTTCTTGGAGTTGACTGGATTTATTTTCCTTCACTGTCTGGAAGTGGAGCTTAACCAAGAGATGAAGTTGCATGCCTGAAAATGTGCAGAACACTACTTTTCTTGTACCCTTTGTTTGTGGCATGGGAAGTACTTTTTTCTGCACAAGGTGCATATTTGGAACTCTGGAAGTTTTGACCCCAGGTACGCCCCATGGGAGCTGGATAAAGGAGTTTCTGACGTGTGTCTGGGTTTGAAAATGCTCTGCTGGGGGCTGATGGAAGGAGAGACAACATCGGGGGTTGTGCAGAGAGGATCGGAAAACACACACCTCTGATGGGCAAAGCAGAGGAGCCAACTGCCAGGCAGAGAGAGGAGGACGGAGGAGCCCCTTCCCCTGCATCAGGACCCGGGGGTGGGAGGCTTGGAGGCTGGGAGAGCAACAACGAGGACCAGAGATGCAGCAGGGCCTCCCAGCTCTGCCTCCGCAGGCCACACTCCAGCACAGACTAGAAAGAGCCTCTGTGCTTTTCCTCAGACTCAGGAACAGCAGAGGGCCGAGAGCTGGCTATGTCTTTCCAGCCTGAATTTGAGCTGCAGCTGGAGCTACAAACTGTGAGATGGGAGTCCCTCTGCACTGGAGCACGGCTCTGCCAAACTTTCAGGGCTTGCCTGGGGAGGGAATGGTGTATCTTCCTCCTGGGCCACAGCATCTGCAGGCACTCAGGGCACTCAGGGAAGGCATCCTCACATACCCATGGAAGTCAGTAACTCCCATGTCATGCCCTATGTTTCAGATTTGTGCTTCTTGTGTTTTCCTGCAGTAAAAATGGGATAACTTGGTTGGGAAGCAGTGATAATCTCTGAATTGAGGGAATTTGCAGAGACAAGATACTGTGGCAAATATAAACAGAACTGGATTTTTTCCTCAGCTGAGGCTCCTGTATGTGAACTCTAATTATCAATAGATCTTAAAACAGATAATGCTGGCAGGTGTTGAGTCCTTACGGCATCTTTATGAGGCACCTACTATTGTTTCCACCTTTCAGATGAGGAAAACGAGCCTTGATAATGTTCCAACAGCAAGTGAGTACAGGGTCTGGAACGGATAGCAAGTCTCATTTGGAAAATACACATTATTTGAATACATTGAAAACAAGTATGATGATGTTTATATACCATAGAAACATTGAGTCCAAGTTCTATGATTTACTCCTACATAATGCATTAACTATTTAACGCATCTATTAAACTTCTGTGGCTTTACTTTAAAATTGCATGTTTTCGTGAGGCACAACGGAGCAAGGATGGATTCATTTGCCCACACGTAGCTTGCAAGAAGCCTGCCTTGGGTCCTAGGCAGGCCAGCTGGACGTGATTGTTAACAGACACCGACAGCTTCTAACCTGGGGCTCATGCTCCCTACTTGGTGGCAAAGGTGGGATTTGGGATGAGACTGTCTCCCCGTGACGCGATGCCCATCCTCACGCATCTGAGGGAAAGAACAGCGGCTCATTCTGCAATTTCCCTCCATGTTTATTTGGTGCTAGAACATAACCACACCTGTCCTTTCTACCTTACAAGTCAATGGGCTCCCTTAGAATCTAAAGTTACTCCACTGCTGAATCAAAAAATATTCGAGCACTGTCAGATTTGCAGATGGCTGACACACGCACGGAGACCCTCTCAGCTGTGGAAGACATTGCTATGAACTGCGGGACGTCTACACTTCTGCCAATCTCAGAGCCGGGAGCTGTCCTGAGACCCAGGCCTCCTGCCCTGGCCCCAGTTGGTAAAGGCTTCTTGGGATGTGGTTTGCTCTTGGTCTAGTGTCTGTGCCCTTCAACTCCCAGAATTCTTGGGGCAGGTTTGAGTTTCCCAGATTACTTTTTAGCTCCTCCTTCCTGGGGAACCCCTGCTGGCCTCTGTGGCCATGTGGCTCAGAGGGCTTCACCTACAGGACACCGGCAGGCTTCCCCTCTGCCTCCTCCCCAGCCTTGGTGTCTGCCCTTTCTAAGGGGAGATGGGGCCTGGGGAAGCTGTGCCAGGCAGACTCTTCCTACGTGAGCTTCCAGCAGAGCAGAGCTTAGTGGCAGCTCACAGGAAGCATCTGGATTATGTAGGAATTCAGCCTCTTCTTACTTCCTCATTGTATTAGTCTGTTTTCACGCTGCTAATAAAGACATATCCCAGACTGGGTAACTTATTAGAGGAAGAGGTTTAATGGACTCACAGTTCCACATGGCTGGGGAGGCCTCACAATCATGGCAGAAGGCTAAGGAGAAGCAAAGACACCTCTTACATGGCGGCAGGCAAGAGAATGTGTGCAGGGGAACTGCCCTTTATAAAACCATCAGATCTCATGAGACTTAGTCACTATCATTAGAACGGCATGAGAAAAACCCACCCCCATGATTCAATTACCTCCCACCAGGTCCCTCCCATGACATGGGGATTATGGGAGCTACAATTCAAGATGAAATGTGGGTGGGGACACAGTCAAACCAGATCACTCATTAACACCACTCAAACCCACTTCACATGGAGAGTTTTTTTTATGTTTTTTATTTTATTATACATAAAATTAGGAAATTTATCTCTTAAATCTATCAAAAAATACGTAGCATTATTTAACAATTTTTTATGTTAGACATAAAAGAAACTTGGGCCTTGCTTCCTTTTGCCATTTAAGTTTTCCCCATGACCTTTAAGTGCAGAGCTTTTTAATAATCCAAAGCAAACTTGATTCTTTAAACTAAAGGAAGAATATTAGTGTGTATAAAATCTTCAATGGTCACATGGGAAATCTTTGTGTCAGAGCTGTTCTGCTTGGATTACAGTGTGGCTGGCTGGTTGGGGAAATGAGTTTCTTATTCTGAGTTATGCCAGAGCTTCTGTGCAGCAAACTACACCCCTTCCAAGGGCACACCTGGGAGTGGAGCTGCCCGGAGAGGCAGGGCTTCCAGGAGATTTAGAGAAAGAGAAGTGGCTGATGCTTTGTTTGTGTTTGTTTTGCACTGACAGGCAATGGAGGAAAAGTAGTAAGACATTTAAATTCAAAGAAAAAACTGCAATTTTTTTTTCATCCTAGAAAACTCTTGTTCAACTAAAGCTATAAATTATGAAGGAAAATCCAACATATGGTGTGCAGGGAAGGGGAAGCCTCAGGGTCAGGAGAGGCCCTGCGTGGTGACTAGGAGCCTGGAGTCAGGTGGGGGCACATCCTGAGTTCTGCTCCTGCAAATCTAACCGCATCTCAACACTCTCATGGCCCATCCAATGCGGCTTGCAAACCAGCTACAGAATGTGAAGGGCTCAGTGCAAATTAAAAACCCATGGCCCCTTCTCAAAAAATTATAAACCATTTCAGACCAGTGACAGCAGAGCA
The DNA here is from genome assembly GCF_029281585.2 of Gorilla gorilla gorilla. Classification (NCBI taxonomy): domain Eukaryota; kingdom Metazoa; phylum Chordata; class Mammalia; order Primates; family Hominidae; genus Gorilla; species Gorilla gorilla. The sequence goes on from NC_073236.2 coordinate 138,573,629, forward strand.
TTAGACCAGGTAGGACTCTCTGGGCAGGGCCCGGGTGACGCTCGGTCCATGCGTCCAGGACAGTGGCCCTGAAGGTCGCTTTCTCACGTTTGCATTTGCCTGTTCCATCCTCTCCAATCCCAGCCCCACTGGCCTGGGAGACACACTTTCTCCATCTCACAGGTGAGACATGCACGCTTCAAGTGTTAAAGGAGCATTCCTGGAGACGTCTGTTCGGCGGGTCTGGATCCAGGCACCTGCCTGACCATTCCACATCCCATTCAGAGAATCCAGCCTTCCCCATCCTGTGGTGGCTGGGCCAGCCCGTATTTTGAGGTCTTGGCAGATCGAGGTGCTTCTGCTCAGTGCAGGCAGCATCGAAGCCTGATGATGTACCCTCCATGGTCGTCAAAATGAAACTGTCTGAGAGTCGATTTCCCCTTTATACGTTCCATTACAAGGTTCTTATATTACAGGAAAAAATAGCTGAAATGTTTAAGATGTCAATATTTGTGTTTTCCTGTCAACTTTAGCTTTAATATTCCACCGTATTCATAGTCTTCAAGCCTGGGACAACTCCATATCGTGCTAAATGCTTCAATGCGGAAGGTGATACTGGATATAGTGAAATATTTGGGGGCTGCTGGACATACTTTGTCAATGATTTCTAGGTAAAACTCCTACTTTGGAAGTATTGAAAATTGCCACATGGAGGAGATAGGTGGCTTAAGTTGAAAGTGGTATTTGAAAGGTTACTAAATCTCTCCTGACACATAAACATCAACGAATTACTTCACGGTCTGTTTTATCTTTCACAGTCTACTTAAAATATTGAAATAAATAGTAGCTCCACTTTTCAGATAGTGTCCTTATAGCAATAAATGCGTAAAGAAGAAGTAAAATATTTAGAAATGTCACCATGATTTAGCTAATTCTCATGTATTCTAATATATAATTGGAAACATAAAAACATTATTTGTACTCCAATAATCATGCATGAGCATTTTTTCCTGGATAAAGTATTGACATTTCCAGTTAGGAACTCTCTTTTTATCTCCTGTATATCTAATCTGTTGTATTTCTGCAGTTTTTGCCTTGTTTTTCTCATGAGGATTTCCACAGGCCTTATTTGGAAGAGCACTGAACAGACTTCAAGGTAGGCTTGCTATCAGCGGGTTGACAGGTGTCCCTGAGCTTGATATTAGCAGGTTCACAGGGTGCCCTTGGGCACAAGGGTCTCCCACCTGACCAGCCCAGGCTCTCCCCCAACACCCACCTCTTCCACCCAGGTGCTGTGTGGACCTGATGTTAACTCTGCAAAGTCACTGATATGGTTTGAATCCATGTCCCCACCCAAACCTCACGTTGAATTACAATCCCCAGGGTTGGAAGAGGGGCCTGGTGGGAGGTGACTGGGTCATGGGTGACTTCTCACGAATGGGTTAGCAGCATCCTTCTCCTAGTGAGTGAGTTCTTGTGAGATCTGGTGGTTGAAGCGTGCAGAACCTTCCTCTCCTCTCCTCTCTTCCTCCTGCTCCCGCCTTGTGACACGCCTCGCTCCCTCTGCCTTCCACTACAATTGGAAGCTTCGTGAGGCCTCCCCAGAAGCAGAAGCTGCTGTTTCCTCTACAGCTTACAGAACCACGAGTCAGTGAAACCCCTTTTCTTTATAAGTTACCCTGCCTCAGGTATTTCTTTATACCATTATGAGAATGACCTGAGTCAGTCACCTTTGCCTTAAAGTAAAGCCAGTGATGACAAAGAGTCTATATGACTCTTTACACACTCATGAATGTAAAACATTACACATATTTCATTTTCATCCTAAGTATCTGTTTAAGAATAAAGAAGAAAAGAGAGAAGAATCAAATAGATGCAATAAAAAATGATAAAGGGGATATCACCACCAATCCCACAATAATACAAACTACCATCAGAGACTACTATAAACACCTCTATGCAAATAAACTAAAAAATATAGAAGAAATGGATAAATTCCTGGACACACACACCCTCCCAAGACTAAACCAGGAAGAAGTTGAATCTCCGAACAGACCAATAACAGGCTCTGAAACTGAGGTAATAATAGCCTACCAACCAGTCCAGGACCAGACAGATTCACAGCCAAATTCTACCTGAGGTACAAAGAGGAACTGGTACCATTCCTTCTGACACTATTCCAATCAATAGAAAAAGAGGGAATCCTCCCTAACTCATTTTATGAGGCCAACATCATCCTGATCCCAAAGCCTGGCAGAGACACAACAAAAAAAATGAATTTTAGACCAATATCCCTGATGAACATAGATGCAAAAATCCTCAATAAAATACTGGCAAACTGAATCCAGCAGCACATTAAAAAGCTTATCCACCACGATCAGGTTGGCTTCATCCCTGGGATGCAAGGCTCGTTCAACATATGCAAATCAATGAACATAATCCATCACGTAAACATAACCAATGACAAAAACCACAGGATTATCTCAATAGATGCAGAAAAGGCCTTTGATGAAATTCAGCAGCCCTTCTTGCTAAAAACTCTGAATAAACTGGGTATTGATGGAACATATCTCAAAATAATAAGAGCTATTTATGACAAACCTACAGCCAGTATCATACTGAATGGGCAAAAACTGGAAGTATTCCCTTTGCAAACTGGCACAAGACAAGGATGCCCTCTCTCACCACTCCTATTCAACATAGTGTTGGAAGTTCTGGCCAGGGCAATCAGGCAAGAGAAAGAAATAAAGTGTATTCAATTAGGAAAAGAGGAAGTCAAATTGTCCCTGTTTGCAGATGACATGATTGTATATTTAAAAAACCCTATTGTCTCAGCCCCAAATCTCAAGCTGATAAGCAACTTCAGTAAAGTCTCAGGATACAAAATCAATGTGCAAAAATTGCAAGCATTCCTGTACACCAACAACAGACAAACAGAGAGCCAAATCATGAGTGAACTCCCATTCACAATTGCTTCAAAGAGAATAAAATACCTAGGAATCCAACTTACAAGGGATGTGAAGGACCTCTTCAAGGAGAACTACAAACCACTGCTCAAAGAAATAAAAGAGGACACAAACAATTGGAATAACATTCCATGCTCATGGATAGGAAGAATAAATATTGTGAAAATGGCCATACTCCCCAAGGTAATTTATAGATTCAGTGCCATCCCCATCACGCAACCAATGACTTTCTTCACAGAATTGGAAAAAACTACTTTAAAGTTCATATGGAAGCAAAAAAGAGCCCGCACTGCCAAAACAATCCTAAGCAAAGAGAACAAAGCTGGAGGCATCACGCTACCTGACTTCAAACTATACTATGAGGCTACAGTAACCAAAACAGCATGGTACTTGTACCAAAACAGACATATAGACCAATGGAACAGAATAGAAGCACCACACATCCACAACCATCTGATCTTTGACAAACCTGACAAAAAGAAATGGGGAAATGATTCCCTATTTAATAAATGGTGCTGGGAAAACTGGCTAGCCATATGTAGAAAGCTGAAACTGGATCCTTTCCTTAAATCTTATACAAAATTAATTCAAGATGGATTAAAGACTTAAATGTGAGACCTAAAACCATAAAAACTCTAGAAGAAAACCTAGGCAATACCATTCAGGACATAGGCATGGGCAAGGACTTCATGACTAAAACACCAAAAACAATGGGAACAAAAGCCAAAATAGACAAATGGGATCTAATTAAACTAAAAAGCTTCTGCACAGCAAAAGAAACTACCATCAGAGTGAACAGGCAACCTACAGAATGGGAGAAAATTTTTGCCATCTACCCATCTGACAAAGAGCTAATATCCAGAATCTACAAAGAATGCAAACAAATTTACAAGAAAAAAACAACCCCATCAAAAAGTAGGCAAAGGATATGAACAGACCCTTCTCAAAAGAAGACATCTATGCAGCCAACAGACACATGAAAAGATGCTCATTGTCACTGGTCATCAGAGAAAGAAATGCAAATCAAAACCACAATGAAATACCATCTCATGCCAGTTAGAATGGCAATCATTAAAAAGTTAGGAAACAACAGATGCTGGAGAGGATGTGGAGAAATAGGAACTCTTTTACACTGTTAGTGGGAGTGTAAATTAGTTCAACCATTGTGGAAGACAGTGTGGCGATCCCTCAAGGATCTAGAAATAGAATTACCATTTGACCCAGCAATCCCATTACTGGGTATATTCCCAAAGGATTATAAATCATGCTACTGTAAAGACACATGCACACATATGTCTACTGCAGCACTATTCACAATAGCAAAGACATGGAACCAACCCAAATGTCCATCAATGATAGATTGGATTCAATTGTGCCACAAGAAAATGTGGCACATATACACCATGGAATACTATGCAGCCATTAAAAAGGATGAGTTCATGTCCTTTGCAGGGACATGGATGAAGCTCGAAACCATCATTCTCAGCAAACTATCACAAGGACAGAAAACCAAACACCACATGTTCTCACTCACAGGTAGGAAATGAACAATGAGATCACTCGAACACAGGAAGGGGAACATCGCACACCGGGGCCTGTCAGGGGCTGGGGAGCTGGGGGAGGGATAGCATTAGGAGAAATACCTAATGTAAATAACGAGTTGATAGGTATGGCAAACGAACATGGCACATGTATACCTATGTATCAAACCTGCACATTGTGCATGTGTACCCTAGAACTTAAAGTTCGAAAAAAAAAAGAAAAGAAAGAAATAACCACTTAACCTCTTGTATGCCAGGGGACACCATGGTAAAAAACCAGGCGTGGTCCCTGGGAAGAAAAGGTGGCTTATTGGAAAAGACGAACAGCAAGCCAAAGACAAAGAGCAATTTGATCTAAGTGTCCTGGTTGCTCATCACTGATGAAACAATTCTAAAATACTACAATGTGAGAGCTGACCCAGTCAGGGTCAGGTAGGTCAGAGGAGGCTGTGTTGTGGAAAAGGCTTTTAATATGAGGTGGGAAGAATTCCTGGAAACAAGCAAGGGAGGAAAAGCCACACACCAGATGCCAGGAGGGGAGGACAATGGATTATCAGTGGCAGGAGTGGCTCTGGGGACAGAAACGGCCCAAGTAAGAGCATGCCATGGCTTGGGAGGAAGCCATACTGAGCAAATCATTATCACCACGGTAAGGACTAACATTTGCAGACATTTCCACCCACCAAGACTGTTTAAATATTCTACTTGTATTAATTAATTAACAATCTGATGAGGAAAGCAGTGTTATTTTTCCCATGTTACATGAAAGGGAACTAAGGCACAGACACATGGATGAGTAAGTGAAACTGAGATTCCAATTACAGTTGGGAAGTAGAACTCTTGTCTCTGAACATGACTTTACTCTCTGGGAAACACTTGCCCAGGAAGATGAAGTTGCAGATACATTTGTTTGTTCAACGAATGTCCTGAAAATCAATAACCCGGACACCAGATCTCACTAGACTTGGCCACGACAAGAACTGGCAATGGGCTCCTCAGACACCCTCTGCTCTCTGAGACGCCCTCAGCGCCCCTCCCTGTGGCACCACTGTCTCCTCATCCCAGCATGGTCTCCCCTAGGAAGACCCAACCTGAGCCAGGCCCTGCCCCTCCTGAGTGAGCTGCCAGCCCAGCCCAGCTTTGTCAAAAGGTTATTCAGTTGTTTTTCCCCCAGAGATTTGACTGTCAGCGGAATAAAACAAACAAACAAACAAACAAAAAACACAAAAAAACTTCTTAATTGTTCACTTATTTAGAACAAGAATGTATCCCCAAATTGATTTTTGTTCACTTATTTGGGGCAAAAATGTACCCTAAAATTTTCTTTAGAGAATTCTGACCCATCTAGGAAGGTACAGGTGGAAATACTTTATTTAGATGACTAACTTCGGGTGGTTCCAAGATGGCCAAATAGGAAGAGCTCCAGTCTACAGCTCCCAGTGTGAGCGACGCAGAAGATGGGTGATTTCTGCATTTCCAACTGAGGTACCGGGTTCATCTCACTGGGGCTTGTCGGACAGTGGGTGCAGGACAGTGCCTGCAGCACACCGAGTGTGAGCCGAAGCAGGGTGAGGCATCACCTCACCTGGGAAGCGCAAGGGGTCAGGGAATTCCCTTTCATAGCAAAGCAAAGCTGTGACAGACGGCAGCTGGAAAATCGGGTCTCTCCCACCATAATACTGCGCTTTTCCAACGGTCTTAGCAAACGGCACACCAGGAGATTATACCCCACGCCTGGCTCAGAGGGTCCTATGCCCACAGAGCCTTGCTCACTGCTAACACAGCAGTCTGAGATCCAACTGCAAGGCGGCAGCGAGGCTGGGGGAGGGGCATCCGCCATTGCTGAGGCTTGAGTAGGTAAACAAAGCGGCCAGGAAGCTCGAACTGGGTGGAGCCCACCGCAGCTCAAGGAGGCCTGCCTGCCTCTGTAGACTCCACCTGTGGGGGCAGGGCACAGACAAACAAAAGGCAGCAGAAACCTCTGCAGACTTAAATGTCCCTGTCTGACAGGTTTGAAGAGAGTAATGGTTCTCCCAGCATGGAGTTTGTGATCTGAGAACGGACAGACTACCTCCTCAAGAGGGTCCCTAACCCCCAAGTAGCCTAACTGGGAGGCACCCCCGAGGAGGGGCAGACTGACACCTCACACAGCCGGGTACCCCTCTGAGACGAAACCTCCAGAGGAAGGATCAGACAGCAACATTTGCTGTTCAGCAATATTCGCTGTTCTGCAGCCTCTGCTGCTGATACCCAGGCAAACAGGGTCTGGAGTGGACCTCCAGCAAACTCCAACAGACCTGCAGCTGAGGGTCCTGACTGTTAGAGGGAAAACTAACAAACAGAAAGGACATCCACACCAAAACCCCATCTGTATGTCACCATCATCAAAGACCAGAGGTAGATAAAACCACAAAGATGGGGAAAAAACAGAACAGAAAAACTGAAAATTCTAAAAATCGAATGCCTCTCCTCCTCCAAAGGAACGCAGCTCCTCACCAGCAATGGAACAAAGCTGGACGGAGAATGACTTTGACGAGTTGAGAGAAGAAGGCTTCAGACAATCAAACTTCTCCGAGCTAAAGGAGGAAGTTCGAGCCCATCGCAAAGAAGTTAAAAACCTTGAAAAAAGATTAGACAAATGGCTAACTAGAATAACCAATGCAGAGAAGTCCTTAAAGGACCTGATGAAGCTGAAAACCAAGGCACGAGAACTGTGTGATGAATGCACAAGCTTCAGTAGCCAATTCAATCAACTGGAAGAAAGGGTATCAGTGATTGAAGATCAAATGAATGAAATGAAGTGAGAAGAGAAGTTTAGAGAAAAAAGAATAAAAAGAAATGAACAAAGCCTCCAAGAAATATGGGACTATGTGAAAAGACCAAATCTATGTCTGATTGGTGTACCTGAAAGTGATGGGGAGAATGGAACCAAGTTGGAAAACACTCTGCAGTATATTATCCAGGAGAACTTCCCCAACCTAGCAAGGCAGGCCAACATTCAAATTAGGAAATACAGAGAATGCCACAAAGATACTCCTCGAGAAGAGCAACTCCAAGACACATAATTGTCAGATTCACCAAAGTTGAAATGAAGGAAAAAATGTTAAGGGCAGCCAGAGAGAAAGGTCGGGTTGCCCACAAAGGGAGGCCCATCAGACTAACAGCTGATCTCTCGGCAGAAACTCTATAAGCCAGAAGAGAGTGGGGGCCAATATTCAACATACTTAAAGACAAGAATTTTCAACCCAGAATTTCAGATCCAGCCAAACTAAGCTTCATAAGTGAAGGAGAAATAAAATCCTTCACAGACAAGCAAATGCTGAGAGATTTTGTCACCACCAGACCTGCCCTAAAAGAGCTCCTGAAGGAAGCACTAAACATGGAAAGGAACAACTGGTACCAGCCACTGCAAAAACATGCCAAATTGTAAAGACCATCGATGCTAGGAAGAAACTGCATCAACTAACGAGCAAAATAACCAGCTAACATCATAATGACAGGATCAAATTCACACATAACAAAATTAACCTTAAATGTAAATGGGCTAAATGTTCCAATTAAAAGACACAGACTGGCAAATTGGATAAAGAGTCAAGACCCATCAGTGTGCTATATTCAGGAAACCCATCTCACATGCAGAGACACACATAGGCTCAAAATAAAGGGACAGAGGAAGATCTACCAAGCAAATAGAAAACAAAAAAAGGCAGGGGTTGCAATCCTAGTCTCGGATAAAACAGACTTTAAACCAACAAAGATCAAAAGAGACAAAGAAGGCCATTACATAATAGTAAAGGGATCAATTCAACAAGAAGAGCTAACTATCCTAAATATACATGCACCTAATACAGGAGCATCCAGATTCATAAAGCAAGTCCTTAGAGACCTACAAAGAGACTTAGACTCCCACACAATAATAATGGGAGACTTTAACACCCCACTGTCAACATTAGACAGATCAACGAGACAGAAAGTTAACAAGGATATGCAGGAATTGAACTAAGCTCTGCACCAAGTGGACCTAATAGACATCTATAGAACTCTCCACCCCAAATCAACAGAACATACATTCTTCTCCGCACCACACCCTCACCTATTCCAAAATTGACCACATAGTTGGAAGTAAAGCACTCCTCAGCAAATGTAAAACAATAGAAATTATAATAAACTGTCTCTCAGACCATAGTGCAATCAAACTAGAACTCAGGATTAAGAAACTCACTCAAAACTGCTCAACTACATGGAAACTGAACAACCTGCTCCTGAATGAATACTGGGTACATAATGAAATGAAGGCTGAAATAAAGATGTTCTTTGAAACCAACGAGAACAAAGACACAACATACCAGAATCTCTGGGACACATTTAAAGCAGTGTGTAGAGGGAAATTTATAGCACTAAATGCCCACAAGAGAAAGCAGGAAAGATCTAAAATTGACACCCTAACGTCACAATTAAAAGAACTAGAGAAGCAAGAGCAAACACATTCAAAAGCTAGCAGAAGGCAAGAAATAACTAAAATCCGAGCAGAACTGAAGGAAATAGAGACACAAAAAACCCTTCAAAAAATCAGTGAATCCAGGAGCTGGTTTTTTTTGAAAAGATCAACAAAATTGATAGACCGCTAGCAAGACTAATAAAGAAGATCCCACAGATGACCATCAGAGACTACTATAAACACCTCTACACAAATAAACTAGAAAATCTAGAAGAAATGGATAAATTACTCGACACACATACTCTCCCAAGACTAAACCAGGATGAAGTTGAATCTCTTAATAGACCAGCAACAGGCTCTGAAATTGAGGCAATAATTAATAGCTTACCAACCAAAAAAAGTCCAGGACTGGACAGATTCACAGCCGAATTCTACCAGAGGTACAAGGAGGAGCTGGTACCATTCCTTCTGAAACTATTCCAATCAATACAAAAAGAGGGAATCCTCCCTAACTCATTCTATGAGGCCAGCATCATCCTGATACCAAAGCCGGGCAGAGACACAACAAAAAAAGATAATTTTAGACCAATATCCCTGATGAACATTGATGCAAAAATCCTCAATAAAATACTGGCAAAACGAATCCAGCAGCACATCAAAAAGCTTATCCACCATGATCAAGTGGGCTTCATCCCTGGGATGCAAGGCTGGTTCAACATATGCAAATCAATAAACGTAATCCAGCATATAAACAGAACCAAAGACAAAAACCACATGATTATCTCAATAGATGCAGAAAAGGCCTTTGACAAAATTCAACAGCCTTTCATGCTAAAAACTCTCAATAAATTAGGTATTGATGGGATATATCTAAAAATAATAACAGCTATTTATGACAAACCCACAGCTGATATCATACGGAATGGGCAAAAACTGGAAGCATTCCCTTTGAAAACTGGCACAAGACAGGGATGCCCTCTCTCACCACTCCTATTCAACATAGTGTTGGAAGTTCTGGCCAGGGCAATCAGGCAGGAGAAAGAAATAAAGTGTATTCAGTTAGGAAAAGAGGAAGTCAAATTGTCCATGTTCACATATGACATGATTGTATATTTAGAAAACCCCATCGTCTCAGCCCAAAATCTCCTTAAGCTGATAAGCAACTTCAGCAAAGTCTCAGGATACAAAATCAATGTACAAAAATCACAAGCATTCTTATACACCAATAACAGACAAACAGAGAGCCAAATCATGAGTGAACTCCCATTCACAATTGCTTCAAAGAGAATAAAATACCTAGGAATCCAACTTAGAAGGGATGTGAAGGACCTCTTCAAGGAGAACTACAAACCACTGCTCAATGAAATAAAGGAGGACACAAACAAATGGAAGAACATTACATGCTCATGGATAGGAAGAATAAATATTGTGAAAATGGCCATACTGCCCAAGGTAATTTATAGATTCAGTGCCATCCCCATGAAGCTACCAATGACTTTCTTCACAGAATTGGAAAAAACTACAGTTCATATGGAACCAAAAAAGAGCCTGCTTTGCCAAGTCAATCCTAAGCCAAAGAACATAGCTGGAGGCATCATGCTACCTGACTTCAAACTATACTACAAGGCTACAGTAACCAAAACAGCATGGTACTGGTACCAAACAGACATATAGACCAATGGAACAGAACACAGCCCTCAGAAATAATGCCACACATCTACAACTATCTGATCTTTGACAAACCTGACAAAAACAAGAAATGGGGAAAGGATTCCCTATTTAACAAACGGTGCTGGGAAAACTGGCTAGCCATATGTAGAAAGCTGAAACTGGACCCTTTCCTTACACCTTATACAAAAGTTAATTCAAGATGGATTAAAGACTTAAATGTTAGACCTAGAAGAAAACCTAGGCAATACCATTCAGGACATAGGCATGGGCAAGGACTTCATGGCTAAAACACCAAAAGCAATGGCAACAAAAGCCAAAATTGACAAATGGGATCTAATTAAACTAAAGAGCTTCTGCACAGCAAAAGAAACTACCATCAGAGTGAACAGGCAACCTACAGAATGGGAGAAAATTTTTGCAATCTACTCATCTGACAAAGGGCTGATATCCAGAATCTACAAAGAACTCAAACAAATTTACAAGAAAAAAACAACCCCATCAACAAGTGGGCGAAGGATATGAACAGACACTTCTCAAAAGAAGACATTTATGCAGCCAACAGACACATGAAAAACTGCTCATCATCACTGGCCATCAGAGAAATGCAAATCAAAACCACAATGATATATCATCTCACACCAGTTAGAATGGCGATCATTAAATGCTCAGGAAACAACAGGTGCTGGAGAGGATGTGGAGAAATAGGAACACTTTTACACTGTTGATGGGACTGTAAACTAGTTCAACCATTGTGGAAGTCAGTGTGGCAATTCCTCAGAAATCTAGAACTGGAAATACCATTTGACCCAGCCATCCCATTACTGGGTATATACCCAAAGGAATATAAATCATGCTGCTATAAAGACACACGCACACGTGTGTTTATTGCGGCACTACTCACAATAGCAAAGACTTGGAACCAACCCTAATGTCCAACAATGATAGACTAGATTAAGGAAATGTGACACATATACACCATGGAATACTATGCGGCCATAAAAAATAATGAGTTCATGTCCTTTGTAGGGACATGGATGAAGCTGGAAACCATCATTCTCAGCAAACTATCACAAGGACAGAAAACCAAACACCGCATGTTCTCACTCATAGGTGGGAATTGAACAATGAGAACACGTGGACACAGGAAGGGGAACATCACACACCGGGGCCTGTTGTGGGGTGGGAGGAGTGGGGAGGGATAGCATTAGGAGATATACCTAATGTAAATCACGAGTAATGGATGCAGCACACCAACATGGCACATGTATACATATGTAACTAACCTGCACATTGTGCACATGTACCCGAGAGCTTAAAGTATAATAAAAAATATATATATATTAAAAAAAAAAGAAAGAGCATCTTTTTCTTTACATATCTATGTAGTCCAGGTCTTCCTGGAATTCCTGGTTGTGACAATCCTAGCAAGGTTCTTTCCATCAGTTTCAGGGCAGTTTGCTGCCTGTATCCTTTGCAGCTGTTCAGCTTCACCAGTTTTGGTAACTGTGGCAAAGGCAATGCTTTGTTCACTAAAATATTTTAGTTTTCCATTGGGCACTTGACAAGATGATATTTCTCATCATGAAGACATGACGTCTCATGATTTCATGGAGGCAAGTGAGTGTTGCTGGCCAGTAAGGCATGGGCAAGAGGGGTGTGCGCCCCCTTCTCTCTGCTTCCATAGTGGCCTTGGGGTTTCTGTGTTGAAGATGCTGACCCTCCAAGGAGGAAGCTTACATTCTTGAATCACCTCTTGGAAAAGAGCAACTGTGTGGAGCTACCCAGCCAGGAATATCTGTGTTGTCATTTATACTTGGGAGCTGTTTGCCGCAGAAGCCAGCTGACAGTTGCTCTGAAAGGCAGTGCCACTCCTGTGCCCTAGTGGGACTGAAACGCTCCCAGGTTCTACGTGGGCATCACCGGTGGCCTCTGAGGGTGGGCTGTGCAGTCGTGGAGACGCATTTTAAAGGGTTTAATGCATCATGGAACTTCTTTCGGTCAAAAGATAGACTGCAGGTGATCTCTTCTCTGCCAGTGCCTCCTTGGGATTGGGGTAAAAACTCCTCCATCTTCCCATCCTCATGAAAGCAACCACAATTTACAGCTGCATTTATGTGTGCTTATGCTGCCAGGCACAATTTCCCTAATTCTCAACAATTTCATGAGGTAGAGACAATTGTTATTCTAATTTTGCAAATGAGGACATTAAGGCTGCAGCACCCGTGAGTCATGGAGCTCAGTTCCACATCACTTAGAGGTGCATGTCCAAATTACGTGGTCCTGTAGCTCCTAAAAGGATGTGGTTTTGCACATTTAATTCTTCACTTATCCCATAGCACATCTTCATGTTAACATCAATGGGTTAAAACACAAAACGTATTTCAAGAAGAAATTGTCATACTGTAAAATTTTATTAGTATAGCTAAGACTGACATTTTCTACATAAAGCAAAGGATTTATCAAATAAGTTGTCCGATATGGTTTGGTCTGTGTTCCTGCCCAAATCTCGTGTTGAAATGTCATCCCCAGTGTTGGAGGAGGGGCCTGGGTGGAGGTGATGGGATCATGGGTGGATTCTCAGGTAGTATCTGGCACCACCCCCTCGTTGCTGTTCTCAGGATGGTGAATTCTTATGAGATCTGATTGTTTAAAAGTCTATGGCTTTCTTTTCATATGTCCTTTGGCTGCATGAATGTCTTCTTTTGAGAAGTGTCTGTTCATATCCTTCACCCACTTTTTGATGGGGTTGTTTTTTTCTTGTAAATTTAAGTTCTTTGTAGATTCTGGATATTAGCCCTTTGTCAGATGGATAGATTGCAAAAATTTTCTCCCATTATGTAGGTTGCCTGTTCACTCTGATGATAGTTTCTTTTGCTGTGCAGAAGCTCTTTAATCAGATCCCATTTGTCAATTCTGGCTTTTATTGCCATTGCTTTTGGTGTTTTAGTCATGAAGTCTTTGCCCATGCCTATGTCATGAATGGTATTACCTTGATGGGTGCGGCAAACCACCATGGCACATGTATACCTATATAACAAACCTGCACGTTCAGCACATGTGCCCCAGAAATCAGAAATTAAAGTGCATATATATAGTCTATGGCACCTCCTCTCACCTTGTTTTCTCTTGCTCCTGCCCCCACCATGTGAGACACCTGCTTATCCTCTGCCTTCCCCCAGGATTGGAAGCTTCCTGAGGCCTCCATAGAAGCAGATGCCACCATGCTTCCTACACAGCCTGCAGAACTGTGAGCCAGTTAAGCCTATTTTCTTATAAATTACTCAGTCTCAGGTATTTCTTTATAGCAATGCAAGAACAGCCTAATGCATTCTCTCTTCTGGATATGTTTGTTTTTTCCAGATGAGACCTATCCTTATGGAAACATCTAGCCCATTGAATGAGCCTGTTCTAACTCAGCTGGGGGCTGTGATTGTGTCACTTCAGTTTTTAGGTAAATTGCTGAAAACTGGGGAGTGTAAAACTGGAACAATTTATTTACTATTTTCTTTTCATCATGAGTTTCCATATCAAGAGAGACATTCTGTTAGTAACAAATGCTTCAAATATAGAATATTTTTTTAGAATATAATGACGAACATGACCATTTGTTTTACTCTAACATTATATGGCTATCTTAAGGAAATTATAAAATAGACTTTTTTTTTTTTTTTTTTGAGACAGAGTCTCGCTCTGTCGCCCAGGCTGGAGTGCAGTGGCGTGATCTCGGCTCACTGGAAGCTCCGCCTCCCGGGTTCACGCCATTCTCCTGCCTCAGCCTCCCGAGTAGCTGGGACTACAGGCGCCCGCCACCACGCCCTGCTAATTTTTTGTATTTTTAGTAGAGACGGGGTTTCACCGTATTAGCTAGGATGGTCTTGATCTCCTGACCTCATGATCCGCCCACCTCGGCCTCCCAAAGTGCTGGGATTACAGGCGTGAGCCACCGCACCTGGCCAATAAATTAGATTTTCATTGGAAAAATTGTGTTTCAGGGTTATCAAATAAAATAAGGAACAAACAGATTTTCTACCTAATCTTTTTTAAAGTCACATTTGACATATTTTCAGAGTCAGTGTAGTAATGAGACATTTAATGCCATTTATCACCAAACTGTGAACTATACTGCTCTTAAAACTCTCGACTCTCAGTACTTGGATCTTGGAAAATGTGATGTCTACAGGACACATGTCTGCCCCTAAATTTCTCTTTACAAAGATTTTGTTATGCCTGGTATTTTCATTTTTAAAGTTATTTCTTTAGGTTGAGTTAAGAAAGTCCAAAGATTCTTTACTAAATGAAAAAATACTGACAGAAAAATTATGATATTAAATAGTATTATGACATGTGTGAACAGCCATGTCCTGCCAGGAGGAGGGAGCCTGGAAAACCCTTGTGTTTAGTCCCCACACAGGGAAAGTGCCAGGGAAGATGGAAGGCTGTGAGCTGTACCGACGCCCTGGTTTACAAGAAGGCCCGAGATTATCGAAGCACATCTGCGTAAGGAGACATCACCCACAGGAGCTGAGAGGTGTCTGGAGGGCCCCAGAGCCGAGTGGCTTATGGTGAACCCCTCTGCATTCCACGGCTCCCTTCTGAATTCCAAGGTGCCTCGTGATCAACCTGGCTTGATCTACCGCCTGTTTAGGGATTGCTCCGGCCCTGGACAAGCCCTGGGCTGAACGTCACATATGGCAAGAGGGCTCATTCCTACCAAGATCAGAGCTCACTCACTCTTATGTTTAATCTCCTTGCCTTCACTCATTTTTTTGAGACAGATTCTCACTTTGTCACCCAGACTGGAGTGCAGTGGCGCAACCTCGGCTCACTGCAACCTCCACCTCCCGGGTTCAAGCGATTCTCCTGCCTCAGTTTCCTGAGTAGCTGGGATTACACGCGTGCGCCACCACACCTGGCTAATTTTTATATTTTGAGTAGAGACTGGGTTTTGACATGTTGGCCAGGCTGATCTTGAGCTCCTGACCTCAGGTGATCCACCTGCCTCAGCCTCCCAGAGTTCTGGGGCCTTCACTCTTTAAATGAAATAAAACAAATCTAAGTTTATTTGGCTTATCACAGACATTTCAGATTTCCAAAGTCAATGACAAGTGCTGGAACTGATCCACTCAATGGTGTGCACCTCGCCAGGGTTCAGTGAGCCGCCTTTGAGAGGAGCAGAACTTCCGCCTAGTTTCCCCAGAACAGGGGGAGGCAGAATCCAATCAGAGCCCTCTGCCAAATGGGTTTAACATCTCTCGGACCTTCTGAAACTGCAGCTTCACGCTACAGCAGCTCAGGCACCAATCCCCCGCCAGGTGCACACAGCATCTGCTGGGTGCACGGCATTCCCACAGATCTCTGTCCTCCCACTGTCACACCAGCACCAGCCACATGGACAGGAACAGGGCCTCCCAGGGAGAGCAGCACGGAGTCGCAGTCGCCCTGGAGGCAGGTGCTCCAGCCCTGGCCGAGCCTGGGCAACCCTGGAGAGATCCCACATTTGATGCTTTCTCAGACACCTGACTCACAGCCCCCAGGACAGGTGGCAAATGATCCTGTGCCGTCAGCCGCTAAGCACGGGCTGTGTGCTCTGAGCCATCGGTAACAGGCACATTTGAAGGGGCAGTGAATGTTTCAGGCCATGGGGCTCCATCACCTCTGCTCAGCACCACAGCCCTGGGAAAAAGCAGCTCCTGACTGTGGTCAGAGAAGGCCCTGCACTACCGTGAGGCTGGGCTTGCAGAAACTGGAGAGGGAACCAGGGTTGGCCCATGGGCTGTAGTTAGCCGGCCCCGCTCTCCAGCAACGTAAGGGCACTTGCCAATTAAAACTATAAACAGGCAGTGTATTAGTCCATTTTCATGCTGATAAAGACATACCTGAGACTGGGTAATTTAAAAAGAAAAAGAGATTTAATGAACTCACTGTTCCACATGGCAGGGGAGACCTCACAATCACTGCGGAAGGTGAAAGCCGTGTCTTAAATGGCCACAGACAAGCGAGAATGAGAACCAAGCAAATGGGGTTTCCCTGATAAAACCATCAGATCTTGTGAGACTTATTAACTGCTATGAGAACAGTATCGGGGAAACCACCCCATGATTCAATTATCTCCCACCAGGTCCCTCCCACCACACGTGGAAATTATGGGAGCTACAATTCAAGATGAGATTTGGATGGGGACACAGCGAAACCATGTCAGGCAACCACTCAAGTTCTTCATACTCTGAGTCTGGAGCTGGGGGTGAAGTCGAGAATGAGGAAGCACATCCTGGGTGAAGACCCACTAGCAGACACAGCACCAAGTACAGAGGGGCGGCTGCAGCTCACCCTGCCGGCCGCTGGCCTGCATTTCCCCACCTGTGCTAACTCTCCCAGCGTGACTCACCCAGGGCCAGGAGAACCTGTGAGGACAAGACTGACATGAATTTGGTGGGTTCTGAGGACACAGGATCCGAAAGCAGCCAGGCAGGGCAGAGTCACAGCCTGGTCCCTGGGTCCTGCCCTTGTCCTTTCAAAGACTCTGTCTGGGTTCATTTTGAGCTCTTGTGAAGGTGCAGAAAATTCCTCTCCATAAACAGAGAAGGCTGGCTCCTCACTTCTGCTTCTGAGCCACGGCGAGGTAAGGGTTTCCTGAGAGCACAGAAATCTCCAGAATCTCCTCGAGGCTAACTTTTGAAAATGCCTTTCATAAAACTGTGACAACAATCACAAAAGGGCCACGGCTCCCTGTATTATCCCTGTAGGGCTTTTGAAATCTACCAGAATAATCCGTGAGAGAAAGACCGTATTCCAATGCATACGACTTTCTTCTGTGTAAGTCAAGCTGAAAAATAACCAGAGGTGCTGATCTAAAGGCAGCAGGAAGTCTGGTTTACCCGACGGACACACTGTGGAGCTTCTTTCTGCTTTGCATTTACTTTGAATTCCAGTTTTAAAGGAACAGTTTATTAAGGGAGAAAACATTTTATCACAAAAATTAAATATTATTTAAGTGGCCAAGCTCTGACTCTGGTGTAAATTCACCAGTGGGAGCCAATAAAATACACATCGTTTTCCCTAGCCAAATTCCATACTATCTATTTTGTCTTTGCCAAATATAAAGTAATTTTTAAGTAAAGCCCTGACCAAAAGCTGTCTTCACTGGTTTTTAATATCACTGTTATCCTGCCAGTGCCCTTGGGAATTTTACTTTTTTTAGATATATGAATTTGGTCTTCCTTTCACTACCAGAATTATTTACATTTGTTTAGCTTTTAAAACAACATCATTCTGTTGTTTTACTTTCTGTTAAAGAATATTACTTTTTGTTTGAGAATATCACTTTTTGTTAAGTGTCTTTTCTTTCACAGGAAAAAGGGGTGGTATGAAGGGTGCTCGGTCATGGGTCTGGGAGGTGGAGGGTAAATCTCCTGCCCTGCCTCATCCGTGTGGACTGGACTCGGGGGTGCTGTTCAGACCAGGCTCTCTCCTCCACTATCAGCACTGCCCTGGGCACCATCAGGAACAGCCTCAGCCCCACACTGGTGCGCCCACGAATGCCCCGTGTAATCATCACGGGTGATGTTGAGACCACGCCTCACTGCAGAAGGCTCATCATAACAAGCAAAAATGTCACTTTGGATCAATGGCTAAGTGGAAATTGAATCTCTATGAATACTACAAAATAGTTTCTTCATAACGTATTTAATAAATCAAAGAAACTTTTAGGAACCTCCCTAAACCATTGTTTAAAAGAGCAAAATGTCTGCTCAATCCAGTTCACATCAACGCATGTGGGAGCTTTCACTGGAAAGGAATAAAGACAGAGGAGACACTCTGAGTCTCAGTTTCAGAGCGAGACATTTGCATGGCCCTGGTTCCTGGGGCAGGCAGTGCAGTGATGGCGGGTTTTATACCCATTAGCTCTACAATGGATAATTCGGATTTACGAAGAAAATACTGAGATTGCTAACTCCTCGGAGGAACAGATGGTGCCGCGCTCATCTTTATTTCCAGGGATTACCACGATGCACGTGCTGGGTGTCCCATGTCCAGCAAACGCAGCCTGCAGCAGCCGGGCTGCAGGTGTGGGGCGTGGCACCCTGAAGAGGAACCCGTTGTGCTGGATGAAGAACTGTCATTCCCTCATGCATAGCATTAGAGAAACGTTTGTTGTGCATGACTGGAAAAATCCTCCTGTCTTCCCACCTCTGGTGTCTCAAACAAAGGAATCAGAGTTTGTTTCTGATTCCTTCACACCTTCGCAGTGAGGACGTGGCTTCCCCAACAACCAGAACTAGAGTTTAGAATCAGAGGCCTGAGCAATGCCTGCAGGGTTGGAAATGAGGGTGCTCGGGACATGTTTCATAAGGACGATGTAGACACGGTGAAGGAAACACACTCTCAGGACCCCAAACTCACGATGCCACAGGGAAGGTTAAGCTTGGGACCCGCGTCACACAAAACTGCCTCCCTTTTATTCCCAAACAGGCAGCTGTGATTTCCAGGGCTTACCTCATCTTGTGTAAAACGTGGATTCACTAGCGCTAATCAGAGGCCCACGAGATTGCGGCCACATGCCTGACTGTGCCCCACTGCCCGCCCTCCCTCTTTTTCCTTCTCCCCTCCTGCTCGCTCTTTCCCCTTTAAAGATTAAAGTTCCCAAAACCCTCTCTGGAAAAGGCTCGGTCACAGGTCCCACTGGGATTTGTGTTTGTTTTTTCTGGGCACATTCTCAATCTTAGCAACATAAACTTCTAATTGACTGAGATCTGCTTCGGTCACTTTTTGGCTTACAATACTGTAAACCAAAATAAATCCTCCCTTTCACGACCAAGGTGAGTTTCCTAGTTCACCAGTTTCCTATGCCAGTGTAGGTCTGAGTCGAGCCCATCTCTCCTATCGTCTGCCTAGCCAACATGATTTTTCAGCCCTAAGCAATGCGTGGTCGAAGTAATTTAATGCAATCTTCTTCACGCTTTTTTTCCCTTTTTAAAATTTAAAAACTAAAAAAAAAATTAAAAACTCTTTAATCAACATTTTCAGTTTTTCTATTCTTAAATATCTGTTGAAAAGGTATATCTATGGTCGGGTGCAGTGGCTCACACCTGTAATCCCAGCACTTTGGGAGGCCAAGGTGGGTAGATCATGAGGTCAGGAGATCGAGACCATCCTGGCTAACACAGTGAAACCCCGTCTCTACTAAAAATACAAAAAAAATTTAGCTGGGCGTGGTGGCGGGTGCCTGTAGTCCCAGCTACTTGGGAGGTTAAGGCAGGAGAATCGCTTGAACCAGGAGGCGGAGGGTACAGTGGGCCGAGATCGAGTCTTTGCACTCCAGCCTGGGTGACAGAGCAAGACGTCATCTCAATAAAAAAAAAAAAAAAAAAAGAAAAGATTTCTCTATAAATTACAGGGCTCATGTTTTCTGGTGTGATGTTCTTTTCAAATAAATCCTCATTAACATTTTTGCAGAAATGTTTTCAAATTTTGTCAGTTAAAACTTAGAACCCGAAAGGGGCAAACACATGCTTGTCCTAGAAAGAAGAAATTAAACACAATGACCATGGTTTCTATGACTTATTAAGTTTGTAACACAGCTGAGAAACTCATTATCCCTGTGTGTATGACAACAAAAGATTAACTTGCTCAAAAATTCAGCCCGTTCAGTAAAAAGGAAAAGGAAAACACAGAAATCCTACCAGGTGGACGGTGGGTAGTGGGCCGCCAAGGTGCTGACCGACGGAGCCCTTTTTGAGTGAAGGGCCCGGTGTCTCACGGTGAGGCTGGGGTCAAGGAAGGATTCCGGCACCGACTGAAGGCAGGGTCTGAGCTGGGTGCGTGTTTCCAGCCCATCGCCTTCAATCCTTGTAGTAACAATCATTGCATTTCCAGCAGTCTGGGTAAAAAAGATTTCCATCTGAATTATCTTTCCTTATAATCTCGTGAAGAGGAGACCATGGCTGAGGGCTTCATCCAGAGGGAAGTGGCCACAGAGGTGAACTGCAGACTTGGCCACCGTGACCATCTCTCTTGTTTGTTTCTGAGTGTGCAAGGCGTTTCTCCAGGATTTCCCCTCAATTTAAGGGAGGGGAGTGCAGGTTTTGTCTGTTTGCTCACGTGGCCTTTCCAGGTCTCGGATACTTGTTGGCCGGGGGCAATTCTTCCTCTCATGACCCAGATGGAAGTCATTGTGAAGTAGGTCCCTTTTCCCCGCCCACCATGGAATCAGCCACGGGGCTGATCTGAGATGCCAGCTGGGGAGAAAACTACGGTTCTGCTGGGAATTCTCAACGTGATTCACCTGTGTGTCCTCAGTGTGAACCACTGGCTGATGCAGGGAGAGCGGAGAGACTGTGGGAGGGGCGGCAGTGGACTTGTTTTCCCATGAGGCTTATTTCAGACGGCTTTTAAATACCGTTCTTCTTCCCAACGGACACAGGCACTTTTAGATCTGCCACGGGGCAAGAACTGCTGTTTACGACACTCAGCACGTTAGTTCTGAAACTGAAATGGCCCATCAAGATAGGTTTCAGGTAACAGCTTATCTTTTAGAATATCATCTACAGTTGGCTTAAGTATTTTGAAGCTACATATATTCGTCTTAAAACTGTTTCAACTTTTTCTTCACCACAAACAACTGTATTTTAGTGTGCGTATTGTAATACCTCTGGGCCTGGAGCTTGGACTGTCCATGGACCTTTGAAGTTAAAGGCATAGGAAGAGATGCTGAGGCTGTGTCCTGGATGGGGGATCATTCCCACAATGGTAAAAATGCCACCCACACTTTCCTGTGTTTGAGTTTTCTGTGACATTTCATTATTATATACCCTGCACAAAGTAGGTATTCATCTATCTGTGCTTTTAAAAAGATTGTCCTGTTGGAAAAGATTTGGGGTAACCTGAATTTCGAAGAGTCATGTAGCCCGTCTTATGCTACGTCCCACCCAGACTCACACAGTTTCATAGAGAAAAAAATGACATAGTAGAGATAGTGTGTAGGATACATGTATAAGGTCAGTTATATTTATTCTATCCCGTGTTCATACCCAAACTCCCATATGTACACTCTGTATTAATAGTGAGAAAGAGTATTGACTCTGAGTTTTAAGATTAAAAACACAAAAAACCCATTATAATATAATCCAGCTTATGGAAATTCTGCTAAGGTGGTAAAATTACTGTGCACTTTGTACAGATTGTCCAGAGGGGTATACAGCAGGATAGCTTCCTACCTGCTCTATGAAAACCCTAGTTCCTGACATGTGCTGTGGAGTTGTGTTTTAAAGGAAGCACCTGATACAAAACTGACCGCCTGTTGGGAACCAGTGTGTCAGTGTCCTTCTTGAAACATGGCTCCCAGAACAAAAGTCCACGTTTCCTGTGTGAACTGACCGGTTCTGGGTGCATGGCGAGGGGCAAGCCATTGTCTGCCCATCTTCCTTCACGGTGAGCACCAGAATGACATCGGCGTTTTCAGCAGCTATGTGCCATGGCTTATCCCAGCCTGTGAGCTGCCCATCCATCCAAGGTGCCCATCCACCCAAGCTGCCCATCCACCCAAGCTGCCCATCCACCCAAGGTGCCCATCCACCCAAGGTGCCCATCCACCCAAGCTGCCCATCCACCCAAGCTGCCCATCCACCCAAGGCCATGGCTGCAGCACCTGTCACAGTGCCTGGTCCCCGGGTTAATGCTCTACAAATACTTGTTGAGTGGATCAAAAACACTTTCACCTAAATGTTCCACATGCTTCTCCCAACAGCTACTGTTTGGGAGACCGGGCTCCCCTTGAATCTTTTCTTTTTTAAAATTCAATGATAGTACTTTCTTCTCTAAAACATCGATTGTGTTAGTTTATCCCAGGGTTTTAACCTGTTAAGGGCTTTACAAAGTGTTAATTGTGTATTTCAGCATATCCCACCTCCCCGTCTCTGACTTAGCCATGCTCCTGACGACGTGCCAGGCATGTCTTCATTTTCCACCGTAACCTGCATTTTCTGTGTGTACTTCTCCAGCTTGCTGACAGGGTGTGCTTGCAAGCGCTTCACTGAAATGAGGAACATATGTGTCTAAGCCCGCGTCTATCAGGGCCTTTTTCACAGATAGAAAGTGCTTTTCCTTAGGGAAATGGGCTGCCTGTGAATGCTTCCTGCTGCTTTTCTAGCGTGTGTGCACAGATTCCATTCATAACTTCAGGAGGCACCTGGTTGCATGGATAAGGACACCCTTAGAGATGGCAGGCACCGGCTCAAATCTCAAAACCCACTTTTCCTGGTTTGCTGAGAACTTCCTCCCAGATTTCTCACCTGATGCCCATAATGAGGTTGTGAGGGGGTGGGGAACAGGGATTGTGACTTTTTCTATTCCATATATGAGCAAAAGAGTCAAACATGGTAAATTCTTCACACGGGTTTAAACTTGCCTGTGGTCACCTCAGAAAGGACACAGAGTTCTCCCAACTCCTAAGCCAACAGTCTTCCAAGCCTTGGCTCCTCTGCTTTTGACAGCCGGTGTGCTGACAAATGTATTTAAAAGGCAGGTCCGAAACTGCGGGGATTGTGGGCGTCGGGGGAGGGGTTATGTAACCTCCACCTGTCTATCTCTTGTCCCAAACACTGAAAGCAGCAAACCAGAACAACATGGAAATGTTCTCCATCTTATATCTGTTTTGAAAAATCCTGTCCTAACTTTTATCTGTCTGAATGGACAATAATCAAATGGTCCCTCCACCAGCAAGGGCAGGGCAGGATTCATGGTTATACATTTATGAGAGGCTGTCAGCAAATCAGAGGAGCTGAACATCAGTTCCCAAGAACAATGGGCCTGGAGGGGTAAACTAGCTTTCCGGCTAACTGCCGGGATTCCTCTGGCACTGCTGTGATACGTGGGGAGTCCTGGAGGAAGAAAACAGTCAAGAAACACATGAAAATAGGCTGAGAATGCAAACAACGGGTCATGGGCGGTATCAGTGATTGGACGATTGTTACAAGGCATTTGCTGATCGCTGTCTCATATTCAAACACACCGAGTTCAACTTAATACTGAAAGTAAGATTTGGAGAAACTTGTTTATATGCTGAGAATGTTTTATTTTTCTGTAATCAAGTTTATTTAGTTAGAGGTTTTTTCCTTTGAAAACTAAAATGTTCTTGAAGGTCACTAAAATTCAGACCATAAAATGAGAAAAATAAAGTTCACGAGTCATTTAAAAATATGGTTCCTAATGTTCAGAACTACTTGCTGTAAGTCTCATTCTCAATAAAACTGGACCTCATTGTGTAAACTGTCTTCCGTCACAAACCACTGCTAGGTTAATTTCTATCTCTTTTCCACAGAGGCTATCCTTCTGCAGAATAATCTCTGGGCTTTGCAAATCCAGTTCTGCTCTTGAAAGATCTGTTTGTACCCTGTGGCTGGAGACTCTAACTTTGAGCTGCAATTGTGTCTCCCCTGATGTTCTCTAGAGGTTTTGTTGCTTTTCCTCCTGCCAGAGTTTAGTCATTTTTCCTAGCTCAGCGTTGTGAAAACCCCACATGCTTTGTATGAGCAGAGCCTGTATTCAAGACACACACCCGAGTTAAAGACATACTTGGTGCGTGGTTCTCCATTAAAAAAAAAAAGACCTGATGTTTGTAATTTTATTTCCTTGCCTTTTGGGATTCTGAGCATTTTCCAGTCCTCCTTCTAAAAGATGTAAAGAAAACTTCTGGATGAATATTCATACAGCAACATCACTAACGAGAATTATCTATTCAGAATACTATCCTGTCAAATGCCCACATATTGGAAATTAAATCAGTTTCAACAACGTTTTCTGTTTTTAGTGTTCAAATGGAATATGGAATGCACAGACATGGAGCAGAAGGAAAATGGATCCATGTTTGTAAGATAATGGCTACTGTTTTCCAAGGAGGGGCAAAGACATAAATCCGCCCCCCAGGAAGACTCCCCAGGTCAGCGTGGCTGCTGTGGGTTCTGAGGGTCCCCTGCTCAGTGAGGGAGTCGGGCCCTGTGTGTGAGGACTCCTGGTGTGAGGAGGCCCAGGTGTGAGGACTCCTGGTGTGAGGAGGCCCAGGTGTGAGGACTCCTGGGCGGGCGGCAGAAGGCCTGGGCTCCTGGCCAGCTCCAGGGCTGCAGACACCTTGTTGGGCCCCTTGACCCTCTGCTTCTGTACCTGGAAATGGGAGCCGAAGGGCCGGAGCCTGCACCCCAGGAGAGGTGGTGAGCTGGTGACTTCTCAATAGATGTTAGCGATGGAGATCAACAGGTGACCCCATTACCTTTTGATTAAAACCCAAAGCTAAGGAGATCTTAGAATCAGCTGCATGTCTCAAATAAAAATAAAACAATTTCTGACCCGGGCCCCCCTCGCAAGGGCCTGGTCGAAGGAGATACTGAGGCCACTTGAGGAGTCTCGGTTTTAAAGGGGTGCGATCAGGGAGGGCTGCCTCCCCCATGGACTGGGTGCAATCAATCATGAAGGACTGTCTCCCCCACGGGCCAGGTGCCATCAGTCATGAAGGACTGTCTCCCCCATGGGCCAGGTGCCATCAGTCATGAAGGACTGTCTCCCCCATGGGCCAGGTGCCATCAATCATGAAGGACTGTCTCCCCCATGGGCCAGGTGCCATCAGTCATGAAGGACTGTCTCCCCCATGGGCCAGGTGCCATCATGATGGGCCATCTCCCTGACACACTGCCAGGAAGAGGGAGGCTGGTGCCCAGCTTGTGGCCTCACTGCCCAGCCTGGGCATCTTTACAGCCTTGTGCGTGGCCACCCACAGGGATCCAGCTGATGTGAAGGGGAAGGCCTGTGGGAATGGGGTCATTTGTCTCATTTTTACAAAAAAATACTTTTACTGTTTTTAAATTTTAAAAAATAGTGCATTTTTTGGAAAGAATTGTATATCCATACAAATATAAAAATAAACTTTAGTATCAAATCTTCCTGGGAAAATCTTATTTTTTTCATTATTATATAGTAAAGGTTTATTTTCTAAAATTATTTTTTTATAAAAACAAAAATCTTCCCAGTTTCTTGCCTCCTTGGTGCAGAAGAACACGTTCTATTTTTGGGCGGGTTTAGGCTTTTTGGCAAAAGGGAAGAAAATGAGCATCTGTTCATTTTGCAGATCAAAATATCCACACTGGAAGGCGAACTGGTGAAAGGAAAATTTCTACCTTTACCTTTTTTGGGTTTTATATATTTTGTACAATTCTAACTCCTATTGCTATTAGTATTAATAGGAAGTTTGAATTAAAGCTAGAGAATGAACACTGAGACAGAAAAATACTGTCTGACGCCCCAAGAACAACATTCACGGGGCAGAATATTATTTTAAATTCACTTGAAATACTCTGCTCCCTACTGAAGTCTTCCACAGAAGCCATCAAAACGTCATAGTACATGCAATATTTATTATATAGAGATGTACATCTTCTAAAAAGGATATACTTTCAAACACATAAAACTATTGGTTGTAAATATTTGGTGTATTAAAATATTTCCCTCCTCCTAATGTCAGATAGACAAGGGGCGGGTGCAATG
Source organism: Gorilla gorilla gorilla (assembly GCF_029281585.2). Lineage (NCBI taxonomy): Eukaryota > Metazoa > Chordata > Mammalia > Primates > Hominidae > Gorilla > Gorilla gorilla. The sequence goes on from NC_073236.2 coordinate 138,599,752, forward strand.
TGGGGAGCTATGGATTTTTGCTGAGATCTTCATCACCTCATGAAACGGAACATGGAAGCTTTAGCATCTGCACTTTTTTTTTTTTTTTTTTTGAGACAGAGTCTTGCTCTGTTGCCCAGGCTGGAGTACAGTGGTGCAATCTCGGCTCAGTGCAATCTCCACCCTCCAGGTACAAGCAATTCTTCTGCTTCAGCCTCCTGAGTAGCTGGGATTACAGGTGTCCGCCACCATGCCCAGTTAATTTTTGTATTCTTAGTACAGACAGGGTTTTGCCATGTTGGCCAGGCTGCTCTTGAACCCCTGACCTCAAGTGATCCACCCACTTCAACTTCCCAAAGTGCTAGGATTACATGAATGAGCCACCAGGCCTGGCCCACATTTTCTTTTCAATAGAACTGCAGGAGAAGGCATCTGTTTCTTACTTTCCTATACTTATAGATTGATGGTTTTATGTTCATCCTTTATTTGAAGGTTTGTCAAGAAAGTGCCTAATCCTTATTTTTCTACCTAGAGTCTGTATCTCTAAAAAAAAAATTCAAGCAACTCCAGTCAATTGCCATTAATAACAAAAATGTAAAGTATCCCTACTCAGAAGTCATAAACAATATGAGAAGCAAGGAAACTAAACTGCATGCTAATATATGATGAATTAGGAAAATAATTAAAATTCATATTTATATGTTATTCAATGTATGATAAATTTATAAGCATGAAGATTGATATGTATTAAGATTATAATATTAAGATTAAGTAATTAAAGTTGATTTCTTTGCCCTACATATTTTGACCAATCCCTGTTCCTCAAATAAGCCTGTCACTCTGATCCCCACTGGAGGAAAAAGGAAATGACAGCCCACTGCAAAGGAGACCCTTTCCTTCCTGAGGAGAAACGTGGCACTCGCTCCGAATTTTCGATGACATATTTTATGAAAATAAATCTGGGTTTTGCCAACGTGGGAAGTGGCGTGTGCAATGCCCACATGGTTCTCATGCTGCTGGGATGCGGGCTAGGGGCGTGAACTGTGTCAGGTGGACTGGAGTCTGAGCCACAGACTTGTGTGGGGGACGCTGGGGCTCCTTGTTGGGGGGAGACTCATGGGAAGAGGGGACCAGGCATCCCCCATGTCAGATTTAACAAGGAGGACCCGTCTTTGGAAACTAGTGATATGTTTTATTGGTATCACAACTATAGGCTCATTATAAAACAACACAAAGTTGCAATATTGTACAGGAAAGAATCATTTCTTACGAAAATAATTTAATTTTTCAGCACTCAACAGAAACAACCTTTAGCTGCTGTACATGTATTTTCTGGCAAGACTCTGACTGTCCATGAAGCCGGGGTCCACGGAGGCCACCTTGGCTGCTATGAAGGAGTGGATGCAGTGCAGGACAGCCGTCAGGTCCTGGAACTCGAGTTCCTGGAGGAGAAAATCAGACCAAGTGTTTATTATAATTGTTGGAAGAACACGTTACAAAAATATTTAACAAAGTTTGGACCTTGTGAACTCCAAGAAAGTCCCTCCAAAAAAGTAATAATACACAGGAAATACGTATGGTTTGAAGTAAAAGGCAGAGTAACATGATCCAAATTGGTTATAAACATGAATATGCTGGGTATTTTTTATTACAACGCTGAGAATGTAACTTACTTGTTTTCTTGCACCTAATGGGGGCTAATACTCACTTCCTTTATTTTGCATCTTCAGTGATGGGTCTTGATTAAGTCAGACCCCGTAATCTGGGCCAGGACTCAGTCTTCCCCACCTGCCCAGCACCTGTGGTGATTCTGCAATGTGGACCCCGTCGCGGCAGACCCCTGTGCCGTGTGAGTTGGCAGAACTAGCCATTGTGTCTCAGGCCACCGTGCCTTCTGTATGGGTGCATGTGGGCTTCGTGCCAAGGCCGCGCTTGGGAGGAACAGCGCCTGCTGTGTGGGTGCATGTGGGCTTCATGCCAAGGCCGCGCTTGTGAGGAACAGCGCCTGCTGTGTGGCGCAGAATAGGCAGTGTGCACAGCACGGCGGGAAGCGAGGAGGGGCCTTGTTCACCCACCCTGTCCCCATGGCTACGGGAGAGCAGGAAAGGGTGCCCCAGGGAGAGTTTCTTAGAGAGACGGTTATACCCCTACCCCTCACCCCCCAATAAAAAAACTGAAACAAACTCCTGGATCCTTACCTCCGCATGTTACAGACACTAAATGTCCTGTAAAAGCAAAAATGACCCACAAAAGGTTCATCTTCTCTCCACAAACTGCCCCACATAAAGTCCCCGTGTCAAATCAACAGAAAAGTCCGCAGTGAACCCCAAAGCTGACACAGAAGTTAAAGAAACTGTTATTAGAAGTTATTCAGTTACTGGGGAAAAATCATCTTCCTGTTTCTGATGGTAAAACACGAATCTTGCCGCCCTGCCACCCCCATTCTACCGGTAGAGAAGAAGGTCCAAGTGCATTCTTCTAATGCTGTCTCTCTTCGTTTGCATAACAAAATTCAATAAAATGAAGAAAACAAAATTTCTCTTAAGGTGACTGCTAATTGATTGACATCCTATTTGCTAAATCCACAATTCTAGCATATTCTAAACTGCTGAGATGACACCAGAAAGAAAGATAAATCATTTTCAAGAAGAACAGCAACGCTAAGGCCTGTCAGTTCCACAGACATGCTCCTTTAAGCTCTCGAAAGGCAGGATCTTGGTCATTTTCATTCCATGGCAGAATGAGGGGGTGGAGAATGGGGCCCCAGGCGGGACTGGAGGTCACACATCACCGGGTAAAGCCCTCCCTCCCCAATAACATCCATCTCAGCTTTTCGGAGCCTCTTTTCTTTATAACTCACAGACGTGACATCTCAAAAATGACTTCAAACTTCCCTGACAGCATGAAGTCCCCTCGGCCTCTCCCTGGTCCTCTCTGCATGCCTTTCTTTTAGAAACTGCTTCTCTCTTGCAATAGGTATAGGACCCAGGTGGACCAGCCAGAGCCCAGTGGCAGCTTGGTACAGATGACAGGGAGAGGGAGGCCAAGATGCCTACATTGGTGTGACCAGCTGTGAGAAGTGAAAACCTGAAGCTTGTTCTAATACCACTAATGCCAAGTGGAGAGCCAGCGAGCCAGCCTGCCGGGAGAGGAATTCAACACAGAGGAACACCCCACACGGGGACACACAAAGAACACTGGGGGACGTTGGGTACCAACATGCTGGGAGCTGCCCCCAACCTCCTAGTGACTGCAACCAAAGGCTTCATCTTTCCTTTATTCCAATTTGAATTAAGTTCCTTCCTATGCATGTGAATGACTCTTAACATTGACAGCTACAACACTAATTATTTTGATCATTTCGAATTGTGATGAGCAAAATGTTCAAGATGTTGAGGTGTATTCTCCTGCCAAAGCTTCATAGTCTTTAGGTAGTTTCATAAAGCATCATTACACTTGGTAACCAGCATCCCTCACTCTGGTCATGAGTGGAACCCAGGGCCTTCCCAGCCCTTGTGTTAAACTTTAATTCAAGCTGGATTCGCCAATCATACCCAAAGCGTGAGACTGTACTCAAAATCTTTTATTCATTTTGACTTATCCCTGTTAGAGGAAAAAAAAAAAAAAAGTAGCTTTCTAGAAGAAACATAAGGTTCTTGCAAACTTAGCACATATTGTAATTCAATGTATGTATGTGTTTCCAAATAGTAATTACTGAGCTTTAAAGGGACTTTTGGAGAAAAAGAGCCATAATGACCATATCATTCATGCTTCAGGGTTTTGGGTTTATTTTATTTTTTTCGAGACGGAATCTCACTTTGTTGCCCAGGCTGGAGTGCAGTGGCACAACCTCTGCTCACTGCAAGCTCCGCCTCCTGGGTTCACGCCATTCTCCTGCCTCAGCCTCCTGAGTAGCTGGGACTATAGGTGCCTGTGACCACACCCAGCTAATTTTTTTTTTTTTGATATTTTTAGTAGAGATGGTGTTTCCCCATGTTAGCCAGGATGGTCTCGACCTCCTGACCTCGTGATCCGCCCATCTCGGCCTCCCAAGTAGCTGGGACTACAGGCGCCCAACACCACGCCTGGCTAATTTTTTTTTTTGTATTTTTAGTGGAGATGGGGTTTCATGTGTTAGCCAGGATGGTCTCGATCTCCTGACCTCATGATCCGCCGGCACCGGCCTCCCAAAGTGCTGGGATTACAGGCGTGAGCCACCACGCCCGGCCAGGGTTTTGGTTTTATACATAGAAATTGAAAATTGCTTTACAAGTTCCCAAGATGTATCCAATAATAGCACAATGCACAGAAATAAGAAGCCAAACAGCTACCAGTAATAATGCACATATTCAAAACAACATCAATAGTTTTTGGTACCATAAGTTGAAGTTACACTGCATAGTCTTTGAAAGTACTAGCAATGGCTGGGTATGGTGGATCACGCCTGTAATCCCAGCACTTTGGGAGGCCGAGGTAGATGGATCACCTGAAGTCAGGAGTTTGACACCAGCCTGGCCAACATGGTGAAATGCCGTCCCTACCAAAAAAAAAAAAACAAAAAAAACCCAAAAAATTAACTGGGCGTGGTGGCAGGTGCCTGTAATCACAGCTACTTGGGAGGCTGAGGCACAAGAATCACTTGAACCCGGGAGGCGGAAGTTGCAGTGAGCCGAGATTGTGCCATTGCACTCCAGCCTGGGCAACAAGAGTGAAACTCTGTCTCAAAAAAAAAAGAAAAAAAAAGAAATTACTAGCTAGCAGTGAAATCAGTCACACCACTAAATTCCACACTAAAACTCAATGAGTAGTATTGAAAGCAAGGAATGAAATTAAAGCTTATGAAACAATACTCAGTCCATTATGTCATGATCCAGATACTGAATAAACAGGCATCCTGTGGGCATTTCACTGAACATCTTCAATTCAGCCAAAAGCTGAGTCATGATATCTCTGGTCTGGTTAATTTTCTAACCAAGTATTACCAGCAAGGCTATCTTGAATTATGAATTTGTAACTAGAGCTGATTGAAATCACATTTTGACATTTTGTTTGAACAAAATACTTGTGTTGAGTTCTAAGCTGGGGACGCCCTGTATGGATCCCTCGCTGCACTCCTCACCTGTGTTCACATGTCGGTCATGGGCTGATGTGTTTCCACCTGCAGAGGAAGGGGCACCTGCTGGCTCTCTGTGCAGGAAACAGTGTGGAATGAACAGTCCAATATGTTGGGTTAGGGAGTGTCAGCCTAATACAATGACAGAGAGAGGCTCTCCCAAAGTTTATTTGGGACTATGTAGGCAATTGCAAGCTGGGACATATGTGCTATAAGAGATTATAGGGATATCCAAAGAGGCTGGGATTCAGGGAAGCTTAAAGGCAAAGTGAGGAGGTTATAGAAGTTGTTTTGAAACTGTTATCCTTGGCTACAAGGATCAATAGCAAGGGGAGCTCGTGTCTTCATAGAAGACTTGTCTTTGCACAAGGTTGCAGTGGTCTTTGTGCAGCATGTGGTGTTGCCAGGGTCTTTTGTGGTACTTCTTGTTATCAGGTAAATATTCATGGTTCCTCTTTCATGGGGGGGGTCCATTTTGTGAGGGTTTCACAGGAGTCATTCCATCTCAGCGTCGGTAACTTTCATGGAAGTTCTACGGAAATGCTCAGCATCGGTGACTTTCATGGAAGTTCTACTGAAATGCTCAGCGTTGGTGACTTCCATGGAAATTCTACTGAAATGCTCAGTGTCGGTCATTTTCATGGAAGTTCTACTGAAATGCTCAGCATCGGTGACCTTCGTGGAAGTTCTACTGAAATGCTCAGCATCGGTGACTTTCACGGAAGTTCTACTGAAATGCTCAGCGTTGGTGACCTTCATGGAAGTTCTACTGAAATGTGATGGTATCAACACAGCAGCATTTCCCAAAATGTGTTTGATATTAAAAAGTTATATTTTTTAAACACTCTTTGTTTGCATAGATTTGGAGAAAAGTAGATTGAAGAAGGCGGGATACTTTTGCTATTGTGGAACTTCTCAGCCACCTCACTGTGTTAATTGCACTGTCTGTCTCCAATAATGATTTGCCATGCTTTGGTTTTCAAAATTCTGTGAGTTTTTTTTTTTAAATGGGTCAACTTGATGACCATTTATTAAATTCCATGAGAATTTTGTGCTACACACTCAATGGGACAAATCATTGTAATGTAAATTTTCTTATTGTTGGTGGAGAATGATGCAATCATAATGTCACAGGCTGTAACAAATAAAAGATGTTTACACATTTATTTAAAGCTTCACGTTGGGCCCCACAGATGGGACAATGGAATCTGAATCCAGTGGCTGAGGCACAGAAGGCAAAGCTAGAAAAAGCACTGAGGCTTGGACCAAAGGCCCCAAGGACGCAGTTTACTGCTCAGGGCTGTGTCTGAGCTGACTGAGTTGATGGACGCTAGTGGAATGGAAGAGACAGCGCTGGGGACTGCATCAGCTTTGAATATTCCATAAGGTCAGAGCCTGTGGGTGGGATCTCCAAAAGAACTCTCTTAAGTAAGACAGAAAACCACTGGGACACGCAGGTGATTGGAATCGTTATGCAGAATCAGGCTCCAATGGTAGGCCAAGCAGACACTGCTCTCTTATTTAGAGACTCCATCTCTACAAATATTGAAAGAAAAATCACTCATCCCCTTCCTGAGTGAAGGGTTTGCTCATCTGTGTATGATGCTGGATGTGAGGGGGGTGAAATCAGACACCATATGTTTGCTGCTTCTGTCTGAGTGAGAAGGAAAGAAAATCCCCTAGGGACAGACTTTTTGTTTGTTTGTTTTTTTAACAAAAGGAAATTAAAAACACTAGAGTAGCCTCTTTTAGTCACACAAATATAAGGGAAATAGAAAAGGCAAGGAGCTTCCCCTCACTTGTTGCAGCAGGTGCCAGTGCATAAAGAGTCCAATAACCTTCTGGAAATAAAAATATCTTGATCCTTTTGAACCTCCACCCTATACCTTCCTTCTAAGCTGTGCTGCTGGAAGGAACACACCCCAGAGAGAGCTCTCCTGAACAGGCTGGGCTGGTGATCCAGGCTTCATACAAGATCCTCCACCCCGAGGGCAGAGAGGGAGGCATGCTTCCAAAGCTGCGGTGGCTGGAGCTTTCTGGCACAGGTGAGCTCAGAGCACAAGGGCAAAGCCTCCAGATGCTGGGAAAGCCAAGAAAACAGACTGTCCCCCGGAGGCTGCAGAAGAAAGCAGCCAACACCTTGATTTTAGCCCTAAGAGACAAGTTCTTAGAGAACTGTAAGAGGATAAATGTGTGTCTCTAATCTACTATATTTGTGTTAGTTTGTTAAGCATCGCTAGAAAATGAATACAGATAACTTCTTTCAATCATTTAATGTACTTTTTTTTCCTATGGGAAAAATGGGATAGAATTTGTTCAGTGCCCATAAATGTAAAGAAATGAAGATAAATAACCATTTTTGGTTGAATAAATTGAGCTTTAGTTTCTTTGTTTGCTTGTTTTTGGTAATATTGTTAAGTGGAAAGAAGATATGGACAAAGTAAAATGCTTCTCAATATTACTACAGAAAGGCAGCATTCTAATGAAAGAGAAAAAACATGCAAAGAAATAAAATAAAGACTAGTTTATGGAAGCACATAACCAAAAATGACAGTGGGTTTATTGGTTTATTAAATAGAAGTTCGCAATTTAAGGATATTGATGTTGTGTAAAAGCAGTCATCTTTCCCAGCATGTAAAAAGCCATCATATGTGCTGACAAATAATATTATTTTTGAGTCTCAGCTTCTCTATCCACAGAAATTAGAGTGGTGAAATAGACAACAACAAAAACGTTGAGACCCAACTATATGTTGTGTACAAGAGACTCACTTTAGATTTCGAGACACACATAGGCCAAAAGTGAAGAGATGGAATAAAATATCTCATGCAAACAAAAGGGCAGGGTGGCTGTACTTAGACAAAATAGAAATTGTTACAAGAGACAAAGAAAAATATTTTATAATGAAAACAGAATCAATCCACCAGGAAGATAGAACAACTGTAAATAAATATGCACCCAACATCAGAACACCTAAATAAAGGTTGAGCATCCCTAATCAAAAAATCTGAAATGTTGAAATGATTCAAGATCTAAATCTTTTTGAGCACTGATATGACACCTCAAGTAGAAAACTCACACCTGACACCTTTGATTTCTGATAGTTCGGTGAACACAAACTATGTTTCATATACTAAATTTTAAAAATACTATATATAATTATCTTCAGGCAATGTGTATTTGGTATATATGAAACAAATATATTTTGTGTTTAGATTTGGGTCCCATCTCTAAGATATGTCATTATGGATATACAAATATTCAAAAATCCAAAAAAAAGTCTGAAAATGAAATACTTCTGTTCCAAAGCATTTGGGATAAGGCATATTCAACCTGTGTATGAAACAAACATTGACAAAACTGAAGGTAGAAGTAGACAACAACGCAACAATAAGAGCAGAGTTCAGTATCACCCTTTTAATAAGTCTTAGATCAACCAGATAGAAGAACAATAAGAAAACAAGTTTGAACAACACTATAGACTGAACAGGTATACAGAACATTCCATCTAACAGCAGTAGAAAACACAAGCTTCTCAAATGTGTACAGGAGCATTCTCCAGGACAGGCCATAGACTTCAAGCCACATATTAACAAATATAAGAAGACTGACATCATACCCAGTATCTTTTTCAACTACAAAAGCATGAAGCTAGAAATCAATAGCAGAAGGAAAATTTGAAAAAGCACAAAAATGTGGAAATTAAACAACACACTCTTGGGGAACCAATGGATCAAAGAAGAAATCAAGAGGGATACTAGAAAATATCTTGAGACAAACCAAAACAAAAACATAGCATAAATAAATGTGTGGGATGCAGCAAAAACAGTGCCAAGAGGGAAGTTTATGGTGGTAAACACCTATGTTGAAAAAGATTTCAAATAAACCAAATAACTTTATGCCTTAAGAAACTAGATAAGAAAATCAAACTAAGGTCAAAGTTAGTACAAAAAAAAATAAAGATTGGAGCAGAACTAAATGAAAGAGAGAACATAAAAACAATAGCAAAACTCAATAAAACTGAGAGTTGGTTTTTGAAAAGATCAACAATATTTAACTAGACTAATGTTATGGACTGAATGTTTTGTTCACCCAAAGTTCATATGCTGATGTCCTAAACCACAATAAAATCATACTTGGAGTAAGACCTTTGGGAGATAATTAGACTTAGATGAGGGCATGAGGATGGGTTCCGCTATTGGAATTAGAGTCTTTGTAAGTAGAGGAAAGGAGACCTGAGTGCTCACTCTCTCTGCATGTGAGGGCACAGAAAAAAAGTGAACATCTGCAATAGAGAAAGAAATCCATCCTCAGGAACTGAATCTACCAGCACCTTGATCTTTGATTTCACAGAGTCCAAAAGTATAAGAAATAAATGTCTGTTGTTTACACCATGGTATTTTATTTAAAATAGAAGTTCAAGCTCACTAATATAACTAAGAAAAAAATAGAGAAAACTCAAAGTCAGAAATGAGAGAAGACATAAATGATGCCACAGAAGAAAAAAACAATTATGAGACTACTGTGAACAATTATATACCAACAAATTAGACCACCTAGAAAAAAATTGGATAAATTCCTAGAAACATACAACCTACCAGTCAATCATGAAGAAACCAACAATCTAAGCATACCACTAACTAGGAAGGAGAGTGAATCAGTAATCAAAAACATTCCAACAAAAGAAAAATGAGGAAGAGATGGCTCCACTGGGGAATTCTACCAAACATTAAACAAAAATTAACATCAATCTTTGTCAAATTCTTTCAAAAACTGAAGAGGACAGAACACTTCCAAACTCATTATGTAAGGCCACAGTTGCCCTTATAATAAAGCAATCAAAGGCACTACTAGTCAACTGAATTCAATAGCACATGAAAAGGATCATATACTACAAATATGTGGAATTTATCCCTGGGACATACGGATAAAAATCACATGATTTTAAGACTCATGAAAAGCATTCAACAAAACTCAACAGTCTTTCATTATAAAAATAATAAAAAGTAGGAATAGAAGAAAATTACCCGAACGTAACAAAGGCACTATGTCAAAAGTCCATGACTAACATCATACTCTATGGTGAGAGGCTGAAATCTTTTTCTCTAAGATTATGCCCACTTTTGCCCCTTCTGTTCAACACAGCGCTAGACATCCTAGCCAGAGGAATTGGTCAAGAAAAGAAATAAAGGACATTCAAATTGGAAAATGAAGACATAAAACTATCTCTGTAGAAACATAATCTTATATGTAGATAACCCTAAAGATTCCACTAAAAAATTAGAACTAATAAACAAAAATTCAGCAAAATTTCAGAAGACAAAATTGATAGACACAAAAAAGATGCATTTCTACGCACTAACAACAGACGATCCAAAATAGACATTAAGAAAAAAAAACCCACTTACAATAGCATCAAAACAAGTAAAATACTTAAGAATAAACTTAACCAAGGAGGCAAAAAGACTTGTACACTGAAAACTATAATGCATTGTTGCAAGAAATTAAAGACACAAGTAAATAAAAAAAACCACGTTAATGAATTGTAAGTCTTAATGTTATTAAAATGTGTATACTACCCAAAGTGATCTATAGATTCAATGCAACATCCATCAAAATCTCAATGGCATTTTTACAGACATAGAAAAAATCCTAAAATTTATATGAAACCACAAAAAATCCTGAATAGCTAGGGCAATGTTGAGAAAGAACAAAGTTGGAGGCATCTCACTTCCTTACTCTAAAACATATTACAAAGCCACAGTAATCAATGGTATGGTACTAAAGACACATATAAACCAATGGAACAGAATAGAGAGCCCAGAAATATACTTATACCTACATTGTCAGGTGATCTTCCACAAAGGGCTAACGCTATACAGTGGGGAAAGGTCAGTCTCTCAATAAATAGTGCTGCGAAAACTGGATATTCAGAAACAAATGAATAAAATTGGACCTTTATCTTACACCATACAGAAAAATCAACTCAAAATAGATTAACGACTTAAACATAAGACCTGAAACTACAAAATTTCTAGAAGAAAACAGTGGAAAAGATTCATCACATTGATCTTGGCACTGATTTTCATGGATATGACACCATAACCACAGGCAACAAAAGCAAAAGTAGACATTTGGTACCACGTCAACTGAAAAGCTTCTGCACAACAGAAGAAACAATCAGAAGAGTGAAAATGCAACCTATGGTATAGGAGAAAATACCTACAAACCATATCTAATCAGGGGTTAATGTCCAAAATGTATAAATAACTCCTACAACTCAATAGTAAAAAACAAAAAACCTGATTTTCAAAATACGCAAGGAACTTGAATAGACATTTCTCTAAAAATGACATCCAAGTGGCCAGCAAACATGAAAAAGCATTCACATCACCAATCATTAGGGAAGTGCAAATCAAAACCACACTGAGACACTACCTCACATCCATCAGGATAACTGCTGTAAAAACACACATCCACATAGAAAATACCGTGTTGACAATGGTGTGGAGAAGCTGCAACCCTTGCACATTGTGGGTGGAAAGGTAAATTGGTGCAGCTACTATGAATAGTATAGGGGTTTCTCAACAAAATTAAAAGGCAACCACGAGATGACTTAGCAATCCCTTCTCTAGGAATGCATCCGAGGAAAACGGAATCAGTATCTCCAAGAGAGACCTGCACTCCCCTGTTCATTACAGCACTACTCACAATAGCCAGGATAGGGAAACAGCCTAAACATCAGTCAGCAGCAAGAATGGATAAAGAAGTATGGTGTATGCAGGTACGTTATTCAGCCTTAAAAAAGGATACACTGTTATTGTTGACAGCAACATGGATGAAGCTGGAAGACACGGTGATAAGTGAAATAAGCCAGTCACAGCAGAACAAACACTGCATTATCTCACTTATATATGGAATCTAACAGGGTCAATCTCTCAGAAGGGAGAGTAGCATGGGGCTGCCAGGGGTAGGAGCTGGGGACAGGGGAGGTGCCGTTCCACGGGTGCAGTTTCGGTCACGTGAGATAAAGGGGTGCAGGGATCAGCTGCACAGCAACGTGGATGTCGTTAACACGGCTGAACTCTTCACCTAAATACTTAAGAGAGTAAATCTCATGTCATGTGCTTGTTACCACACATAAACAAATACGAAAACCAGAAAGATTACGTGATTTCCCAGGTCACACAGTGAAAGGTATAAACAGCACTAACGTTGGGAGATGAATAAGAACCACGGTGTGAAACGTGTTGTAGGGCTTGGTCAGGGCCCTGCTCATGTTATTTTACTTAGTCTTGTAACAACACTTCAAGCTGACGATACATTCCCTGTTTTACACATGAAGAAATCGAGGCCACAGAAGCCTGAGGTCAAACCGACCTTGCGTGACACAGGGAGAACTTCCGCCCGGCTCTTAGACCCCGTTGCCTGTGAAACGTCTACCCAGAGGTATTTACCAACCCTGAAAAAATAAGATTTTAACCTGCTGTAAAGTCCCAAAGTATTCTCTTCTCACACGTCACTCCAGCCCATCGCATTCGCAATGTGTGACACCCTTCAGGTGGAAACGTACCCACTTCACAGATGAGAAAGTGGAGGCTCAGGGAACTCAGGCAGCCGCTCTGCCTCAGAACAGCCAGTCCCTGAGCTCCAGCCCGGGGTCTTCCACTTCCCCCATGGAAACATACCCACTTTACAGATGAGAAAGCGGAGGCTCAGGGAACTCAGGCAACCGCTCTGCCTCAGAACAGCCAGTCCCTGAGCTCCAGCCCGGGGTCTTCCACTTCCCCCATGGAAACATACCCACTTTACAGATGAGAAAGCGGAGGCTCAGGGAACTCAGGCAGCCGCTCTGCCTCGGAACACCCAGTCCCTGAGCTCCAGCCCGGGGTCTTCCACTTCCCCCATGGAAACGTACCCACTTTACAGATGAGGAAGCGGAGGCTCAGGGAACTCAGGCAACCGCTCTGCCTCGGAACAGCCAGTCCCTGAGCTCCAGTCCGGCGTTCTTCCACTTCCCCCACACCTAACTCCTACAGCCCTGTCATTTTCCTCTGCAACATATCTGTCCTAAAGCCTTAGATTTTTATTAAGTTTTTTAATATTTAATGGTGGCTGAAACAATGATTTTAAATATGACCCACATCTTGGCACAGTTTTCAACAGTTGAGTGCTTTAACACCCCGAATTTTTCCCTAATTAGGTAAAACTTTTAGGACGCCATGAGGCTCTATCCTGTGCTTGTCAAAATGTGAACGGTGAGGTCACCCATCACCAGAGAAAACGTTTTTTCTTTCCCACTCTTTATGCGCAGGCATGCCCCATGTATCACCAGAGTGACACTTTCAATCATCACATAAATGCTAATATTACCCAATGTCCTCAATCAATCTCCTCCAGTAGAAATCACACCTCCTTACGGCATGGTCCATTTCTCCGTCTCAGTGCACAAACTGCTGGACATTTGTCACAAAGTGTCTGTGAAATGACTGGCCCCTCCAATGAGCAGCCATCCTGGGTTCTTAGTTTTCCCAATCGTTACCTAATGACCCTATGGGAAAGGGGGCAAAGGTGAGGTCACTCAGCATTGAAGAGAACCGTTTCCACTGGGCCACAGCAATCCGAACACAGGCTGCCTTTCACCACAGGCCACTCCTCTGTCACTGACGGCCCCGTGAATTCAAGGAGGTGGCTGTGAGGACTCAGCCCTAAAAGCAAGACTTGAAAGAGAAGGTTGTTCAATGCATGAATGAATACCTGGAATACGCGAGGATGCTTTGTAGTTTGTCTTAGAAAAAGCCCAAGAAGTATAGGATGAAATGCAACAATCACGAGGAACAGCCACACCCTGGAACTCAATTCCACACTTGTGGTGCTGCAGAGAGCCCAAGCCAGGGCCCCAGGCACTTCCTTATGTTTATACGATGAGGCTGGAGCCCTCACATATGAACACACCCTGGAGCTCAGGTCATGCTCCTTCTGCCCACTGATTCTGTGGGTGGGAGGTGGTGTGCAGGTGACCTGGCTGTCCTGGGGATGGAGGGGGCCTGATGTGCAGCCTTTGCTCACTGCTGAGGTGTATGTGCTCCCGCCACAGCCAGTTTCAAGCTCCCAGTGGTTTTGTATAATGGCTGGAAAATTTTCCGAAAATGCACCATGTGGATTTCTGGGTGGGGTGAGCCAGACACAGCACAGGAGCACGCTGGGCAACTGTGCAGCTCGGAGGTGATGTCTTTGTGAGGCAGGACCTCACTGAGCCCCCAGAACTGCTGTGGTGACTGAATGAGGTGGCTGATGAGAATGGTAAGGTTTCCGGTACAACATCAATACCCAGCAGACATTGCTATTTTCACCAAACCATCTTTGTGAAATTAATAAGGCATCCTTCGCCTCAAAGCTAAGGTAAAATAAAATAAAATGTAGGTGATACAGTCCTCATTTTTCAAACGAGAAAACAGAGATTTAAATAACCTGTGCAAGGTGACAAGGCCAATGTGTTGCAAGACTGGCACTTGAAGTAGAATCTGATCCTTAGCCCAACGGGACCAGCTGTTTCACTCACTGAAGATTTCAGAACCTTGACACTATGAGGTCGCCATATTACAAAACGCCCAAGAATAAACTCGTAAGCTTTATGGGGAGTGGTCCTGCAGAGACAGCATTTCCTGGGAGGCTGTTGGACAGGCAGAATCTCAGGCTCCACCCTGACCTACTGAGTTTACACTCGCAGGGTTGCTGAACTGTGTGCTCAAACCTGACACGGGGCCCAGCTGCTAGGAGGAAGCCTGCACAGGCCCAGCCTCACTGTGCCCAGGAGCTCGATGGGCAGAGGGGCCTGCATCCCAGTCCAAAGGAGCTCAGGGGGCAGAGGGGCCTGCATCCCAGTCCAAAGGAGCTCAGGAGGCAGAGGGGCTGGCATCCCATTTGAAAGGAGCAGAGGGGAAGAGAGGAGAGGCCGGTACCCCAAACACAGTCAGGAAGCTAAAGGTGCCAGGAGGATTGAGCAGAAGATGGCTTTGGTTGCAACTTGTCATTTTCATTGCACCTTGGAGGAGTAAATGATTTTTACAGTTGGGCATGGTGTGGGTGGAAGAGGTTCCAGAAAAAGGCAGGAACCGAGGCACGAGTGTAGTGAGTTAGAAAGCGATGGTCACCCTGTGGGGCTGTGCAGGGACTGTCAGAGAGGGGACTCTGCTGGTACCACTCTGCAGGGCCAGGGACCTCCAGGTCAGCTGGGAGACACTGAACCATGTCCATGGGGTGAGGACAGCTGTCCATCATGAGACATGAGGGAAAGACTGAGTACAGGACTTTCCCTCAGGAGGGGCTGCACGAGTCCAGGGAGGGTGAGGGCATGCCAGAGGGCAAGTCAATGAGGAGGAAAGCGCCTCGTGGGCTGGCAGAGAGGGTGGGGTGAGCATTCTCCACCATGGGGGCTGGCGTTCCTGGAACAACCAGGTCAGAGACACTTCAGAGCAGTGGGATGAAGGCTTCAATGGTAAACAGTGTAAATGAGCAGGTGCTTTTCCCCCAGAATAGCAGAAACAGCTGGTGAGAGAGAAACAAACCCAGGCTGTTGAGCCCGGCTGGACGCGGCCGAGTGGGTAGATGAGAACAGAGCGCTCCATTCACATCCCGTGTGCCTCCAATCTTATTTGGAAGTTGTTGGGTCAAGTGCCCTCTTTCTTCTACCCGTTCAGATTCATCGGGTTAGATTCAAAGATCTACCTTCCTTGGCAGTGTTCTCTGTAATCGTGACAGGTTACTCCGTGATTTACCTCCTGGGATACTTTCCTTGGTGCTTCTTGGACTCAGGTTTTTAAACCACCTTTTCCCCTTCGGCAAATAATGGAATTATATCTTCATAAATGTTATTTATACCCTCAGCATTATTATCTTGCCAGAAGGTTAAAAAACATCTGACTTGTGCAAACAACTCTGAATCTATCAGTCTTGCCTCTTCCTGTGCCTCCAGAGACATATTTTAAAGATGAATCCCTGCTCTTTGGAAAGCTGTTTTCACAAAGTGTAGTGCTTGCACTTCACCGTAGCTCCAGAGTCAGGTAGACATACACTAAGAGAGGGAAAACAAGGAAATTAAGAGAACTGTGGGCCTGCTTTCTTCTGCTTGTGTAAATATTTTATTTGGAAATTTCCAAGTTCTGACAAAGATAAATAACTCCTACCCTTATCTGCCGAACAAGGTCAATTTCGTGGGGAGATGATGTAGAATTTTACCCATTCCAAACTTGATATTGAGAGTAAAAGTAGGAATAAACATATTAAGGAATTGGGAAGACATTTTCTGATAATTTTGTCTTACAGATAATTAACAAAAACATGAAAATCAGGCATCAATTCAAGTCAATCATGTCCCTATTCACTCAAAATATCATTTGCTTTCGTAAGGCTAGTCATTATAGCCTGTTGGGCTTTTCTTTCTTTTCTTTTTCTTTTCCTATAATGACAGCTGAAAAAACTTCATATATCTTTTTTGGAAGCATGTTGGCATTTACACTTCTATTTTCTCATTTAATAAAATACACGTCTTACAATCACTGTTCCCTTTCCATCATCAACATTCATGTTTCTCTGAGCCAAAACCTCAGCCTTCACTCAAGTCATCAATGCCAGCAAATGACAGTGTGCTTATATTTCAAAGCACATGTGCAGAAACAGCATCCGGCTGTCCTTGCTGGAAAAATCTGTGATTTATAAATTGCCCAACTCCTGCAAGAAGCACCATACAGATGAGTACAATGGATAATCATAAATAAATGGACAATCTGGTAGCTTTTCTAAGAGGCAGAGAACACGTTTGCACGTGTATCGGGGCCAGCTGTGTTGCAGGGCGACCTCCTTCCAGACCTCCATTCACACAGTGACACTTTCCCTCCTCTTTCAAAGGCTTGAAATTAATTCGACCAAAGCCCAGCAGGAACTAATGTGGTTACATCCAAGTTCCGCTTTCCAGGAAGAACCACCTTCTCCCTCTGCAGAGTCGGCTCCCCTGACCATTTTCTGAGGAATCGCCACATGTTAAAAAACCATAATTATCCTAATAGGCATCGCAGGGAGGGGGATGCAATGTCTGAAATGTAGAAGGCACTGGGGGGGTGATAGCAAGGCCAGGAGACTGAGGCCATCCGATTTCCTAAATGGGCACACTTCTTTTGTTGTTGTTTATAAAATTTTAATTTAAAAACATTAAAATTTTAAACAGACATTATAAATTGTTATCCCCTCCAAAAAGCTTATAATTCATTATTTTAGAAATAATCATTTCCAAATGTTGACAAGACCTGAGCCTGGGCAGGCTGTGAGTCTTAGATGACTTAAGCTTAACTTTGATTCTATGTTTAATAATTCTTTTACCCTAAGCAAGATACTTACACTCATCCCCAGGTTCACGATGAACAAACTGAGGATAATTACACTGTTTGTGTCCTGGGGCTTGCTGGTGATTAATGCAATCATGCATAAACAGTACCCAGCATAGTCCCTGGCATCTGGATGGCACTTAACATACAAGAGAGACTGAAACTGCCTTTGTGAAACTTATGAAGGTGAGAAAAGTAGCATAAGTGACCCCACCTTGCTTCTAACCTCACAAGCTGATGGCCTTGTTCATGCCTGGGCACAGGCCCAGCACAGAACACAGGAATTTAGCTTCTAGTTTAACCTTAAAGCAAGGATGACAACAGCCCCTTCCCAAAGCTACCCCTGTTCTTGTTTGAGGACCAAAACTGCCTGTGTATAACTAATGAAGGGCCACAAGGTTAGCATTATGGTAGGAACCTGAATTCTGCTAAGAGCTCTGCATAGGTAAATCATAACTAGTCATTGTTTCTTAACTGCTTACTGCTCAGGAGTCATGTAGCTGGTGCTCATAAGACTTGTAACTTCCCTAATTGCCTCCATAGATAACATCACTATTGTAAAGACTAAGACTGGTGTTTGAGATATTTTTTCAGACCTTATATTTTAGTAGAACAACTGATGCCACTTGGACCAGTGACCCCCAACAAGGAAACGATTCAGTGCACAAAGACAGTTTGGACATCCCTATCACCCCTGTGGTTTCATCCCCAACCCAGCCAATCAGCAGTTCCCATTGTCTAACCCCTTGCCGGAAGACTATCCTTTAAAATCCTAGCCTCTGAATTCTTCATAAGGAAGATTTGAAAAGTACCTCCTGTCTCCTCCTGCTCAGTTGCCTTGCAATAATTAAACTCTTTCTCTGCTGTAACACATGCTGTCTCATTGTATTGGCTGTTTTGTGCATCAGGCAAGAAGAACCCATTGGGCTATAACAAGATTATTTTTAAAGAAAATAATTCATTAGAAATACACCAAGTAAGAAAGCTAGAAGCACAAGTATTAGTTTAAGCTGATTTCTGTTCAACTGTACAACAATTTGTTAATGAAACGAGTCAAACTCTGTAAAATATTTGAAGAAATTTATTCTCAGTCAAATATGAATGGCCATGGCCTGTGACACTGCCCTCAGGAGGTCCTAGAAACATGTTCCCAAGGTGGTTAGGGCACAGCTTGATTTTATACACTTTAGGAAGACAGCAGACTTCAATCAAATACATTTAAGAAATACATTGGTTTGGTTCAGAAAGGTGGGACAACTACAAGCAAGGACTTCCAGATGAGAAGTAGACTGAAAAATTTTCTTGTTGACAATTGGTTGAGTGTATATAAAGACCTGGGATCAATAGAAAGGAATGTCTGGGTTAAGATAAAGGATTGTGGAGACCACAGTTCTTATTTGCAAGGGAAGCCTTAAGGTAGTAGGCTTTAGAGAATAGGCTGTAAAATGTTTGTTTTCAGACTTAAAGAATATGTTGATGTTAATGCCAGAGAGGCATCATGAGGCACACCCAACACTTATTTCCTATCATGGCCTGAACCAGTCTTTCAGGTTAAATTTTAAGAAATCCCTGGCTGAGGAGGAAGTCCATTCAGATGGCTGGGGGGCTTTAGAATTTAATTTTTGGTTTACAAATTATCCGTGCACACTTGCATTTAGAATAAAACATATAAAGGGCATGCTGTGCTCCAGGCAGGGTCCAGTGGCTGTTGCCATAGGAATGTCAACCTAAAGAAAGAATCTGAGGCTAAATTAATACATGTGGAGACTTTGCTTGAGCCAAGCTTGAGAGTTGCAACCCGGGGATACAGATTTAAATTGCCCTGAATATACACTCCAAAAAGCTGCAGTTATAAAAGGACCTTAAAAAAAAAAAAAAAGAGGCAGTTTCTGAGTTGTTTACCCAAAATCTAAATTAAATACCATAAGCTACTGATTGATTGGCTATGCTTTGTTCTTTGTATCACAAATTCCAGGAACATGCAGATGATGGGTGAGGCAGCAGGGCAGGGGCACAATGCCTTTAAACAGCTGCCCCAGGCAAGGGTGCATGTGTGGGAGTGCAGGACTGCAGCCCCAAATTCATGTCTCCCTGGGACTGATAAATTCTTCAAACCTCACATTGCTGACTCCTCTGAGCTAGTTTTCTCTTCCCACGGTTGGGCGAGATGCAGCCATTCAGACCCCTTAATGCTGAACTCACATGGCCTTGGCCAAGGAGAGAAAGGAGTGAAATACGGGTTCACACATACAGTGATGGGAGCCAGACAGGGGCCT
This sequence comes from Gorilla gorilla gorilla, assembly GCF_029281585.2. Classification (NCBI taxonomy): domain Eukaryota; kingdom Metazoa; phylum Chordata; class Mammalia; order Primates; family Hominidae; genus Gorilla; species Gorilla gorilla. Next base: position 138,619,500 of record NC_073236.2, read on the forward strand.
GACAGGACATGGAGAGAGACAGGGACTTCAGAGTGACAGAGAGGAACAGGCAGTGAGAGATGACGTTGTGGTCTTTAAGAAGAACCAGCGGTTGTAAACCAGTGCTTTCAAAACCAATTTTGCCCTGGTTTGATGATGGTCCTAGTCTCTGGGCAGGGCTGGTGAGGGTCAGCTGGGGTCTGACTTGCCTGAGGGCTCTTTGGTTTTCATGGGCTGAGCCTTAACACCAGGAAGACCCACAGGCTGGTCAGGAGGCTATTGGACCCTGCCCTGCAGGAGCGCTGGCTGGATCTCTAACCCCTCTCAAGTCTTGATCTTCTTACTTGAGGACCCAAAGCCCCCTACCTGTTATGGTGATGCCTGGGTAGGGTTAGTGCTGGGACCAGAGCCCCTGCCTGTTATGGTGCTACCTGGGTAGGGTTAGCACTGGGACTAGAAGGGCTTCACCTTCCTGTTCCGAGTACTGAGCTCTGACCTTTTTTTTCCTCTTTCCCAAATTCCTTTCTAAAGGGCCTGGGGAGTTGTGCCCTACAAACCATTAAATCCCCTTGAACAGATTTTTTTTTTTAATTAATCTGTATGATGTGGTTGACTTTCCACCCTGACTCTGGTACAGCATGACATGGTGGATGCAGATGCCTTCATCTTAACTTCAGTGTTCCTTCCCACTGACCTCAAGTCTTTAGACAAAGCTTAGCTCTTTCAACCAACTGCCAGCTAAAGAATCCCCAAAACCCACCTATGACTTGTAAGTCCCCACTTGGAGATACCCACTTTTCCAGGCTGAATCAGTGCACACCGTCCATGCACTGACTTACGGTTCACGTGAGATTCTGTCAGCCTGAAATGTATGAAACCAAACTGCAACCCGACTGCCTCAGGTGCACCTTCTTGGGACCTCAGGAGACTGTGTGTCCCCAGGTCGCAGTCACTCTGTTGGCTCAGAATAAACCTTTAAGTATTTGGCAGCATTCGATTTCCTGTTGCCATCCTCTTCATCTTCCTCTAGTTGTGAATGCTGAAGCCCGTGTTGGAGGGAGCTTGCCCCTCCAGTTCATGTCCTGGCTGCCCCTGGAATTTGGCACTGGAGAGGTTGGGTGGGATGTGCAGAGCAAACAGGACTTTCTGCTGGAGCAAGTCTGGACATCAGAGCTGGAGATGGGGACTGAGACCACAATCAGCTGTGCACCCTGTGGTCAGGGTGAGCCTGCCCTCTACCCTCCCTGGGACTGGGGCTTCCTGCCTCCAGAGACATCCTTGGATGTGGGGGGCTCTCAGGAGTTCCAGTGCCAGGTAGGGTGGAGGGGTGGTCCTATCGGCAGGGCTGCTGGGACAGGTGTGCCCAGAACAGGAGAAAAAGTGAGAGTCCACTCTTTCTATGCATGTCCTGCTTCCCAAATTAAAAGTCCCAGTAAGAGGAAGCTGCTGCTGTCCTACAGAGCAGGAGCTATTTGAAATGTAGGACACTCAAGAGACAAATGTAATTCATAACATAATTCATAACAAGCCAGAAGCAAGAAACCGGCCTTGTCTAAGGAGTGAGATCCCTGCCCCAAGGTCTTCACAGAAGACTTGCTAGGAAGGCTCTGATTTGCATTAATTAGGTCCTCAAGAAGGTTTTAAATATTAAAGGAAAATATCTTTTCCAGAGTCTGAATTACCTAAGTCCCAGGCTACAGCATGTTGTTCATTAAAAGAAAATAAAACAGGTTGGGTGAGGTGGTGCACAGCTGTAATCCCAGTGCTTTGGGAGGCTGAGGTAGGAGGATGGCTTGAGCCCAGGAGTCTGAGCCTGCAGTGAGCTATGACTGTGCCACTGCACTCCAGCCTGGGCAACAGAGTAAGACCCTATCTCAAAAAAAAAAAAAAAAAAAGCGATAAAAATTAGGAAACAAAAAGGGCATTGTTGGGTCTCAGCAGGTGGCTCCCTGAAGCCTGGCACATGGACGTGCTGAGGGCCCCAGAAGCTGCCACGGAATAAAGGTCTCTCCAGCCTTGTCTTGTTTCTCTCCCAAGTGCAGGAAGAAGCTCTCTGGAGTCTCACTTGACTGAGAAAGCTTCTTTCAAAGGAAATGCAACTGTCTTAAGACTGCCTCCCCAGGGATCTCATTAAACAGCTGGGAAAGATCAACCTCCAGAGAAGAGAAGAGACTGGAGGCGGCCACCAAGCCCAGACTTTCCCCCTGTTATTCTGAGGGCAGCTCCCGGAGGTTACCTGGGAGACTTCGTCTGCAGCCAAGACAACCTTCACTCCCACATACCCTCCCTGGAGCACCGGACTGAGCAACCCCACTCCTCCTCTCTGTGAGGAGGGCATTCGGGCCTCAGCCATCTGGACCCTCTCTGAGTTCACATTTCCCAAGACCTCCATGAACACATGTGAGTGTAATAAATGTTCTCTGCTTCTCTCTTGTTAACATGTGTTTCTGCTGTAGGGGTGTCAGCTGTGGCCCTTTTTCATGGGGAACAAAGGGATCATCCTGAGCTTCCTGATGTGTACAGAAAGCACAGAGTTAAAGGGGGAAGATTCAGAGGATCACAGGTGAATCCGGTCATCTGGAAACTCCTGTGAGCATCTCCAACAGCAGAGACACACGTAGACTCCTGAAAACCCAGCTCAGCTGCCATCCTCCCTTGGCAGCCAAAGGTCTCAGAAAGGCACGTTTCTAAAACTTGGTTTTCTCACCTATAAATTGGGGCAAACCCCAGTCTGTGTCTATTGGGAGAATTAAGTGAGATACTGCATGTAAACTCTGGCATAATTTAAACATCAAAAATGTCAGCTATAATTTAGGCTAATAATTTAATTTCTTTCTTTGAGCCAGGTGTCTTGCCTGTAAAATGGGGATATTTTGTTATAAAAAAATTAGGAAGAAAATAAACTGTAATTGCCCTGTGCAAAACATCCCACATTAATTCAATGAATTATTAATAACAAAAGATGGAAAAATTATTTTCCCATTTAGGAAAAAAATGTGAAATAATAGCAAACCTAGGCTGCTTTTATAATTAATGCAAATAATAATAAAATGTCACTATTCTACCATTCAATTTTAGAAAGACAAATCACATTTACGTCAAACATTTTATTTTTGTACTGGCTCACTTTTGTGAACATATGCACTTACATTAGAGATATTTCACATTAGAATCTTTTTCAGTTGAAAAAATAGAGGTGATCATATCTTTTTGAAGAGACGCCATTTTCAACAACATTTTGTTATTTGGTATTTATTAATTCCTAGCATGAACCAGCTCTACAGAACCTGGAAAAGAAAAATGACCCACTTTGCAAAAGAATTTCTCCTTTGATTAGTATGAAATGTTTGCCCTTTCTATCCTGGAAAGGATAAATAATGGTGTTTCGTAATCGGGCTGTTGGGTGATGATCTCATTTATTCAAATGCCAAGTCCACCCTCTGTCTGCATAGACTCCTCTTTCCACCCCTTCTTCCAGGGTAATAACAACCAGCATCTCGGTTCTTTAAGTCACTTCTCCAAATTCACAGTCTCTGAGGTCTGCAGGTTTTGTTACCTAAATCAGTAAATTTAGACAGATGTGAGGATTTGCTTTAATTGTTAGCTCCAGTTTTTTGTGGGGAGGAGAGAGAAGACCTTGGGAACATACAGAAAATTGTCAGAGGCCATGGAGAGGGAGGCGAGTGCCTCGGTGCCTCTTCTGTGCCTCCACAGAGCTTCCACCCCTCTGGGAGCACCCGGAAGCAGCCTGTGCTGCATCCCAGCTTGATTTCAGTTCCATGCGGCCAGTGAGCGGACGGTGAGAGGCCTTAAGCAGTTTCTAGTCTGCAGATCTGGGAGTGCTGCAGCAGCCAATATTCTCATTTGGTCGTTAGCATAGGGGTGGGGGGTGCTGCCCTTTCCCCCACCTGACCATCTTGTCTCCAGCCTGTATGCAGGTGCCAGTGCACAGCTCTTGGGCTGCAGTGGAATGTATTTGTTTCTGTGGGTTAGGCAGTTATGGCTTCCTCTACTGTGGTGTGGCAGAAAGGTTTACATTTTTCTCTTGATATTCATCAGCTTAAGATTCACACATCAGAGAAATAATCAGCCCTCACAATGAGCAAGTCTTTTTACTGATGAGATGTGACAAGGCTTCCACTCAATTTGAGGGAAAACTGGCAGGAAGCCCTCCTCCTGGAGTCTGGAAAAATATAAAAACAGCTACAAACCATTCCTTCTATCAATGTGAGAACTGAAGTGAGAATTCAAGGTGGCTCCAGCCCCACCTAGCACATGTTAGATAACTCTGGTAAGTGATTGTTTTGTATCATGCATTAGGGAGTTTAAAACACTGCTGTCAAACAACAAAAGAAAAAGATAAAGTGGACTTGATCAAAATAAAAAACTTTCGTGCATCTAAGGACATTTTCAAGAGAGTGAGAAAAGACAAACTACAGAATGGAAGAAAATATTTACACATTATGTATCTTGGAAGGATTTAATGTCCAGAATTTATCAAGAACTCCTACACATCAACATCAAAAAAAACAAAAAATCCACTTTAAAAATGGGCAGAGGACTTAAGTTTCTCCAAAGAAGACACACGGATGTCCCCTTAACACATGGTAAGACGTGTCACATCATCAATCATTGGGGAAATGCAAACAAACAAACAAAACCCTCAAAATGAGATACCACTTCACACCTACTACAGTGGCTATAATATTTTAAAAAGGAGAAAAGAAAAACATTGATGAGGATGTGGAGAAATTGGAACCTTCATTGCCGGTTGGAATGTAAACAAGTATAGGCACTGTGGAGAACAGATGAGCAGTTCCATAAGAAAGTTAAATAGAGTTATGATATGACCTAGGAAATTCACTCCCATGGGTATTCCAAAAAATAAAAAAGGGACTCGAACAGATACTTGCATGTAAATGTGCATTGCACCATTATTCACAATAGCCAAAAGGTGAAATAACCCAGAGTGCTCATCAACAAATATTGAATAAAACATGATGTATCCATAAAATGCAATATAATTCAGCTCTAAAAAAGAATGTTCTGGTACATATTCCAACATGGATGGACCTTGAAGACACTAAGCTCTAAGCAAAAGAAGCCAGATAGAAAAGGTCATCTATTCTACAATTGCACTTCTATGAGGCACCTAGAAAAAGCAAATTCATAGAGACAGACAATAGAATAGAGGTTACCCGGAGCTGGGGGTTGGGAGAAGGCGAAAATAAATTTTGTTTCTATCTACTTATAATGAATAATCTGAAAAAGAAATTAAGAAAACAATCCCATTTACAATAGGATGAAAAAGTAAAATGCTAAGGAATGAACTTAACCATGGATGCAAAGGTCTTGTAGAATGAAAACTAAAAAAAATTGTTAAAAGAAAGTAATGAAGACACCAACAAATGGAAAGGCATCCCATATTTATGGGTTGGAAGGCATAACATTATTAAGATGTTAATATTGCCAAAAGTGAACCTCAGATTCAATACATTCTCCATTCAAATCCCGAAGACATTTTTTTAAATAGAAAAATGCATCTGTAATCTTAAAGGATCCTGACTAGCCAAAACAATCTTGAAAACAAATAAAGTCTGAGGTCTCATGGTTCCTGATTTTAAAGCTGATGGCAAAGCCGCAGTTATCAACACACTGTACTGGTATAAAGAGAGACGTACAGATGAATGGAATACACCAGAGAGCACGGAAGTAAAACCTGGCCTATGTGGTGCCATGTAAGTCTGCCATTCAATCAGAAATGTCCGTGCAATGGGGAATGAGCAGTTTTTTAATCAACTGGTGCTGGGAAAATTAGATATCCGGTTGCAAAACAATGAATTTAGGCTCTTACCTTATACCATATATAAAAATTAACCCCAAATGAATCAAGGACCTAAACGTAAGAATTAAAACTTTAAAAAGTTTAGAAGAAAACATAGGGAAACACTTCATGACATTGGGTTTGGCAATAATTTCTTGGATATGACACAAACAGGAAAGGCAATCAAAGAGAGCATAGATAAATTAAAAGAGATAATTAGATTGCACCAACATTAATAACTTTTGTGCATCAAAGGACACTGTAAACAAAGAATAAAGAGAAAACTCCCAGAATGAGAGAAGACATCCACAAATCACACATTTGATAAGGAGCTAATATCTAGAATATTTAAGAACTCTTATAAATCAGCAACAACAACAACAAAAAACAACTTGATAAGAAAATGGGCAAAAAATCGGAATATTTATTTAGGGAAGATATAGAAGTGTCCAATAAGCACATGAAAAGATGTTCAACATCAATAATCATTAGAAGATACAAATAAAACTCCAGTGAGATAACACTTACCATCCATTAGGATGGCCAGTACTCTCCTAGGAAGTGTTGTTGAGGATGTGGAGAAACTGGAACCCTTGTGCATTCCAATTTCCTTTGTTGGTGGAAATAAAATAGTGCAGCTGCTACAGCAAAGAGTATGTGAGTTCCTCAAAAAATTAAAAATAGAATTACCACATGATCCAGCAATTCTACTTTTGTTCAATACTCGAATAATTTAAAGCAGGGACTCAAGCAGATATTTGAGCACCTGTGTTCACAGTAGCATTATTCACAAGAGCCAAAGAATGGAAGCAGCCTAAGTGTTGGGTATATGCATATAATGGAATATTATTCAACCTAAAAAAGAAAAGAAACTATGGCCAAAGCAATTTATAGATTCAATGCAATCCCTATCAAAATTCCAATGACATGTTTGACTGAAACAGAAAAAAATTATAAAATTCATATTGAACTGCAAAAGACCTTGACTAGCAAAAGCATTGTTGGGTACATAGAACAAAGCTAGGGGCATTGCACTACCCAACTTCAAAATATACTACAAAGCTGTAACAACCAAAACAGCATGGTACTAGCGCTAAAACAGAAATATAGACAAAAACAGAATTGAGACCCCAAAGATAAATCCACGCTTTTACCATCAGTTGCTCCTTTACAAGGGTGGCAAGAACACACAACAGGGAAAAGATAGTCTCTTCAATAAATGATGTGGGGAAAACTGGATATTCACATTCAGAAGAATGAAATCAGATCTTTATTTCACACCATATAAAAAATCAACTCAAAATGGATTAAAGATTTAAACGTAAGACCAAAAACTATAAAACTACTAGGATAAAACATAGGAAAAAATATTTTTGGCATTGGTCTGGGCAATGATGTTTTGGATATGATTCCAAAGGCATAAGCGATGAAAGCAAACAGACAAATTAAAGTCCATTGAACTAAACAGTGTCCGCCCAGCAATAAAAATAATAAACAAAATGAAGTAACTACCAAAAGAATGGAGGAAATATTTACAAGCCATGCATTTGATAAGGGGTTAATATCCAAAATATATAAGGAAGTCAAAGAACTCAAAAGCAAGAAAACAACCTGATTTTAAAATGGGCGAAAAACTTGGACAGGCATTTCCCAAAAGAAGACAGACAGATGGCCAGCAAGTCTATGAAACAAATGTTCAGCGTCACTAAGCACAGAGAGAGTGGGGAGAATTGGAAATTGACGCCTCCAAACTGGTAGGTATTATTGTGTCTGGTACTTTTCTCTTTGAAAATCTGTATCAAAGGAGGCATATTTTGGATTTATCTCTTTACCAATGCCTTTGCATTGAAATATTATAGTATTTTAATTTGAAGACGAATATTATTTTGACTTCCAAAATATAGACCATAATGGGGACGGTCCCTTCCAAATAAAAAAGATAGGAAAACAAAGCAATGAGAATATGATTTGTTTGATCTGGTGATGTAAACCATGACTGTGATGTACCTAAAAGAAAAGTAAAACACACCAGCCTCTCTCTAAGGTCACCCAGCAGACAGGTTTGAAGGCTGCATTTCTATCTTAGAAGCTGGAGTGTTTACCAGGGACAGTTCTCCCAGTGTGAACATCCATCTCATATTTTGCCAAATCCAATCACAAGCAAGTTATTTAAGCTCATTGGACAGAACCTGAGTGTGCCTCACGTGGTTTCTCGGTGTTCAATCCAGACCCACACAGGCTGAAGTACATGTCTAGATTTAGTGCAATGATACTTGGAAAACGGAATTCACCCGTAGGACTCCAGTCTAATTTTTAATTTATCTTAGAAGCTCTGATGGTCGAAAATAATTAGAAATTTTCTTGGTTTTCCCTGGGCCCAGGCTGGCTTTACTTACCTACATGGCCATTGTTTTAATGCTCTAACTTCCTCACTTGCCTGTGAATCCCCAAAGCCAGGGTCAGAGAGGAGCATGAGTCCTTCCCTCTCACACAGAAGCTATAGCCCTGGTTCACCTTTCCTGGACAGCAGGCAGCGTGGTTGGCTGCTGATGGCTCAGGCCACTGCTGGGCTTCTCTCAACACTGAGAGAGCCAGGAAGTATGTCAGGACCCATTCTGTCATGTCTCCTAAAAATTAGCTTATATGTTGATAAAGTTTCTCAAAGCACGGTTAATTGCAGGAAACATTTACGGAGCATCTGTCACATGGAAAGCCAGCAGCTGATGCAGAGGACGCACGGGGGTACGTTTAAGGTCCTCTACGCAAGGAGCACAGGCTCAGTGCGCTTTAGGGTCACAGTGGCTGGGCCCCAAGTTGAGAGACAAAAACATATGAATCTCTTTATGAAAAGGGCAATTACTGGGATAGGATTATAATCAAGAAGAAACAACATAACCATTTGAGAAACAATTCACTTTTCTGTAGTCTTTTGAGTACTTTGTCCATGCACGTTTTGAACATTCATTTTTATTTTTATTTCAATAGTTTTTGGGGAATGGGGGTTTTTGGTTACATGGTTAAGTTGTTTAGCAGTGATTTCTGAGATTTTGGTGCACCTGTCACCCATGCAGTGTACACTATACCCAATGTGTAGTCTTTTATTCCTCAGTCCCCTCCCATCCTTCCCCTCAATTCCCCAAAGCCCATTGTATCATTTGTATGCCTTTGCGTCCTCATCACTTAGCTCCCATTTATGAATGAGAGCATGATATTTGGTTTTCCATTGCTGAGTTACTTCACTTAGAATAATGGCTTCCAGCTCCATCCAAGTTGCTGCAAAAGACATTATTTTGTTCCTTTGTATGGTTGAGTAATATTCCATGGAGTATATGTACCATACTTTCTTTATCTACTCATTGGTGGATGGGCACTTAGGTTGGTTCCATGTCTTTGAAATTGCTAATTGTGCTGCTATAAACATTTGTGTGCATGTGTCTTTTTCATATGACTTTTTTTCCTTTGGGTAGATACCCAATAGTGGGGTTGCTGGATCAAATGGCAGTCCTACTTTTAGTTCTTCAAGGAATCTCCACACTGTTTTCCATAGTGGTTGTGCTAGTTTACATTCCCACCAGCAGTGTAAAAGTGTTCCCTTTTTACCACATTCACACCAACATCTATTGTTTTTTAACTTTTTGATTATGGCCATTCTTGCAGGAGTAAGGTAGCTTATATGTTGTGGTTTTAATTTGCATTTCCCTGCAAATTAGTGATGTTGAGCATTTTTTCAAATGTTTGTTGGCCGTTTGTATATTTTCTTTTGAGAATTGCCTATTTTTGTCCTTTGCCCACTTTTTGATGAGATTATTTGTTTTCTTCTTTCTGGTTTGTTTGAGTTCCTTGCAGAGTCTGGATATTAGTCCTTTATCGAATATATAGATTGTGAAGATTTTCTCCTTTTCTGTGGGTTGTCTGTTCACTCTGCTGATCATTTCTTTTGCTGTGCAGGAGCTTTTTAGTTTAATTAGGTCTCATCTATTTGTTTTTGCTTTTTGTTGCATTTGCTTTGGGGTTCTTGGTCATGAACTCTCATTGGCCTAAGCCAATGTCTAGAAGAGTTTTTCTGATGTTACCTTCCAGAATTTTTATAGTTTCAGGTCTTAGATTTAAGTCTTTGATCCATCCTCAGTTGATTTTTGTATAAGGTGAGAGATGAGGATCCACTTTCATTTTTCTGCATGTGGCTTGCCAATTATTCCAGACCTATATATTGAATAGAGTTCTCTTTCCCCAATTTATGTTTTTGTATGCTTTGTCAATATCAGTTGGCTGTAAGTATTTGGCTTTGTTTCTGGGTTCTCTATTCTGTTCCATTGGTCTATGTCTGTTTTTGTACTAGTACCATGCTGTTTTGGTGACTATAGCCTTCTATTATGGTTTGAAGTCGGGTAATGTGATACCTCCAAATTTGTTTTTTTCTTAGTTTTGCTTTGGCTATGTGGGCTCCTTTTTGGTTCCACATAAATTTTAGGTTTGCTTTTTCTAGTTCTGTGAAGAATTATGATATTTTGATGGGGACTGAATTTGTAGATTACTTTCAGCAGTATAGTCATTTTCACAGTATTGATCCTACCCATTCATAACCATGAGATGTGTTTCCATTTGTCTGTGTCATCTATGATTTCTTTCAGCAGTGTTTTGTAGTTTCCCTTGTAGGGATTTTTCACCTCCTTGGTTAGGTATATTCCTAAATATTTTATTTTTTGCAGCTGTTGTAAAAGCGATTGAGTTCTTGATTTGATTCTAAGCTTGGTCATTATTGGTGTATAGCAGTGCTACACATTTGTGTACATTGCTTTTGTATTCTGAGACTTTACATGATTCATTTATCAGATCTAGGAGCTTTCTGAATGAGTCCTTACAGTTTCTAAGTACAATCATATCATCAGCAAACAGCAATAGTTTGACCTCCTCTTCAAAATTTTGGATGTCATTGATTTGTTTTTCTTGTCTGATTGCTCTGGCTAGGACTTCAGTACTATGGTGAATAGAAGTGGTGAGAGTGGGCGTCCTTGTCTTCTTCCAGTTCTCAGGAGAAATGCTTTCAACTTTTCCCCATTCAGTATGATGTTGGCTGTGGGTTTGTCATAGATAGCTTTTATTACCTAAAGTCATGTCCTTTCTATGCTGATTTTACTGAGGGTTTTAATCATAAAGAGATGCTGGATTTTGTCAAATTCTTTACCTGCATCTATTGAGATGATAATATGGTTTTTGTTTTTAATTTTGTTTATGTGATGAACCATATTTATTGACTTACGTATGTTAAACCATCCCTGCATCCTCAGTATGAAACCCATTTGATTATGGTGTATTATCTATTTGATATGCTGTTGGATTTAATTGGCATATTACGTTGAATTTAATTAGCAAATTATTAGCATAATTTTCTTGAAGATTTTTGCACATATGTTAATCAGATATATTGTCTGCTGTTTTCTTTTTTTGTTCTGTCTTTTCCTGGTTTTGGCATTAGGGTGATACTGGCTTCACATAATGGTTTAGGGAGGATTCCGTCTTTCTCTATCTTTTGGAATAGTTTCAGTAAAATTGATACCCATTCTTCTTTGAATGTCTGATAGAATTAAGGTGTGAATCCACCTGGTCCTTGTCCTTGCACTTTTACAACACACATCAGGTAACATTATAGTAAGTTCTGTTTGTATTTCTATTTTCCCCTAATTTCTGAATGGCCAATTCATCTTAATGTCTCAAAATTAACAGGGATAACTTTTCACTCACTAGCAGAGAGACCTTTGGACATAGTAAATTTTTGACATATGTTTACCAAACGAATGTAGAAAGGAAGGACACAACTTCACAGGAAGACAAGCTGAGAACTGGAACCCAACAAAGGCCTGGAGATGAGACGTTGCAGCGCATGTCCTGGGAACAGCTGGAGGGAAGAGGCAGCCGAGCAGGCACCAGGCTGGGTTGTGTCATAAAGAATAGCTGGAGGGAAGAGGCAGCGGAGCAGGCACCAGGCTGGGTTGTGTCATGAAGAATAGCTGGAGGGAAGAGGCAGCCGAGTGGGCACCAGGCTGGGTTGTGTCATGAAGAATAGCTGGAGGGAAGAGGCAGCCGAGCGGGCACCAGGCTGGGTAATGTCGTGAAGAACAGCTGGAGGGAAGAGGCAGCCGAGCAGGCACCAGGCTGGGTTGTGTCGTGAAGAACAGCTGGAGGGAAGAGGCAGCCGAGCAGGCACCAGGCTGGGTTGTGTCATAAAGAACAGCTGGAGGGAAGAGGCAGCCGAGCAGGCACCAGGCTGGGTTATGTCGTGAAGCTGGAAACCGCGCCAGGGCATGAACTTCAGGCCTTCCTGGTACCCTGCCCAGGAGTGTGCATTTTTCTGAACATGCAATGAGAGATCTTAAAGCTCTTGAGCACCATTGAGACATCTGATTATCTGGCAGGCTTATCATACCTTTACTCCTTAAAATAAGAAAACGATGACTTCACAGCCAGAGAGATGCCAGGCTGAGGTAGAGGCCACACACTATCAAGTGAGCTACAGACAGCCTGCAAGTGCAATGCTGAGAGCATTCAAGGCCACACAAGGATCCCCCAAAGTGTGCCTCAGACAAGGTCAAGAACTGGGATTCCATTGGGTGGGACTCTCAGACCCACAAACTTCATAAGGCTTGTCTCACTCAAGTTACCAGTCAAGATTACCAGACAAGGAAAGAATAAAGTCAAGGGATCCTGGTTCCAAGTCATTCCCAGAAGTTATTTCCTACATTCCCCACCCCCCGGATAGTTGAAAAGTTATTAAGACAAAGTCAGTTGGACTTAGCTCGCAGCAGAAGGTCTGCTTCACAGTATTCCAGTCTAGCACCAGTGGTTTCACTTCTTTAGGCCCAAATTTACACAGCATGCTTTTAAAATTACAGCTGCTTCCTAGTGTTTGTAATTAGGACTTGTCATTTCATTTGGGACCAATTTCCATTAGCTCCAAACTAAAAGGTGAATGACAGTGAGTTCTTTTGCCCTGAAGAGAAGAGTCCATTGCAGCTCTGACCCTCATGGGTGCTCTAGGGGATTAGAGAGGTTTCAGCAGTGTTGTCCAGGACACGACATGGCCTCACAGAGCATTCCTCACGGGAAGAACATTTTAGGGACTCTTGCTTTTGGAAAGGTAAATAAAGAAATGGTCAATCTGCCGCCCCAAGGTGATGGGAGCTTCTGAAACACAGGGGAGCAAGTCACAACTCACTGGTGACGACCTGAGGACAAGTCACAACTCACTGGTGACAACCTGAGGAGTGACACTCATCAACCGGCACACATCGACCTGATAGACTACGCCAGCCTTGCTCACTTTTGAAAAGGAATTGCTAAAATTATGGGACGCTGCTTACCAAAACTGAGCTCTCCTTTAAGGGGCACCCCGTTGGCAACACCCGCTGGATTTATGGAGCTCTGTCTTGCAAATACCTATGTAAATGGACCCATGTGACTCAAGGTGACCCTAAAAAACAATGGCCACGATGCAAGTCTTTTGAAATTCTTAAATTAATATGTTTGCATGCACAATTTTAAAAAGCAGGTTGTGGAACCCGACTAATTGAATGGGAAACATACTTTCTGTCTGTCCCACCTGAAATCTGATAATAAGAGATTTAAATTTTTTGGTTTTTTGAGAGTTTTCCTTTAATTTCTCAAGACATCCTTGTGAACGGTCAAACTACCTGCTCCACCTTGCTGCACAGATTACAAAAGGAACGCCAGGCTTTCCCAGGCCTTTCCCAGTCCCTTGGAAATGTAAGTATTATCACGTCTTTGCCGTAGTCTCATCCAGGGAATTAGCTAGGCAGTATTCCAGGTGAGATCAGATTTGAAACAGCATGGAAATTCTTTAGACCACCACAGAATTCCTCTCCTCAGAGGATGCACTTAGCTTAGGAGAGAAATATGTATAAGAATTAATTTGAATTATTTGTTTAAATTATTTATATTGCTTTTGACCTTTTAGGGGACCCATGTATAATCCTTTCTACTGAAGAAAACCAAAATATTCCTCTCAAAAACACTGAGAATTGTTGAGCTGAAGAAGGTGAAAATGCCAGGGACCTTGTCCCATCTTCCACTAGCCTGATGGCGGAACAGCAGTGTACAAAGATAGAGCTTCCTGGCCTCCTCTCCTCCTTTCCCACCTCAAAAGGCCCCTCACAACGCTTGTTTATCTGCTCAGAGGCAGTGGCACCAGAGGCTCTAGGAACAGATTTTACTCTTCCCATAAATTCACCTCCCACATTTTCCCACCTCTTGGAAGCCTGAACATGCTCTTTTCTTTGTTTAGTCACTATATAGGATTTGTGGTTCTTTGCAAAAATACTATGTGAGCACAGTCCCCAAGCAACTGTCTTGACAGGGAAAAACTTCCGAGGCCTCCCCAACACGGTGGGTACAACACTCATCAATAAGCGTCAGAGGCCTCCCCAACACGATGCGTACAATGCTCATTAATAAACTTCTGCTGGTTTCTTCTTGTTAATCGGACTTTTGTTTTCAGGAAAGTGTCAAAACTAAGAACACATGAAGGAAAGAAAAGCAATTATATTTTCTTCCCTGCACTGCCCCCATGGACAGCTTTTGTTTTCCTGTTTTCCTGGCTGTTCCTTTTAACCTGGCCATTGTGCGCAGACAGGCAGCTGAGAAGTGAGACCCTGGAAGATTTTACCTGACAGATACAGCTGCACCCCATCTGATGATAGCAGAACTTTGTTTCTCAAGCTGACCCTGGAGATGTCTGGATCTTGAAAAGGCGGAGAGTTTTGCTTCAACTTTGGAGACCTTGGTTAATGCCAGGGAGAACTTCTTAAGTTGGGCTCATGCATATTTATTTGTGTTCATTTTGAGTCATCTGTGCACATACACCCTTGGTTTAAAATTTTGGTTTATATTTAGAATGCGATAGACATTTTTTGTTGTTGTTGTTTTTTAGCCTTTTCTCTTAAGCTAAATAAAACCATTTACTCAGAGAAAAAGGAAACATTTTATTAAGCCAAAGACAAACACCTTTAAATAATGATTACCCTAGATCTCTAATAAACAAATATGTCCCACTTCTAAAACTCTTTCTGTAAATTCCAAAAAGAAAAAAGAAAAAAAACCCAGGAATGTTTGCTAATTGCCCAGCTAATACCTTATAAAAGGATTTTTTAAGAGTCTGTAGTCAAAAGTAACCTTAATTAAAGCTAGTATTAAGTGTGTGGGTGTGTAAATGTGTCTGTGTATGTGCGTATGTGTATATGTGCATGTGTGAATCTGTGCATGTGTGTATGTGTGCATGTGTGTGTCCATGCATGTGTGTATGTGTGTGCATGTGTATGTGTGTGTATGCATCTGTATGTGTATGTGTATGTGTGTATATGTGCGTGCATGTGTGTGTATGTGTGTGTGTGGATACACACATGTTTTGAGGCTTCTGTTCTTTCTATGAAAGCATCTTGGTGACAGAGTCCCTCTTTTCTTAAACCCCTGCTAACCAATGCGCTCATTTTGTGTGTTTCTCCACTAGTTGATAGAATTTTTGCCAAGGATAATGTGAAACTTTATTAGCTTTCTGGAAAACAAGAGCTCCTCCATCTGTCTCCTCTAAGATCTGTCCTTCATTTACTTCTTTCTGTTCCTTCTCTCTCCTGTCCCCTTCAATACCACAAGAGAGGACCTAAAAAAATCTTCTAACAGCCCTAAGACCTCTTGAGGAAACCAGAATTGGTGCCACAAAACTCTTTTTTGGAGAGGAACTCTTTTTCCTCATGGAGCCCCAGAGTTGTGGGTGGACAGCTTCTTCTCAGGTGTAAAGCTCTATTCTTTTTTATTAAATTCCTTAATTTTTAAACATTTAGATACATACACAGGTACATGTATGTCATATGTTGTATCTGCATGCATGTATGTGTCTATCCACATGTTTGTATATTACCTACATGGTACCTGACATGGTTTGGATCTGTGTCCCCACCCAAATCTCACATGGAATTGTCATCCCCAGTGCTGGAGGTGGGGCCTGGTGGGAGGTGCCTGGATCATGGGGTGGGTTCTCGTGGTTCAGCACCATCCCCCCAGTGCTGTTCTCATGATAGAGTTCTCACGAGATGGGGTTGTTTAAAGGTGGATGGCATCCCTCGCCCCCCTTGCTCTGGCTGTGTGACATGCTGGCTCCCCCTTCACCTTCCACCATGAGTAAAAGTTTCCTGAGGCCTCCCCAGAAGCGACTAGATGCCAGCATCATCCTTCCTGTACAGCATGCAGAAGCATAAGCTAAGTATATCTCTTTTCTTTATAAATTACTCAGCCTCAGGTATTTCTTTAGAGCAATGCAAGAACAGACTAATACAGTACCAAACTAACTTAAAGATAAGTGAGTGTTCATAAATAAGTAAACCCAAATATTTTCCAAGTTCAGGTAATTTGAGTAAGAATTTTGGTAAATAAAACTAGCTTAATATTGTTTGTTTAATAAAAACAACTGTTTTTGGAGTTATCAGTAAATTATGCATGTATTTAACTTTAAGGTTCTTGCTTTTATGATACCTGCATAACATACAGTAATATAAAAATGGTTAACAGAAAATTTAACTTGACATAATGGCTGGATTTGTCTAATGTCCCATGAAATTTTCCAAAAAATTAGAATGAATAAATTAAACAGCTGTAAATGGGATAAAGTTTATAAATGAACTTTTAGTAATAATTGTTTTATAATATGTTTACTTAAGGCTTCTCAAAGTTTTTGGTAACTGTACCCTTAAAGCTTTGCTAAGCTAAATTAAATGATGATGATATTCATCGAACATATCAGTCATTTCCAAATAGATATAATACTAAGACAGCAATTATTAAATATGAGTTTAAGCTTATATATTTTGCCTTCTTATTTCAGAGAAACAAATGATATTGAAATCTGTTAGTAAAAATGTCCTGTTCCAAATTGAAACATTGTTCCATTAGAAAGCCTATGTTTCTAAGATTATAAAATGTGTATTCATAAATTGTTGGTACCTGAGTGACAGTTAAAAAAAATCCCTTACTTCTTAGGTTTACACTATACATTAAGGCTACTAAGAGTTAAAATTCTAACTAATTTCCAGCAACAAAAACTGGAGATAAGAGGAGAAACAATTCTATATACAGAGAGTATAAGAAAAGTAAGATATATTTTTTGTAAGGAAGGTTTCAAGAAAGACTTGAGGGTGTGATTTTATTACAGGAAAGTGGCTTTGCCTAATGTAAAGGTTATTCTAAGGTTGCATTTAATGGAAAGAATAAAAGAAAGAAAAAGATAAACTGAAGGATATACAAAGTTGAGAAAAGAAAGAGAATGGAAAAATGTTTAAGAGGTTATAAAATATTTATGAAAATTTTATCTTGTGTGTCAAAGCTGATTGAGATTAAATGGATTTGTTTATAAGATTTTATTAAAATTTGCTTCAGCATTAATAATACGCCAATGCAAAGGTGATTTTTTTTTTGTTTTGAGCAAGATTTTCATGTAATATTCATAGGAGATAGTAAAAGATTTTTCATTTACCTTCAGAGTAGATTGCAAAAAGGGTGGGAGGGGACAGTGACAGATTATGTTGGCCTCATGCTTCCTTTACGAAGTCTGTTAGTTGTTTCGAAAACTGCATATCCTCTGTATCAAAGAGTAATGGTTTTTGCTTTTGAAATCTTTTGATTATCACTTTGTTTAAATGAATCACTGTTATTTCTCAGTGACTTGTGTTGCTGTTTTGTTCAAGTGTGTTAAACCTTTGAGATATTTGATATAGGCTTTCCAAAATAAAATTTCAAAATCTAAAATTGTCTTTTTGACCTTAAAATAATTTTTGAACATTAAGACCTCTGGAAGTCCAAATAGGGCTCCTGCAAGTCCAAGAAAGGCATATTACGTTTCCTTGGTATGTAAAAATCATAAGAGAAACAATATCACATAAAAGTGGTTTTAACTTATTTGTTATATTTGTTTGGATATATTATAAATATATGTACCAAAATTGTATAAGATTTCTTTAAAAAATCTGATATGCCGGCTGGGTGCAGCGGCTTATGCCTGTAATCCCAGCACTTTGGGAGGCTGAGGCAGGTGGATCACCAGAGGTCAGGAGATCGAGACCATCCTTGCTAACATGGTGAAACCCCGTCTCTACTAAAAATACAAAATTAGCTGGGCGTGGTCACAGGTGCCTGTAATCCCAGTTACTCAGGAGGCTGAGGCAGGAGAATCACTTGAACCCTGGAGGCGGAGGTGGCGGTGAGCCGAGATCACACCACTGCATTCCAGCCTGGGTGACAGAGTGAGACTCCATCTCAAAAAAAAAAAATCTGATATGCCTAGGTATATATTATCAGTGACAATTCTGACTACATTTAATTGCTGTATGTCACAGAAATAACCAAATTTCTTTGCCAATTGAGTCTTTAACCATGGCTATTCTGTCTTTTGTCACCCACAGGCAATTCTTGTTTTACTGTAACTTTTCTAAAAAAGCATAATCAACTACAGTAAAAGCTTTGAATCTTATTAACAAAATGAACAAAGGATCACAAGTACACTTAAATGAGGGTTTCTGATAACTTTGGAGATCATCCTATTAGACTACTTAAAAACTTCCAGAATTTTAAAACAAAACCAGAACCAAAACTGATGTGTTCATGAGGATTGCTAACACAACGATAAACAGAGCGAGAACTAAATACGTGAACTGATACTGGACTGAAATAACTTGTATAACTTTTTGTTCGAAACATTGCTGATCACATTTTGTTTACAGAGTAAAAAAGTCTTTTTTTCTTTTAAACTATTTACAGCTTACAGCAATTGGGTAAACTATACTTTTGTGAGCAAAACTTAAACATTTACCTTTCCCTTTACCTTATTTCTCCAGAATTCAGAAACCATTCATGAGTATTCTTATTTTATGGTGACAGAGTTATTTGCATAAGTTCAATAAAAGTCTATTTTCTTTTGTAATAGGACTTGACTGGAGGCACTGGTCATTTTATCAAGGCTTTGATAATGAAATGGCATATTTTTAGATATAACCAGACTGCCTTGAGGAACTGATGTTGACTTTATAGGGCCAGTAAGTAGTACCTTGGAGAGACTGGCATGGTCACTTGCTTATAAGGTTCCCTTACAAGATTTCTGACCTTGCAGCAAGGACAGAACATCACTTTCAGACAGGCCTAGGAACCTAAAGATATTTTGGGAACTTGAAAAGGAAGGAATTCACCCAATTCATACAGATACTACCAGCACAGTCTGATGGTCAATACTTGGCTTGGCTTCCCAGCCTCAAGAGTCTTTAAAGAGTCTAATCTGAAATTCCCTAAGAAAATATTCTGGCAAAAGCAACTTAGAAGGAACCCAGGTGGCCAATCATTATTATTGCTGCACTTTATGCAAATAACCAGGCCTAATATAATAAAACTAAAACTTGTTTTAAAAATAAATTGGGCCTACTATGATTTATCTTTGGTAAAACTGGGGGACTGGAGAGAGAAAATTTATGTTCCAACTGCACACCTGTTATTAGATTCTAGCGCTGACCATTGTTTTTGAATTTTTATTATTTGCTTACAACTTAGGCTGAATTCTGAATTATTTCCTGGCTCCAAGAAGTCTCTAAAGAAGAACCTAAATTTAATTTTATTCATGAAGTTTTTAGTTGACTTCCTAATAGAATAGGTTCTCTTTTTTTCATTCTGGCTTACAAATTTTCTTCTTTATTAAAATCCTTACATGCACTATATTTCTACTCTTCAAATTATCAATGTTATGCATTTCTTATTGTTTTACTTCTGAGAAAACTGAAACCGTGGCATTCCAAAAACTAGAGATAATTCAATAAGCAACAACAGCTATGAAAATCAGAGACTTGACTGAAGGCTCATTTCTGCCACTCTGCAACACTGTCCCAACTCAGCTACTGGGCGCTAACACCATCCCAACTCAGCCATACTGGGGAGTCTCCGCCATGTGACTGTTAGCCAACTCTCAGCCTACTGGGACCCTCAGCCATGTGACTGTTAGCCATGTCCCAGACTACTGGGGGGTCTCAGGCATGTGATTGTTACCCATGTCCCAGCCTACTAGGGGGTGTCAGCCATGTGACGTTACCCATGTACCAGCCTATGGGGGAGTCTCAGCTATGTGACTGTTACCCATGTCCCAGCCTACTGGGGGGTCTCAGGCATGTGACTGTGAGCCATGTCCCAGCCTACTGGGGGTCTCAGCCACGTGTCCTTCAGAGTTTTATTGGTGTTTCCACCCACTTTCATGATGAAACAGCTGTGGTCAGGGCTTCACTTCTGCTACTTGTTGTTGCAATAAAAGCCACTGAGCTCCAAGCCGACCAGAGGCTGTCCTTGGAAATCCAAGTGTTTTCCTCTATGAAAGAGATTCTGATCAGAGAGACAGACCCTACCCACCTCCTTTCTACTTCCTACCTCTCCTTAGGTCAACTCTTAAGAAAGGAGGCAGATGCCTGGAGCTAAGTAGGCTCTGCCTCTGACTCACAGCACAGTGTTTCTTTTGGTCAAAATTTTCTGAATCTGTTAAAATGTGTGGACCTGGGGTAGATCATGTCTAATTTACAGGGTTATTGAGAAAAGTAAGGGGTTGGCTCATGAGTTTTACAAAGTGAATGTGCCCTATGAATGAAATGGCCTTGAGCGGCGGCACTTCCTGCTTGGATCTGAGCCTTCCTCTGAGCCCTCTTTCAAAAGGTGGAGGGTGGGATATTCATGAAAGCAATCCCTGCTCAGTGACGTTCAGTGGCAGGGGCCCTTCCCAGGTTCCCACGTGCAAAATGCCCCCAAATCATTGGGCAGCGATAGGTTCCCTTGTATCAACCCCAAGCAGTAGTGGGGAGCCTCCAAGACCACAGATTACCCAGGTACCCCAGTAGGAAAGGAGCCTCTGAGGACTCTGCACCAGAAGGGTAGAAGGAGGAGGAGAGAGAGAGAGACAGAGTGAGAGAGATAGAGACAGAGACAAAGAGAGAGGTGGTCAGAGACTCAGGGAGTTGAATCTGGTACCAGATGTCTTCAAAACCATCTAAGGAGGCCATATTAATTTTTATTATTTCTCCTGGGGCCAACTCAGGTTTAAACAGTTAAAGTGTTATGGGGTCTGCATTGGAACTCCAGCTCCATTCCCTTTCAACCTCAGTTCCTCTCTAGGAAATGAGGTCCCAGGACGCTCCTGACCCAGTTTCTGGGGATGTGGATTTTCCCTCCTAGGGCCCTAAATATTCCCGTGTCTCTGGCTTTGGGGGAGTTAGCTGCTGACACTCCAGGGTTGCCTCTGGAGAGCAGTCTTCATTCCGACTTGCCCCTGCTGCAAGTGAAGTTTTGTGACTGAATGCTTTAACTTCATTTCACCATTTTGAACACTTTAGTTACTGAATGATAATACACTTGCTTGTTGCCACTGCTTAGAAAAAAGATTTGATTCAACTATATTTTTTTGTTAGTTTGAATATTGTGTTTCTGGATGCAGCTATTGAGAGACTTAAAACCAAAACAAAGATGTTGTGTTCAAACATCCTAAAAGTAGCCAATTCATTTTTCTGGAATGAATCGACTATCCAGCCTCCTATCAAAGGTTATTAATTTTAAAAATGGAAAGAGAAGAGAAGGAAGGGAAGGAAAGAAGAAAGGAAGGAAGGAAGGAGAGAAAGAAGAAAGGAAGAAGGAAAGGAAGGAAGGAGGGCGGGAGGGAAGGAAGGAGGGAGGAAGAAAGAAGCCTTTGCTTTTGTTTTCATTTTCTTGAGATGAGATTTTTAAAAATAATTTCAGATCTGTATTAGGGAAGGGGGCGTTGTGCTTCACATGTATCATATTAATTGTTTATGCTCTTCCTTTTGATATCCATCTGCATGAGAACATTTAGAAGCCCCTGGTTCACGCACAGGGAGATGGGAAATTCTCTGTTGGATGACATTTTGCTGGGACTGGCCCTCCCTCCTGGCACCATCTGGCTTCCTGAAATAGTTTTCTCAGCACCCTCGATTCAGTCTTTTCAGTGATAAATGCTGTGGGCATCGATCGGTGCTCCTGCCAAGAAAACTCAGCAGCCAGGCCTCAGTATCGGAAACACCCCAATTTCCTTCTGGTCTGCCACCCCCTCCGTGGTCCTAAACACGCAGGTGCCCATGCCCAATCTTCCTCCGTCTGCGGCTGGCACACTCGGCTGACTCATTGATGGCAGAGGCGTAATTTTCAGTGGGGTTTACTCTCACAGATCATTATAGAGTGAAAAATACACAGTAGTGTTTCTCCCAGAGACATGATTCTTCAGTAAAATGTGCCCTGCTTTCAAGGCACAACCTCTGCTTCATGGGTATATATGTGGGAATATCAGAAACTTCTGTATGCATCTGCATGGAGTCATTAAGGTATCTCATTTTAATGATAGTAGGAACAATTTTCTCTTTAGAACTGATGAAACTCCAGTGAGCATTAAGGTATCCCATTTTACTGACAATAGGAACAGTTTTCTCCTTAGAACTGATGAAACTCCTGTGAGTATATTTGGCTGTTTCTTTAACAATAATTTGCTCCTTCTTCATTAATTTATTCATTTAAAACATTTAAGTGTACATATGTGCTGAACCTCATGCTGAATATAAAAAAGCTAAACTAAAGTTGCCCTTTGGAGGCTCAGCCTAGAGGCAAAAATGGAATTATAAAGAAATATGCAAAATATAAGCAATATACACAGAAACATAGCAGGGCCTCATTGGGTATCTTTCGTGGGAATTGGGGAAGGGCAGCTTCCCCTGTGCAGTGAGCGCCAAGCTATGTCTCTATAATCTGACATAATTTGCATGAATAACAAACAGCACAGGATGGAAGTAAATTCTTCATTCAATAACATTTGCTTCCTCTCCACTCTTTTTTTTTTTTTAAAGGAAAAAACAGTCAAAGAGGAAGAAAAATATTTTATTTAAAAACTACTGCAACCTAAAATTTCCAGCCATTGGAATCCGTGTGAAATCATCCTACAGTCTTGAATTCTACGTGATTTTTTTCTTTCTTTTCTTTTCTTTTCTTTTTTTTTTTTTTTTGAGATGGAGTCTCGCTCTGTCGCTCAGGCTGGAGTACAGTGGCGCGATGATCTCGGCTCACTGCAAGCTCTGCCTCCCGGGTTCACACCATTCTCCTGCCTCAGCCTCCTGAGTAGCTGGGACTACAGGTGCCCGCAACCATGCCCGGCTAATTTTTTGTATTTTTAGTAAAGATGGTTTCATCGTGATAGCCAGGATGGTCTCGATCTCATGACCTCATGATTCACCCGCCTCAGCCTCCCAAAGTGCTGAGATTACAGGCATGAGCCACCATGCCCGGCCAATTCTACGTGATTTTTGCAAATAATGGATGCTAGGAATATTTCACTCTGCTCCCCAAGCCCCAGAACTCCTCCCTAGATTTCAGGAGAAACTCAAGTGTTCCCATCATGCACTAATTACTAAGGTAACGCCCTGGTAGAATATTCCAGAAATATTTTCAACAACTACTAAAAGGAAACTTGTTTCATGGTTACCACTCATTTCACTAGAAAATCAACTTACTAGGAATATTGTTTTCTTTGGCACTCCTGGTTAATTGATGTATTGAGATAATAAAATGTTCCTATTTCTTAAGACAACATATTGCTAACATCCAAGATTTGCAATAGCTTTGAGTTTCAACTCAGAATTCATTCCCGTGGACTCCTTAAGTCTTGCATTAGCTTCTGGAGTTTTCATTTCCCAGCTGCCATGTTCTCACTTTCAGTATATCTCATACGTTGAAAAATGCACAACCTCAGTGTGTGAAGGTGACTTCTGAAAATGCCCACGGTCACCCATCACCCATGCACTAAGTGTTTGCAGTTATCCACATATGTGTTTCCTACTCTGTGGGATAAGGTGGGAAATGCTGTCATCCTCATCTGTGTCCCCTCTTCTTCCTGTGTAAGCTGTGAGGCCCTTGCCTGCACAGAGCCCAGGGAGCTGAGGGGCCGAAGTGACATGCCCAGGGCCCTCGGGTCACTGCTCTTGTGAGGTCCCTACCTCTCTCTACCCAAGTTCCTCCCTCTCATCCCAGGGGTGCCACGGAGGGGCCTTGGGCGGCTCTGAGATCCAGCGCAGGGAAATGGAGGTGGAGGTTTTTTTAGTTTGGGTTTGTTGGGACATACTTATGTGCCCTACACTCATTTCTAAGTGTAGCTAGGTTGCTGTATTTGCAGTTTTACATTATTTTTTCATAAAAATTCCCACAAATTGTTTAAACTACAAGTCCTACGAATCTGGTATCCATCCCTGTGGCCTCTGTAACTCCCTGGGGCGTTCTCTTTTCCACCAACCCACGATGGAAACAGATGCAATCCAAACAAAGCATCACAAGGCAGCGATGCCGGTCTCAAAGCCTGTGTCCCACCTGAATCTAACATATTTCAAGCCTCTCTGTCTTAGGTGACCTGATACTGGTCTCAAAGCCTGTGTCCCACGTGAATCTAACATATTTCAAGGCTCTCTGTCTTAGGTGACCTGATACTGATGTTCCTTTCATTAACAGATAATCAAGAGCTGACTGATCATTAACAAATAAAACACAAATACATTTAACCTCAACAGACACTGTCAGAAGGGTGTTTCAGATGCCATGGGAGCTGCTGGAGGTCCTGAAGCCTGAGCCCCGGGGATGACAGAGGCTCAGAAAGCCACGGGGACACCGCAGGCGTGAAACCCTCATGGCCACCGTAGACCTCCGGCACCCTCACAGTAGGAGACTCAGAGCTCCACAAGATTAAGGCAGCAAAAGGTTACGGTGCTCCTCCCCGGTGATGGCGCCCAAGGCAAACAGCTGCATAAATAAACAAACCAGAGGAAGAACGTTCTATTTTCATCCCTGATCCATTCACATCCAAGCCAGTGAAATACCAGATGGAAATTGATGTCAAGCCTCTCTCTCCGCGTTCCCACCTTGCTGGTGGCTGACGACCCCGGGATGCGGCTCAGGGCAGCCTGCTGAGAGGTCAGTGCCTTGCCTGCTCAGGGTACTGCGGTCAGCACGAGTGCCGCTGCCTCATCACTCTCCCCCAGCCCAGGAGCCGCAGTGTCTGTACCATCTGCATTCAGGTTTTGCTTTTGTCAATTTCCAAAACATAAAAATGTCAAACAATCCCATACAATTTCTGTTGTACTTAAAAGCAACTATAAAATGTCATTTCATTGAGATCAATGAAGAGAGGATCAAAGTTGACCTAAACTTTCACGTATAAAAATGCCATGTGTGACGTGTTGCTCAGATTAATTCCATCAGAGAAAAAAATGTGTGCAAAGTATCGACAACCTGTTTCCACACCGTATGTGTTCATGAGTCTATTTTTTAAAATTTATTTTTCAGTTTAGTAAATTTAATCTTTAGTCTTATTAAGTTTATATTAAACTGGCCTGTGGGCAACACATTTATACATAAAATATGGTAAAAGTCAACACCTGTCAACAGTACAATGTCACCTCCAGGCAATGAATTTAAAAGGTCTAAGGTCTTTAATTAACAAAGAAGTTTGTTCTCAATATTATAGTCAATTTATCACATACAGTGTGCAAACAAAATACAGTTTGTAAAACCCTTCCTTTAAATTTTGACTTCTGGTATACTTTAAAATAATGATTTCCTGCTAATATTTACTAAGAAGCTTGTACATTTTAGTAAAATCAAATACTTTGTTTCAACGGTCACCATTTTAGGATATAAACGTCTCTCTAACAGGAAACATCCTATACAGCTTGAGCATCCCAAATCTGAAAATCCAAACCCTGAAATGCTCCAAAATCCCAACCTTCTCCAATGCTGGCTTGATGCTAAATGTTCCAGAATCCCAAACTTCTCGAATGCTGGCCTGATGCTAAATGCTCCAGAATCCCAACCTTCTCGAATGTTGGCATGATGCTCAAAGGAAATGTTCATTGGAACATTTTGCTTTTTGGATTTTTGGATTTCAGATGCTTAATCAGTACCTAATCCACAAATATTCCAAAATCTGAAATCCCAAACACTTCTGGTCTCAAGCATTTCAGATAAGGGATATTTGACCTCGACAGCCTCTTTTGGCGTATCTATTGCCTAATTTTCAAGAAGGACTCGTGCTTCAGGACCTATTGGTTTATTTTTGTGTGCATGGGAGGGGTGGAGATTTTTACCAGCGGACCATCTGAGCTGTACTTTATGTGTGGGTGGTGGCAGAATAACCCATGCCCCATGCCCCATACCTTCGTCTCAATCTGTTTGGTGTCCAGATTCTGAAACAGCAGCTTTACTCGAGTTTTCCCATCATCTGAAGATCCCTTAAGCTGGGAAAATTTAAATCTCCAGAGCACATTCTGTAAAGGAATAAAATTAATTAGCAATTTATAAACAAGAGCTCATTTATTTAATTAGCATCTGTTACTACATTAAACAGCCTCGTTAAATCAACAGACATTCACTTAATGTTTAAATCGACATTTAGCGTGTGACGATTTGTCGGCCTCTACTTTCTCATTCTTCAGTCTTTGCAAACTGACCTCTTCCAGCCCACTCAACTCTCCTGCCCCACGGTCCAGCCTCCAGTAGCTGCCCCACATGTCTTGGTCCAGCCTCCAGTAGCTGCCCCACATGTCTTGGTCCAGCCTCCAGTAGCTGCCCCACATGTCTTGGTCCAGCCTCCAGTAGCTGCCCCACATGTCTTGGTCCAGCCTCCAGTAGCTGCCCCACATGTCTTGGGGATGCATCAGCATCCACGGTCCTCAGTCCCACGTCACCTGCAGTCGACCCCTCTGGTCTTCCCTTGTGTTTTCCTGTACACAGCCTTAAAACATCCTATGAGCATTGCTCCTTTTTCTGCTTGGAGAACTTCAGAAAAAAACCACTAAAAGTTCCAGTTCTTCCTATATTATATAAGACATAGTCGAAAGTGCAGATAAAATGAAAAACTTTAATCCTGACTGATACCACCCCATCTATGGCTATATGTGAAACACTAAACCTTAGTTTTTCATGAACCAATTTGAAAAATGTAAAATTAAAAATTAAAAATATCGCCTTTTAATACTACTGCAAAAATTACTTAATGTTTGCTATGGTACGTTAAAGATGAAATGTACTCTACAAACTCTTACTCCCATAAATAAAAAAGGCTGCAGCAAAGAAAGACTTAATGGATGTCTTCTATAAAAGATAGTCTTTAATTATAGATACTTCATTATAATAAATATCTTCCCAGAAAAATTCCACCAGGGAACAGTAATTTTTTTTTTAGCAAGCCATAGGTCAAATTTCCATTAAAAGCTTTTATTTTTAAACAATGAACATATTTTTCTCTAAGTGTCAGGAGAGGCAAAGGGGCTGCAGAAAACAGGGAAGAAGTTTCAAGAACACTTCTATCCCATCTGACCATTGATGGGTTTATTTCCCGCCCACATGCTAGCCTTAAGATTCTTGGCCACATCTTTTTCTTTAATATTAAATCCAGGAGCTAAATAGAATCTCCGCATTTTACGCCAAAGTGTCAAAGCACATGTTTCCTCTAGGTTTTGGGAAAATTAGAACTTCATAGGATCTTAGGGAACAGTTTCTCTGTCTCTTCCACGTTCACAGTGAGGAAACTGAGCCCACACACACCTGGACAGACTTTGGGCATCAGGATCCTTTTAGCATTAGAATTGCCAGACACTATCTAGAAAGAGAATATTCCAAAATCATGCTTCAGTCACTGCTTCCCATGTGATATGGTTTAGCTGTGTCCCCACCCAAATCTCATCTTGAATTGTTATGGGAGGGACCCGGTGGGAGGTAACTGAATCATGAGGGCAGGTCTTTCTCATGCTGTTCTTGTGACAGTGACTAAGTCTCACATGATCTGATGGTTTTATAAAGGGCAGTTCCCCTGCACACTCTCTCTTACCTGCCGCCATGTAAGGCATGCCTTTGTTCTTCCTTTGCCTTCTGCCATGATTGTGAGGCCTCCCCAGCCATGTGGAACTGAGTCCATTCAACCTCTTTTTCTTTATAAATTACCCAGCCTTGGGTATTTCTTCATAGCAGTATGAGAATGGACTAATATCCCGTGGTTGTCAATTCCAGAAGTGAAGCATGTGTATCCATTCTTGTCGCGAGCAGAAGAAAGCGTGATGTGAGTACTGGGGCACTGAGGCAAGCCTCAGAAGCAGATGGCAGCCACAGCTGGCCTGGAGGGCCTGTCCCAGTGAGGGAGCTGCCCAAGCCACTCCTGCCCTGCTCCATCCACTGCACCTGCCTCCGGAGAGCCTCTTCCCACACTCCACACCAATTCCACCTTGCCTAGGCAGCGCCAAAGCACCTTCTCTGAAAGCTGTTAAGTGAAGGCTGTGACTTCAGCCCCTTAGATTCAGGTACGTCTCATCTGCCTTTAAAAGGACCTATTATCCATCATTTGTAGGGGGGACCTGTGATCATAGGTATGTGCTCATCCATCAGGAGAAGCCAGGCAGTCTTGGCTATTGAGGTTTTGCCTAATTTCTCACAAAATAAGCAACAAACGACTCTGTGAGCAGCAGTAAGAGTCTTTGGTTCAAATTTGATTTTGAAGAAAGAGCGCAGTAGTGGTCTACCCCTATTAGGATAGGGTCCTGGGAATAACCTAAATTAATATTTTGCATGGTATTGTAAACTGCTATTAAAACATTATATACAAAAAGTGCAAAAATATCTATGTAAAAGTCCTGTTTATTGTTTAAAGAATTCAAAATGGTCCTCACAGTGAAGTGATTTAGGTATTTGATTATTGTCTTGTTGGTCCACTGATATTGCACTGCAACTGTACTCAATATTTGCAGATTTGAGAATAACCCTTCCTCATGAGGCATACATATCCAGTATATATGCTTAAAATTATGTCCTAATTTTACCATCTAGCTTTTGTCTGGGTGATGGAGGACAAGGATCTTGTCAGCTTCTCTGGGTTGGGACAGGCTGCAACGTGGTCCAGGTACAAGTTGGGGCTCCATGGGCGCAGGCATGAACTCTCTTTCTGCCCTTCTCAGAGCTGTGTGGCCAGACGTGATGGCTCCTCTCATAATTGTCCCTTCCAAATAGCCTGTGGTGGCCTCTTTTAACTGTTTCACAGATTTTCCCTTCTGCACCTGAAAACAGCAATGTTTCTGTAGAAAAGGAACTTGTTTTTCCATCATGGATGGCATTTCTGCACACTTTATGTAAAAGTGGACTGGGTAACAGTTTAATTTCACAATTCTGAGCCCTTCTCCAAAGCGCAATTGGACATTCTAGGTCGGAATGTGGCATGTGCTCCACTCACAGCTCCAGAGACGCTGTTGGGCAGCCAGTCACAACAGAGCCATTTTTTTGCTCCACATCCTGGGGTATAAACTTGGGTGGACCCATCCTCTCGTGGCACAGATAAAAGCTGAAGGGAAGCCAGATTTTTAGTTCTCCCTCTTGGAAGACAGAAAACATTTTTCCATAGTTTTAGTAATTAAAGAGCAGCTTTGCAGTTCAGTGCATGTTACATGAAACATGCTAACGTTTACCTATTACTGTGATGGTTTCCGGTTGTTAAAGATGATAATCACATCTCACTTCCTTTGGAACACATTCTGATTATTAATATACTGACAATGGAAGGTAATACTTCCTCTGTAACACAGTCTGATTGTTAACACACCGATCATGGAAGATAATCCTTGAATCCTTCACGGTGGAGATGCCACAGGCAGTACCAGGCAACTCCATGACAAGGACATGGAGGTGCTCTCAGTTCAAACCTAATTTGTTTCTTGATGTTTTCCTGGGAGCTGTGGAGATATTTGCTTCTCTTCCTCATCAGGCCAAAGGCAAGTCTGCACTTCGTCTTCCACAACAAACAATTCCTTTTCAGCTTTTAAAAACGGATCTTTTTGTTCCTCTCCATCAACCTTAACTCAGCCCCACAGGAATCCTGTTCCTAGCTAAGGAACTGGTCCCATGGGGGCCAGGACAGCACCAGGACACTCTTGTGAGAGTCTGCACCGATCGCTCTAAATACAGAATCATAATTTGCTGCAGTGTGGGAAGTGGCCTGGTGGTAGATTTAGAATAGAAGTTACTATTTAGAGACAAGGCTAGCTTTTCAACGTGTCCCCAAGAACGAGTGAATCCTGCGGTGGTTCTGCCTCTCCAGCAGCTCTTGGTCCTACACGTGTGGCCAGGCTCCATCCTGGGATCTGTGGAGGCTGAGGACTCAGGCGGCACCCCTCTTGGACCCAGGCTGCCTGGTGCCCACCCAGGGTCAGCCTCCCCTTCTCCCTCACCACTGTGGGTTCTATTCTTGTCAATGTTCTCTCCGACTTCTGATTGATTACATGGAACAGGAGGGAAGTCAGTGCTAATCCAGAGAGTGAGAAGAGGATGTGGACGTCGTCCAGAGGCCCCGCCGGCCTGGACTGTGCTTGGACGGGGCAGGAGACCCGCCTGCGTGGGGCAGGGACGCCCTCCATCTCTAGCAGCTAGGGGGTGTTCTAGTTTATCCTCTTTAATTAAAAAAAAAAAAACTTTGCATCTAGAGATTTAGGCCATATAGATTAGATAATGGTCTTCTCATTTATTTTGTAAGTGCAGAAAATATTTTCATGGTCAAACACATTTTTTTTTCCTGCTTACCTCCTTTCTCAACATTGAAAATAGATAGTTGATGGTGAATGGATTCAGCCTGGGAAATAATTGCTTGTCTTTATCTGGCAAGCAGAAGTGGGCAATCAAGAAATCTGACCACACACAGGCTTCGAAGGAGGATGTCCCTGCAGATGAGTCGGGTTGGCCTCCCAAGTCCAGAACCTCTTTCCTTGCAAGAGTTTGGTGAATAGGCATTGTTGCCATGTCATGGTCTAGTTTTGACCCAGAAATAATACACAAATGTCCTCAGTTAACAGTACAGTGTGGTGTAAAAGTGCTAATTATCTTGTGAATATAAGCATGGTAACTCCCAATCTAAGTATCTGTAGCCACAGAATCTATTTGATTTTTTTATAATGACTAAGAAGAGGGCACGTGGGTACTGGAGAAAGTAACATTTTAAATAATTATTTAGAAGCATTTCATATTCAATAATATTTATCTTCATAATTCTTTCATCATATCATTCATCATATTGATGTTCCTATCAATATACAAATAATCGAAAGCCTACTGACGCCAAACTCACAAATGTCATCCTACATTGACATGAGTGACAAGATGCCAAATAAAGGAAAATTATAAACATTTTATGAATTTACAACCCATTGGTTTATCCTTCACAGTTAAGGTGGGAAAGCTTTTCTTCAAAAAAATTAATTCAAATATTGCAAATTCTAAAATAAACTACAAGGAACAATTGTTTATGTGGTCATGTGCTATTTTCAGGTTCAGTTGTTGTCTGAATGGACTCAACAAGGAGTTAGGCCAGAACTCCTTGAAATAAAGAAATAATCATGAGAAAAATGTGAGGTCAAGTGCTCTCCTTCAAAGGAAAATAGGTCAGCAGGTCAGGGCCTCTGAGCCTCAGGTTCAGACCAGCAAAAAGACGTCTTCATTGAATCTTTACACAAAGTTGACCTAGAGTGGAGAGGACAGCGAGCAGAGAAGAGCCTCAGCTGAGGAGGTGAAAAGTTCCTCCCTGGAAGCAGAGAGAGTGGGTGGAGGGCTGGAGCTGGCCCAGATGCCCCCGGACCGCCGGCATGCTTACTCTAGCACTGCCCAGGTCATTTTGGGTGAGGGATACGCACGCTGTCAAGCAGAAGGAGGCACTCTAGGCTGTAGACAAATGCGCTTTAATTATAGGAGTTCAGCTGAGTTGGACGGTCTGGTTACCAAGGATTTAAAACACTGCTGCTTTACCCTAAGGGCTCACAACCCCGTCTTGCACAGCATTAAGAAACAAATTATAGCTATTTTAAAAGTTGACTGGATTGATTTTAGGGCTGACTCTGGAGACAGTTCTGTCTGAAATGATAGGAAGTGCCCCATGAGGCCCCAAGCCCGGCTCTGCCTGACTGTGCCTGGCACTGACCACGCCAGGGAAATGGGAAAAGGCTCCGGGGAAGGATGGTGATGCCCTTGAGGAGGAAAGGCACAGGGCAGCCCAGGCAGAAAGGAAACTCACCGGGGAAATGAAGGTAGGAAATGTGTCTTCATGTTGAGCAATGGCCTGGAAACTCACAAACATCACTCCCACCCAAGGAACCCCATGGCCACTCCAGGTGAAAATCAGCCCCTGCAGGTACGAGGCTCAGGGCTTGGCTAAACGTGGTGATGGATGTTCTTTTCATTTTTGCAGACTCACTTGATCTTCCTATGCTGAGACCCTCTAGCAGAATCACAACAGAGAGACACGTGACCTCTGGACACTATGCTGAGGCCCGAGCATGGGTGAGAGGCGCTGGCTGGGAAGGGCCTGTGAGTACATTACCCACAGCAACACAGGTACAGATAAATGCCCCTGGTGAGTGCTGGCCCAGGCAATGGGGCCAGTGGGCCAGCGTTTTGCTCCTGGAAAGGAGGAGCTCACAGGCTCCTTCCAGTGGAGGGACACACAGGACCCCAGGGGCTGCAGTGAGGGGGCTACGCAAACCTGCTCTAAAGCAGAATTTGGATTCTCCTTTCAGATTGCCTGGAACACTTCATTACTTGAAACACAGAGCAAGAAGCAGAAGTTACAAATCAGGTGTTCTCTTTAAGAAGCTGTATGGAGAGTTTGTCCTTACACTTGAATAGTTGCTTCATTACCTCCCTTATCTCAGAAGGACATGCACAGTAAGGTTATGCAGATCTGGCTTCCAAACAATATTAAGAGCAAGTCACCTAGCCTGGAACTGGCAGGTCCATATGGCAGACCAGGGACAGCGGGAAGAACACCTAAGTGGAACCTGGAAGCTACTTCCCACTCTGTGACTTTAGGGTCCATAGAATTATGGACCTGGATACTGGATGGCAGATGTGAAATCCCTTCTTTTTATTCAATGCTTATGCAAATATGTGCTATTGTCATTACAAACATGGTATGTGCCCTGGAGGGGAACAATGACTCCATTAAATTTTCTGGCCCTGGAATTCCATAAAGGAAGTAGCCCATGGCCCTAGCCCAGGTTTTTCAGCCTCCACACTATTGCCCAGTAGGCCCTGGAGATGCCCTGTGTGGGGCCCTATGCCCTGAGTGGCATCCCTGGGCTCCACCCTCCAGGTGCCCTGGATATCAGCAGAAACTCCCACCAAGTCCTGACAATAGAAAGTGTCTCCAGACATGCCCAAGTGTCCCTCGGGGGCAAAACCACCAGTTTGGGAGCCCCTGCCTAGGAAGGGTTTTTGTCTTGCTTTTTGTAGAGAGGCCACACAGTGTGGGCGGCTTCTCAGAAAGAAGGCGCAGTTCCCAGTGCTCATTAGCCTACAGATTCAATGACCAATTCACTGCAGAGGGCATCCAAAGGTTCTTGAACACAGAAGTTAGGAAATGACCATGAGATAACAAACGGGGTTCTATTTTGTAAAGGGGGTGCAGCCCGATTTGGGATTGCTAATAAAAGACAAGTAAGTCTTTCAACTCGATTTGTTAAAATTTTTTTTAACAACCGTATTTATCTTACCAACACTTTCCATTTCACTCATTCTTAATTAACACAGAGAGTAGGTTTTAAAAAACATTATGACAAAATAGTGGATTGTCCTCACAAAGCATTTCCTTAACACTTATGCAGTTAGGAGAATACTCAGATGGGGTGGAAATGGGTCTCACTCCCTTCCTAATGGCAGCTGTACATTCCTGGCATCTGCCCTCCACAAATTCCCCCAGGCACAGGTGCTGTTCACCGCTACCACGAATGTTCAGATGGAAGGCAGGCAACGATGAGTGTTTTTTTTCAAAGCATTTACTCAAGTGTTGTGGGTCCCTCCTTAGCAGCAGCATCTTCAACTTCCCTGTCCACCCAACTGACCCTGCTGTGAATCCTATTGGCCAGACACCCTCAGGGCTTGTGGAAACCCTGGGGCCCTGAG
Organism: Gorilla gorilla gorilla; assembly: GCF_029281585.2. NCBI lineage: Eukaryota > Metazoa > Chordata > Mammalia > Primates > Hominidae > Gorilla > Gorilla gorilla. The sequence continues at coordinate 138,653,344 of NC_073236.2, forward strand.
CTATCAGAAAAAAAAAGTCTATGAAAGCAAGGCCTCTGCACGATACACAATCCAGCAAGGGTGGTGGCTTCTACCAGACATGCGTGAGTGTTAACGCCCATGGAATGTAACCAAGCACATGGCAATGGGGCGGCATGGATGCCTGCTTGGCCTCTTACCTTGGTCTTACTCTCAAAACAGGTAAATCCCAACGCGAAATCCACCGTGAAACACAGCATCTCTCCTTGCCAGCTGCACATGTATGTTCTGGACTAGAAAAAAGTATCAATTTTGAGAAAACATTCTTTAATAATGCTGTTTAACTTTAATTAGGTAGTCTCCATATTAACCCCCCTTTGGTCAAAAATTATAAAATGCTCTCACATGCAAGTTACAGGGAACAAAACAGGAGGATGCAGGGTCCCGGGAGACCCACAGGAACAACTGCATACAGGTTCTTTCTTGCTTTTTGTCAAGAGGCAAATATTTCCAGCTCTGTGAGGTGGGGAGTGTTTACAGGCATTGCTCTAACTCAGAACAAATGCACAGAGCCCAGCCAATCTCTATTCTCCAACGCGTGTTTGAAAACACAGTAAACCACTGAATTTTCTTTCTGCTAGCTCATTATACCTATTGGGTAATATGTTCACTTTTCTTTGCATGAGGCCCACAAGCATGTTCCGGCAGGAGCTAGAAGCGGCACTTTCCTGAGAAAATTCTGAAGAGCAGTACAATTTACACCACCACCAAGCAGCGGAGCAGTACTGCAGGGATACCGCCAAAAACAAACAAAAACTACATCGGTCACACGGTGCGAGAAGTTCTGCAGTCTGAAGCGCATCCCACCCGCGGCCAGTGTTTTGTGTGGAGGGCGGCCTGGACGAGCACGTGACGCTTCCGAGGGGAAACCCGGGCTCTCTGCTCCTGGGCTCTGCCCGGAAGGTCTCTGGGCTTCAGGCTGCGGAGCCCGTGAACACCTGCCAATGCACTCGCAGCCATGTTGGTTGAAAGCGAGATTTGTGCTTTAAATGTTTTCATGCGACTCCAGACGAAAGAAGCATGAACCCTAATAACTTGGTAAAAGTTATTTTTAACAATCTCTGTAATAAATCTGCGGGTAAAATGTTCCCATTTAGAAGAGAAGCGGAGCCATCGATTTGAGCTGGAGAAATACAGCTGTGGGTTCTGGGCCTGTCTCTGAGCCACCCTGTGACATCCAAACACGTTACTCTTGTGGGAAATGGGTGCTTGATGCCTACACTCTTCTCTCTTTCCCTCCTTCTCTCTCTTCTCTCTCTCTCGCATACACACACACACACACACACACACAGAGTACACGGCTCACACACACCACACACACACACAGAGTGCACGGCTAACACCATATATACACACACACACATTCAGAGTGCATGGCTCATACACCACACACACACACACAATGCATGGCTCGCACACCACACACACATACACACACAATGCAGGGCTGGCACACACACACAGTGCACGGTTCACATACCACACACACACTTATACACAATGCACGGCTCACCCACCACAGACACAGACACACAGACACACAATGCATGGCTCACACACCACACACACACACAGAGCACATGGCTCACACACCACACACACACACAGTGCATGGTTCACACACTCACACAAACATTCCCCCCCACACACAGCCCATGGCTCACACACCACACACACAGCCCATGGCTCACACACCACACACACACAGCACATGACACACACCAGACACACACAGTGCACGACTCTCACACCACACACACCCACAATGCCCGGCTCACACCCACACAGCCTACAGCTCTCACACAGCATGCGGCTTACACACACACACACACACAGTGCGGGGCACACAGTGCACAGCTCTCTGACACACACAGCTCATGGCATACACACGTGCACGCACACAGCGCGACTCACAGCGCACTGCTCTGACACAGCACGTGGCTCACACACACAGAGCGCACAGGTGACACACAGCACATGAATGACAAACATAGTGTGGCTCACACAGCGCATGGCTGACAGTGCATGCCACACACACACACACACACTCACACCCTGGCTGAGGGAGGCTGGAGCCAGTCAGGTCTCAAGTCTCAGTTCTCAGTCCTCAGTCCTGCCACAGCTCCGCTCCATGGGCTGCCCACACTGCCTGACAAGACCTCCACTGTCCCCCCGCGCCTGCTGTGCTCAGCCCTGTGGCTGCATAGCTCGGGAGGCTCTTCCTCACTTGTCTCTTGTTCTGCTATTGTCCTTTTCCTGGATAGCTGAATGCGTGCCTTCAACATCTTCATGCCTGTCAACCTTTCCTTAGAGATTGTCACAAACACAGTAGCTCAAGTCCCTGCCTCTCCCCTCTTACAGGAGAGCAGATGGCGGGGGGCCCTAAAGGCTGGAAGGACCCATCTGCCTTGGGCTTCACACAGCTCCTGACCCTTCCAGGATAAACAGGGGTCCAGCCAATGCCACACACACAGCCGGCGGTCACGAATACTCTACACACTGTTGGCATTGGTGATGAGAGTCCGAGAGCAGATCGCAATGAGTGGTGGCTGAAAAGCACAGTCCCAGCCAGCTCCCCTTGCCCACCTTCCATAAACCTGACCCAGAGTGTGATAAGGACTGAGGTTCTATGTGAAAGGCCACAGGAGGTGACATTCTCACAGCTCAGGTTTGAAAGCTACTCAATCTCTAGAATTTAAATCTAGTGATTATAAAATAGGAAATGAAAGTATTCCAAGGGAAATTGCTACATTTTATGTAGACTAAGTAGCTAGCATCATAGGATCTGTAGAAATTGTAAACATCAGTGGCTACTGCTGAATGGCAATGCACACACATTCAGTAATTATAGCCCATCTTTACAGCACAGGACAAAGTTACTCCAGATGGCCACATAAGCACACAACCCATTTGCATAATCTCCAAAGGGGCTTAGGATGGAGGAAAGAGAGAAAGCTTTTGTCTAAGGAACCTCTGGCTACACAAAATCTCATTTTCAGAATTAATCAATCAGTATCCTCCCAGACACATAGAGTGTCTCATCATTTGCATTTTTAGAACTTGAGGGAATTTTTTAAAAAAATCTGTTTCCTCATTACTGCTGTACATACAACTCCCACAAAACAGTCTTATCATAGAACTTTCCAAACACAATTCTTTCAATCTAGTGAATGAATGACATGTGGGATTATTTCCAGGCTTCCTCTATGTTTACAAATTTTCCCTTGATGCCTTGGAAGAAACTCTAATTGGCACACACGCCCCAAATCCTGAAGGAAGGGTTGCCTCACGGCCCACTTCCCACATTGGAGGGAGTCTGGGAATGTTTATTTTTGTGTACTGGTTTCTTGAAAGACATCCTCATAGACTGCCCAGCAAATTTTGATAAAATTAGTAATTTAAACATTTGCATGTAACTCAGGGAGAGAATGTCCATGTAACTCATTTGGTGTAGTCATTTGGAATCCTCCAAGATGTTGAGGCTGCGGGAACAACTTACTAGAATAACATTTGATCTACTGATGAAATTATGGAGAAAAGGTATATGCAGAACACTTCATGGTTTGGCTGAAGACAGGGGACAGTCTTTTCGTACTGAATTTTATCTCCAGCACATTATATGGTGACCCATAGAAAAATGACCAACTGCAGACCACAGCTCTGGGCTTACAGCAAAGCTTCTGAATCAATTAATGAGTTCAAGAAAAAAAAAAAGTTCTAAGTACCTCCTTCCACAACTGACCGAAACATAAAATAGTTTTAGAACTCTTTATATGAAAATATCAAAAACGGTCTTATTAATGAAAGCTTAAAGTAAATGGCTTTGAAGTTCAGCTTTTGGAATAAAATAAACCAAGAGCAATAGCACAGAGCAATCAATATCTACAGAAACCATCAAAAATATAAAGCACAGAATTACCTGAAGAGTTAAAAAAAAGAAAGAAAAAAACCTAAGAATAAGAGAAATAACACCATCTTTTTTTTTTTTTTTTTTTTTTTTTTTGAGAGAGAGAGTTTCGCTCTTATTGCCCAAGCTGGAGTGCAGTGGCGTGATCTCGGCTCACTGCAACCTCCACCTCCTGGGTTCAAGTGATTCTCCTGCCTCAGACTCCCAAGTAGCTGGGATTACAGGCGTCCCCCACCATGCCCACCTAATTTTTGTATTTTTAGTAGACATGGGGTTTCACCATGTTGACCAGGCTGGTCTCAAACTTCTGAACGCAGTGATCCACCCGCCTTGGCCTCCCAAAGTGCTGAGATTACAGGCATGAGCCACCGCACCGGCCAAGACAAGATTTCTTTTCTGTGTTCTGAACACCAAGAACAGGATGCCACAGCCGTGCTACTCAGGTGAGATGCTGTAACTTCAGGAGATGACAGGCAAGTCGCCCCCTTTGATTTGCTCATTTCCAGTAAGGAAAATGCTCTCCCAATAGTGGGCAGTAAAGCAAGCAGCCTGGAAAAGGAACTGGAGTCGGATATAAGAGAAATAACAGCAGGCGTGCATCTGCCACGCGTAGGTCACCTAGTGCTTTCTTGAAGATTTAGTGTCTGTATTAATGGAGAATATTGGTCTGTAGTTTATTTTCTGGAGTGTTTTTGACTGCTTTTGGTATAAGGGTAATTAATGCTTGCTTCAAAAACTTGTGTTTCTCTTCCTTTTTTCTTCTAGGAGATATTATAGAGAAGATATTGGTGTTCTCTTTGACATTTGATAGAATTCTCCAGTGAAATCAGCTGAACTAAACATTTCATTTTGAAAGTTTTTAAGCTACAAATACAGTTTTCTTAGTAATGGTAAGGCTACCCAAAGACTCTACAGTGATGGAGTTGCGGCAGTTCGTGGTTTACGAGGAAACAGTCTCTTCAGTTTAAGTTGCAAGATTTATATGTGTAGAGTTATTCATTGTACTTTCATTATCCTGTCAAAGTTTACACAGTCTGTAGTGATATCGCATTTCATTTATTACATTCTCAATTTTTGTCTTCTTTTTCTCCTCCTTTTTTGTGAGTCTTTCTTCTAAACATTTGCCAAATTTAATGATATCTTCAAAGAAACAGCTTTTTGTTTTACTGGTTTCCTCTTCTGTTTTTCTGTTTTTGATTTTACTGATATCTGCTCTTCCTTGGGGTTTATAGTTTATTGTTTCTAGTTTATTGAGGCAAAAGCCTACAGTTTTTAGACCTTTCCTTTTCTCTAATGAATGCATGCTGTTAATGCCGTAAATTTCCTGCGCAGCCCTGATTCAGCTGTGCCTCACAAACTTTGATATATTACAGGGTTCTCATTTTCATACCCTCATTATTTTTTATTCGCCTTGAAACTGCATGTTTGACACATTGCTTATTTATAAGTGTGCAGTAGCTAAGTGTTTGGAGAATTTCCTATTATCTTTCTGTTGTTGATTTCAAATTTGTTTCCATTTTAATTGATTAACATTCTTTGTACATTTTCAGTTCTTACAAATTTGCTGATGCTTGTTTATGCCCCCAGATATGGCTGATCCTGCTAAAAGTTGCACGGACACTTGAAAATAATGTTTATTATCCCGTAGTATGTGGTGGGGGGATTCCATAAATGTTTACTAGATTCTTTTAGCTGATGGTACTGTTGAATTCTTCTATATATTTGCTGATCTTTTACCTAGTTGTCTTTCAGTTGTTGAGAAGGAGTGTTGAGGCCTTCCACTGTAATTGTAGATTTTTCTGTTTTTTGTTTTTGTTTTTGTTTCAGTTCTCAGTTTTTGCTTCCCATATTTTGCAGCCCCGTTGTTTTGTGAATACTCACTTAGGATGGCTGGATCTTCCCGGTGGACTGAGCCTCTCATCATCCTATAACGCCACTCTCTCTGCATCTAGTAATTTTATTTTCTCTGAAGTCTCCTTTATCTGATAATAGGGCTACTCTTGCTTTCCTCTGATCAAGGTTACATGAGTTATCTCTTTTTATTCATTTACTTTCAAACCATCTACATGGTTATCTTTGAAGTAAGTTTCTTCATTAGAGCTCGGTCATCTTGTTAATCTCCTCTGCCAATCTCTGTTTCTTACTTGGTGCATTTACACCACTTTCACTTCATGTAATTATTGATATCTTAGGGCTGAAGACTGATATTTTATTTTTTGTTTCCTGTCTTTGATTTCTCTGCTTTTTTTGTCTGCCTAACTGTAAGTTACTTAAACTTTTTTTTTTTTTTTAGCATTCCAATTTATCGTATTTTTTTGAGTGTCTCTTTGGATGGCCTTTTTAGAAATTGCTCTGGTTCTCTATACGCAGTTGTATACACGTTCTATATACACAGTGGTCACTCCTCCATCAGTTTAGTTGAAGTATAGAAACCTCACTCCCCTTCACCTTCCTTTTCCCTTCCCCATTTATAGTATACATATTTCAAATAGTTTCTTCATATACATTTAGAATCACATCAGACAGTGTTATTATTTTTTCTTCGACCATAAAACATAATTTAGTAAACTCAGGCCGGGCGCGGTGGCTCACACCTGTAATCCCAGCACTTTGGGAGGCTGAGGTGGGAGGATCACGAGCTCAGGAGATCGAGACCAGCCTGGCTAACATGATGAAACCCTGTCTCTACTAAATACAAAAAATTAGCGAGGCGTGGTGGCACATGCCTGTAGTCTCAGCTACTTGGGAGGCTGAGGCAGGAGAACCTCTTCAAGCCGGGAGGCGGAGGTTGCAGTGAGCCGAGATCACACCACTGCACTCCAGCCTGGGTGACAAAGCGAGACTCTGTCTTAAAAAAAAAAAAAGTAAGAAAACTCAGTAGGACAAGAAATGTCTGTGATGTCACCTGCACTCTCGCTCACCATGGCCCTTCTTCCCTCCTGATGTTCCCAGGTTCCTTCTTTCATCATTTGATTTCTGTTTAGAGAACTTCCTTTATTCTTTCTGGATAGATCTGCTGATACTAAACTCTCTTAATTTTTTTTATCAGAAAATGTTTCAATTTTTTTATTAAAATATATTTTCAAGTGGATAAAAGCTTCTGTGTGCCAATTCTTTTCTTTCAGCACTTAAAACAATATTAGGACACTCCCTTCTGGCCTCTGTAGTGTCTGATGAGAAAGCCACTATAATTTGAATCGTTTTTCCTCCCTAAGGGCTGTATTATTTTTCTCAGGCTGCTTTCAAGATTTGTTTTCTTTTTCTTTAGTTTTCATGAGCTTAATTGTAAGGATCTGGGTATGGAATTCTTTGGGCTTATTCTGTTTAGAGTTTGTTCAATTTCTGGAATATGTAGGTTTACGTCTCTAGCCAATGTGTGAAAGTTTGAGGCCATAATATTTTTTGAGTACTTCTCAGTACTTCTTTTCTCCTGGACTCCAATGATACAGGTGTTATGCCTTCGTTACATCCTGCAGGTGCCCCTGGAGGACAGCGTGGCATGGGTGCAGACGGCAGCTGGGCCTCAGCAGGGCGCGGGGTGAGCAGTGACAACCACAGTGAGTATGTGGACTCTGTGACTCTCCCTCAAACTAAGTAATGTGCCCAATCCCATGACCCTTCCCCACCATCCACTGAGAGCTCCATGCATGTCACCTTGACCCTTCCCCACCATCCACTGAGAGCTCCATGCATGTCACCTCTGGGGGATGCTGAGGCTTGAGCTGAGTGCTGTGAGAGCTCGGCAGTTCTAAAGCCGTCCCATCTTACACAGCTTCAGGCTGTCGGTGGAGAATTTCCTCTCGCACACAGTCAGCCTAATGACTCATCAAATTTTCTAGGGCTCTTGAGAAGCACAATCAATTACAGTTCCCTTAAATACCTTTTACTTAATTTTTGGACATCACTGCAGAAAATGACACGTGCTGCAGTGGCGAAAAATCCAGATAATAAAGATTAAAATCGCTTTTTATAGGACAATAGCTAGTAAACGTAATTAGGATGTGATAAAACAAAACGTGGTATTAAATAGCACACTCAAGTTCATTTTCAAATATATTAAAAATTCACGCTCTAAACAAAAGCATTAAGATTAGCCTTTTAAGTATCATAGACAACATGCACAAATGAAGAGCTGGAATTAATGAAGAAGTTAAAGAAGCGATTCTGCTCATTAGCAAAACAGGATGCATGGAGCTGTCGGAAGCAACATCAGGATGGGGTATGGGAAGGGAGAGAAATCACATGGGCACAGGTAGCTCTGCTGGGATAGACTGAGAGCCACCTTACAAGCAGAGGCTGGCACGGCCCAGGTGAGGTTCTGGTCAATGTGCACCCTGGGGCCGTAGCTTGTGTCCAGGGGGAAATGCTGACCCACCCTGGGGTGTTGAGGGATCTTCCTGTTTTTATCCTGGGGTCAGTGAGCCCCGGGAGGCCAGTGCTTTCTTCGGCCTAAAGCAGACTGGATTGTGGAAGGAGACCTGCAGAAAACGCTTTAGCTAACGAAGACCATCAGCCAAGAGTGAGTGGACTTTGAAAGGATTTTCGACAGCAGTTTAGAGCGGTGATGGTAACAGTGTCCTCATTTAAGGCACCCTTCTTGCATGCCCTTCAGAGCGGTGATGGTAACAGTGTCCTCATTTGAGGCACCTTTCTTGCATGCCCTTCAGAGCAGTGATGGTAACAGTGCCCTCATTTAAGGCACCTTTCTTGCATGCCCTTCAGAGCGGTGATGGTAACAGTGCCCTCATTTAAGGCACCCTTCTTGCATGCCCTTCAGAGTGGTGATGGTAACAGTGCCCTCATTTAAGGCAGCCTTCTTGCATGCCTTCAGAGCGGTGATGGTCACAGTGCCGTCATTTAAGGCACCCTTCTTGCATGCCTGGAACTAGGCTAAGTGCCTTACATTGAATTCTCATGGTAAACTCATGAGATGGTGCTTTCATCCTCATTTTACAGATGACAGGTGGGGTTTGGGCAGGCACACAGCTTGCCATAGGCACACAGGACGGGCTGGTCTCTCTGTCCCTGCGTCCTGACTCCTCATTTATTGCTTCCGGCACCACAGCTCAGCATTGCAGTTGTGCTCCACGTTTCTTGTGGGTTGGTGCACAGGGATGACTTGTGTCCCTCCACAAGTCATGCTGGAGTCCTAGCCCCCAGTATCTTATTTGGAAGTAGGCTCTTTGCAGAAGAGACCAAGGTGAGGCTGTGCTGGAGCACATGGGGCTCGAATCCTGTGACCAGTGATCTTCTGAGAAAAGGAGACAGAGACCCAGGGAGGAGAGCCAGGTGTGGAGACAGGGGTGGAAGCTGGGGTGAGGAGCTGCAGATTGAGGAATGCCAGGGACTGCAGGAGCCACCCAAAGCAGGAAGAGGCAGGAAGAATCCACCTTCTGAACCTGAGGGAGTTCAGCCCTGCCAACCCTTTGATCTCAGACTTGCAGCCTCCAGAAATGAGAGGATAAATTTCTGTTGTTTCAAGCCACTTGGTTTGCGGACGTTCCTTAGGGCAGCCCTGGGAAATGTGCGCAGGGCTAGACCAGCAGGGTCAGGACTGGTGACAGATGTGTTTCCACGGCCTGGAAAGCAGCAGTGCGGGGCATGTTCCTGCCTCTGACTGTTGGCTCCCGATGTTGCGCCTCATGGGATAAAAGTATCTGTATTAGTCAGGGTTCCCTAGACGGACAGAACTAATGGGATAGATATATATAAAGGGGAGTTTATTAAATATTAACTTACACAATCACAGGGTCCCACAATAGGCCATCTGCAAGCTTGAGGGGCAAGGAGAGCCAGTCCGAACCTCAAAACTGAAGAACTTGGAGTCTGATGTTCAAGGGCAGGAAGCATCCAGCATGGGAGAAAGATGTAGGCTGGGAGCTAGGCCCACCTCTCCTTTTCACATTTTTCTGCCTGCTTCATGTTCACTGGCAGCTGCTTGGATGGTGCCCACCCAATTAAGGGTGGGTTTGCCTACCCCAGCCCACTGACTCAAATGTGAATCTCCTTTGGCAACACCCTCACAGACACACCCAGGATCAATACTTTGTATCCTTCAAGCCAATCAAGTTGACACTCAGTATCAACCATCACATTTCTGGAGTGGTGCAGGATGGTAAAAAGGCATTTGGAGAGGTGGAGGAGGCAGAGGAAGAAGGGACCCAGGGAAGGCGGGTGTGGAAAGCAGACCTGGTGTTCACCCAGGGGCACCCTCCAGGACCGGGGGAGGACAGGGTCTCTACCAATGCTTACTGGTTTAATTCTGCTTCACTGTTTTAGAATGTGTGCCACTTTGGCCTGTCTTCTGTTTACATATTTATTATTTTAAATTAAATGTATAGGCTGGGTGTGGTGGCTCTCACCTGTAATCCCAGCACTTTGGGAGGCCAAGGTGGGTGGATCGCTTGAGCCCAGGAGTTTGAGACCAGTCTGGGCAACATGGCAAATCCCCATCTCTACCAAAAATACAAAAAATTATCCGGGTGTGGTGGTGGGCATCTGTAATTCCAGCTACTCAGGAGGCTGAGACACAAGACTCTCTTGAGCCTGGGAGGCAGAGGTTGCAGTGAGCCGAGATCATGCCACTGCACTCCAGCCTAGGTGACAGAGGTAGACTCTGTCTCAAAAAAATAAAACTAAAAATAAATAAATGAATGAAATGTACATAAAATACACTATGCTGACATGCTGATAGATTGAAATCCCGTCTGCCCCTACCCCTACTCTGGAAGAAGCACCAGCCCAGTCTCCTGTCCGTCACCCCTTGCAGCTCTCTGCTCTTTATAACACATAGAGCCCTGGGCAATGGGCCTCAGCTCCACACATTTCTAGATTCATACAGACCAACATGCGCCCTGCTCAAGCCCTGGTTGGGAGTTCTCACTACTCCGTTCCTTGCTGATACTCGGTATTTTCAAACTGGTTAACTTCTGCCTGTCTAGTGTGAGATGGAGTCTCCTAGGAGACTAACTCACATGGTCCTAACGTGGAACGAGGCCAAGATTCCTGCCTTCTGGACCTTCTTTTCCATTCTTTCCTTCTCTGCTCTTATCCTGAGAGCTCCTGGGCCACTTTCCTGTCACTTGATGCTTCCAGGGAAAGGCTGGAAAACGACCTATAAGAGCCAGGAAGGAACTGCGGATGCGCCAGGCTAGGCCACTGGGAAGGAGCTGCAGATGCGCCGGGCTGGGCTGCTGGGAAGGAACTGCAGATGCGCCAGGCTGGGCCGCTGGGAAGGAGTTGCAGGGGCACCGGGCTGGGCAGCCCCTGTATTGTGCAACTCCAAGATGTTATTAATGACAGGTGGACAATGTCTCAAGTATAGCTCATGCAATAGACACAGGGCAGCAGCACACATTTAATGGAGATGTGCAAAGTACCAAATATCAGATGGCAAAGTAACTGGTTTACATTCTTCATTGAAAATAAATATTTACATGAATGTATACTGCATGCACTGCAGTTCAACCTGGATCCTCCACCTTCAGGTGATGAGTACAGATTCTGCATGAAGACAGAAAAGCTTATTCCCCTCACTTGCAGATACACAAGGTGGGAGGGAACCTGAGGCTGGCAGTGGGGGCATTAGCTCAGGGATCCTTCAGTGGGTGGAATGCAGGTTTCCAGTAGAACGGGGCAATTCGAAACTTCTGCTACTTCCTTCAGGGAAGTATGGAGGAAAATAAAGGACATGCCCCTGAAACACCCCCAGCACATACAGCTGGTGCCCTGGACAGTGAAGTTAGGCACCTGGAATCTCTGTGAGGCTGGATGTTCTGTTCTGCTTTCTTGAGAAAGTGTCAAATAATTTTCTGTGTCCTGTATCTGGAATTGAAGCAAAAAGGGCAAAAAATGGGCATTTCTACCTGTGCTCTACAAATACAATTTATTGTCAGCCCAGCAACTTCTTCTAAAGCAAGACTGTCGTTAATATCAGAGCTCTTCAAAGATGGTGATTTTCTCAGCAAAGGTGGTCTGTTCCTAAAGAGCGTGCTGGGGAGTCTGCCCTGTGCTGACCCGGAAGCAGGTTCCTACACAAAGGCAGAGCTGCTCAGGGACTGTCATTCCAGGGAGGAAAGCAGGAAAATGCAAACAGTGACTGATTCATGAACACGGAGATGCCTTGAGGTCCCTGAGTGACCAGGAAAGGCCCGGCCACTGTGGGCCAGGAGCCTAGGTCAACCTCTATCTCTGTGGGGGACTGATAAGACCCTGTATTTTTCAGTTTTACTAATACACGGGTAGAAGAGGCCTCTCTAATTGTGAAATGTATGCCTGAGGGGCAGGTAGCGGCGTGCTCACCAGCACAGAGGCTGCTGCTGGGGCAGGGGCACCTTGGGAACATTCTGCAACCCTCTGCCCCTCACTTTGTCATCTGAAAAATGGGAATAACAGTCAAAATATGTATAAGTTTTATAAAAATCAAATGATTAATAAATATACGGTTATTTAACAGTGCCTAGTATGCAGTAAGCACCCAATTGGTCAGCAGCTGTGCTTGCCATCATTATTCTAACCAATTCCAGGATGAGTAGATCAGCATTAGCACAGAAATGGCCATGGTGCGAGGCAGAGGCTTACCAAGTGGAAGCAACCGATGGTGACGTCTGCCTGACCCTCCCACCCCAACATGGGAGACTCAGCCTTCTACAGTGAAAGCCATCGATGGTGACGTCTGTCTCACCCTCCCACCCCAACATAGGAGACTCAGCCTTCTACAGTGGAAGACATTGATGGTGACGTCTGCCTGACCCTCCCACCCCAACATGTGAAACTCAGCCTTCTACAGTGGAAGCCATCGATGGTGACGTCTGCCTGCTCTTCCCTCCCCAACACGGGATACTCAGCCTTCTACAGTGGAAATCATCGATGGAGACACCTGCCTGACCCTCCTACCCCAACATAGGAGACTCAGCCTTCTACTGTGGAAGCCATTGATGGTGACACCTGCCTGCCCCTCCCACCCAAACATGGGAGACTCAGTCCTCTACGGCTGTCATTCCTATGTCACTCGAAATTTCCTCAGTCATTACATTTCTGGGCTACACTTTCTCTGTATTATTATAATAGATGCCTCTGGGAATAGGGTTAAAACTAAGAAACACTGAAGTTACTAAAATGGGTAACTTACTGAAGCAGATACTTTGTATTAAAAAAGGTACTCTTCCTATACAAGTTTCTGCACCTGTTGGAAAAAATTATTCTGGGAAGCGAGTTCCATCAGAGTGAACGGGGAGAAGACAGGAGGCGGATCCTCAAGCCTGTCTCCATGCAGGTTCCTCACACTGAGGCATGAGACACTACATCCGCCCGGCATGTGGCCGCTTCAGTCTCTGCATCTGAGAGTTCAAAACACTGAAACTCAGAGTTGCCACAGAGCTCATGGCCACATGAGAGTTCCTGCGGCACCACACTAGCATGAGAGAGAGACTCTGACACTGCCCGCTGGGCCTCCCTGCTCAGTCATTCCCCAGCATCATCATCTCCCCAGCACTCCATGCGCACAGGGCAGAGCTGCATCCTTCACACTCAGCGTAGCGGGAGTGAACGAGACAGCCTGCGTCAAACGCCTCATCCCAGATGCAGCCAGGTCAGAAGACGAGCCACACTGTCTACTTCCTCGCCTCTGGGTGCCTGGGCTGTAAACTGTAGAGTGTTATGTTAGCAAGTGGTTTTATGATTCTGCAGGCTTGATTTCTTCCTCCAGACACTGTGCAATTTATAAAGCAAACGATGACACTCACTTCCCTCATATACCTGAGGACTTAGGTTTGTGTTTCTTAAGATGCTAAGATATTTTGTTCAATAATCTCTACTGGAATTTCTCATCATATGTTAATATCTGATTCCTGAAATGACCGTTTACCATTGATAGAAAGTGCTTGTGTCCATGTGGTTTGGGAGACCACTGTCCTGCTTACAAGACGGATGATGAACCCCTTTACATGAAGAAGTAGCAGAGAGTAAGTTCCTTTCTGCATTTCTGATTGGAGATTTCTTTAATCTTAACCAGTTTCTACTTTCTAAATATAAATTGGATCATCTGTCCCTCTAAGGTAATCATTCTAGAAACTTATATACTTTCTCCTAAGAAAGCTAAATCTCTGTTTTTCAGATAAAAATCTAAGTTTCTCTTATAAATTCATTCATTTCTCAAACATTTGAGCACATAAAATGTACCATGTTTAGAGAGATTAGATGAAATTCTCAAAGCTGCATTCCTTGAGCATGGGAGGGGCACGGCCAGGATCTGAGGGTTGGGGTCTGTCCCTAATGGGACCTGAGGGTTGGGGTCTGTCCCTAATGGGATCTGAGGGTTGGGGTCTGTCCCCAATGGGACCTGAAGGATGGGGTCTGTCCCCAATGTCCCCATGCGTGGGAGTTGTTCAGCATACCATTCCATCTCCTCCAAAAAGATAGGAGCCACTGAGGACTTCAGGGACAGCCGATGGAGAGGGTGAGATTGCAGGGGTATGCAGAGTGGTGGAGACAAAAGAGAGTTGGGGAAGAGAGTGGTCAGCTAAGAGGCTGTGGTGGTGACCAGCCTGAACACATGTGGCACCATCTGACTTGGACCCCAGTGTTGGGCTGTTCAGGAACATCTTGAATGTTCTTAGTCCACAGGCTTAGAGGACTGTTCTGGGTTCCAGTTTGGGATCATCCAAATGGCACTATTACAGCATCAAAGCAGTCTTCCAAGCTGGTCCTTTTAACTCCTAGTGAGTGCACAAAAGGAAGCCTGCCAGAGGGTCACTTCTCCCCTGTAGATATCATACTTTACAAGGTTCGCTCCACATGCTCGGCCGCAAAACAAGCCTTAATAAATGTTAAAAGATTAAAATTCTATCAATTATCTTTTTTTTTTGAACTTATTGGAATGTAACTAGAAATCAACAGCAGAAGGAAAATGAAAATCAACAAATATGTGCAACTTAAACAACCCATTCTTACACAACCAATGGGTCAAGGAAGAAATCACAAGGGAAGCTAGAAGATAACTTAAATAAAAAACGCAACACACCAGAATTCATAGAACACAGCAAAACTAGGGCAAAAAGGGAAACTTATAGCTAAAAATGCTTATATTAAAAAAAGAAAGATCTCAAATTGGCATCTTAACTTTAAACCTTAAGAAACTAGAAAAAAGAAAAACACACTAAACGTAAATCTAGAAGAAAGAAGGAAATAATAAAGATTAAAGCAGAAATTTTTAAAAAGACAAAATAGAAAAACAATATAGCAAATCAATGGATGCAAAACTTGATTCTTCAAAAATATTTTTTAAAATGGCAATGCTTTATCTGTATTGACCAAATAAAACATAGAGAAGATTCAAATAGCTAAAATCAGAAATCAGAGAGGGGACATTTCTACTGACTTAACAAAAGTAAAAAAAAAAAAAAAAAAAAAAGTAAGAGAGTACTACAAACAATTTTACACTAACAAATTGAATAACTTGGATTCAATGAAAAAATTCATGTGACACACACAATTTATCAAAACTAAATCAAGAAGAAATAGAAAGTGTGAACAAACTGTAGCTTGCAATGGGACTGAACCTATAATCAAAAACCTTAAAGCAAAGAAAAGCCAAGGGCCAGATGGTTTCGCTGGTGAATTCTACCAAACATTTAAAGAAGAATTAACACCAATCCTTCTCAAACACTTCTAAAAACCTGAAGAGAAGGATATACTTTCCCAGTCATTCTATGAGGTCAGTGTTCCCTTGACACCAAACCCAGACAAGGATTCTACAGGAAAAGAAAACTGCAGACCAATATCCCCTATGAAGATTGATGCAAAAATCTCAACAAAATACTAGTAAACAAAATTCAACAGCGCATTAAAAGCATTGTACAATGTAACAAAGTAAGATTTATCCCTGGAATGAAAGGATGGTTTGACATAGAAAAATCTATCAATGCAACATGCCATGTGAACAAAAGGAAGGAAAAAGAAAAATCTGTATCATCTTAATAGATGCAAAAAAGTAACTGGCAAAATTCAACACCCTTTTATGATATAAAACACCCAACAAACTAGAAATTGGGTGAAATATCTCAACATCATAAAGGCCTTATATAAAAGCCCACATTAACATCATACTCAATAGCGAAAGACTGAAAGCTTTTTCTTTAAGATCAGGAACAAGGCAAGGATGCCTACTGCTGCCAATTCTATTCCACACAATACTAGACATCCGAGCTACAGCAACTGTGAAGAAAAACAAACAAGTCAACCAAATAGGAAAGAAAAAACAAAATTATCATTGTTCACAAGCAACACTTTCTTACATATAGAAAACCCTAAAGACAGAACAAAAAAATCTGTTAGAATTAATACACGAATTAAGCAAATCCTGCACAAAAAAGTTGCAGGATTCAAAATTAACACTCAAAAATCAGTTTTATTTCTATATGCTAACAACGAACAACCTGAAAAGGATATTGAGAAAACAATCTCATTTACAATAGCATCAAAAAGAATAAAATATATGGAATTAACTAAGCCAAGGAAGCAAAAAGACTTGTACATTGAAAACTACAAAACATTGATGACAAAAATTAAAGAACACACCATTGAAGAAAAGACATCTTGTGCTCATGGATTGTAAGACTTAATGTTGTTCAGATGTCCATACTACTCAAAGCTATCTGCAAATTCAATGCAGTCATTATCAAAATCCCAAAGACCTTTTTCCAGAAATAGAAAAATCCATCTTAAAATTCCTATGGAATGTCAAGGACCTTGAATAGCCAAAACAATCTTAAAAACAAGTTGGAGATTTCACAATCCCTGATTTCAAAACTTACTGCAAAGCTACATTAATCAAAACAATGTTGCACTGGCATAAAGAAAAACATAGATCAATGGAACAGAACAGAGAGCGATGAAAGAAACCCTCACATAGGTGCTCAGATAATTCCTAACAAAGTTGTCAAGACCATTCAATGGAGAAAGGCCAGTCTTTTCAATAAATGGTGCTGGGAAAACTGGATATCCATTTGCAAAAATGAAGTGGAACCCTTATCTTACATCATATCCCAAAATTAAATCAAAATAGATCAAAATTCTAAATGTTACAGCTAAAATTGTAAAATTCTTTTGATTAAAAATAGAGGGAATACTGCAGGACACTGGACTTGGCAATGATTTCTTGGATATGACACCAAAAACACAAGCAACCAAAGAAATAAACAAACAGAATAATACCAAAATTAAAACTTTTGTGTATCAGAGGACACCACCAAAGAGTGGAAATCCAACCCAGAGAGTGTGAAAGTTTGTAAATCATATATCTATTGAGGGGTTGATGTCTAGAATACATAAGAACTCCTACAACTGAACCAGAAGAAAACAAGCAAACAACCCAATTAAAAGACGGGCAAAAGACCTGAATAGACATTACTCCAAGAAGATATATCAATGACCCATCAGCACGTGGAAAGATGCCAACATCACTAGTGATTAGAGAAACAAAAATCAAACCTCAGTGAGATGCCACCTCACACCTGCTAGGATGGCTACTATAAAATACAAACAAGCAAATACAACAGAAAATAACAAGTGATGATGAGGCTATGAAGAAATTAGAACCCTTGTGTACTATTGCTAGGAATGTAAAATTTTGTAATGTTATGGAAAACAGTACAGTAACTCCTTATAATTTAAAAATTGAACTGCCACATGATCCAACAATCCCACTTTTGTGTATACACCCAAAATAACTGAAAGCAGAGACATTACAAGATGATTTGTACACCCATTGATATGGTTTGGCTCTGTGTCCACACCAGAATCTCATGTATTGCATTTCCCACTGTTGGAGTTAGGGCCTGGTGGGTGACTGGATCATGGGGGTGGTTTCTAATGGTTTAGCACCATCCTCCTAGTGCTGTCTTGTGATAGAGTTCTCACGAGATCTGGTTGTTTAAAGGTGTGCAGTACTTCTCAGCTGGGCGCAGTGGCTCACACCTGTAATCCCAGCACTTTGGGAGGCCAAGGTGGGTGCATTGCTTGGGTCAGGAGCTCAAGACCAGTCTGGACAACATGGCAAAACCCCGTCTCTACTAAAAATACATAAATTAGCTGGGTGTGGTGGTGCATGTCTATAATCCCAGCTACTCAGGAGGCTGAGGTAGAATTGCTGGAACCTGGGAGGCGGAGGTTGCAGTAAGCCAAGATCATGCCACTGCACTCCAGATTGGGTGAGAGAGTGAAAGTTCATCTCAAAAAAAAAGGATGTAGAACTTCCCCTTCATGCTCCCTCTCTGTCCCTCTCCACCATGTGAAGACAGCTTTCTTCCCTTTTGCCTTCTGCCATGATTGTAAGTTTCCTGAGGTCTCCCCAACCATGCCTGCTGTACAGCCTGTGGAACTGTGAGTCAATTAAACCACTTTTCTTCATAAATAACCTAGCCTCAGGTAGTTCTTTATAGCAATGTGAGAATGGACTAATACACCATTTTTATAGCAACATTATTCCCAACAGCCCAAAGGTAGAAACAGCTCAAGTGTCCATCAATGGATGAACGGATAAACAAAATGTTATATCCATACAATGGAATATTACTCACCTTTAGAAAGGAAGGAAATTCTGACATGCTACAACAGGGATGACCTTGAAAACATTATGCTAAGTTAAATAAGTCAGGCACAAACAGACTAACACTGCACGAGTCTGCTCATACGAAATATCTGCAGTCCTCAGATTCATAGAGACGGGAAGTGGAATAGTGGCTACCATGGGCTGGGGTTGGAGCACGGGGAGCTGGTGTTTAGTGGCAATGGAGCTTCGGCTTTGCAAGATGACAGGGTTCTGGTGATGGTGGTGACAGCTGAACACCACTGTGAATGTCCTCAATGACTGTGCACTGTATACTTTAAAGTGTTACGTTTTATGTGATGTATATTTCACCACATTTTTAAAATAAGGGTCCTATTCCAAACATGGCTACAGGTTTGAGTATGGCCCATGCCTATTTTCTGTGCAAATAGGCACGAGTTCACGCAAAGCAAACACGGATGTGTTTGCTAAGTGCTGCCTACAGTGCACAAAGTGTGCCATGGGCTTCCAGGGTACCATCTGCCAAGTGATAGACACAGAGCAGGTGGCAGGAGTGAGACGGGGGGAAGGGGCAGTCAGAGAAATTGTGGAAGAGACACACGCGGGCAGTGAGTAGACTGAGCAGGCTCCTGCTGAGTGCACGCAGCACCCAGTGCCCCAGGAAAGATGAGGGAAGGGCGGCGGCAGAAGGAGACATTTTGAAGGTGAGAACAGGACCCCAGTCACCTGGGGATGTGGATCTGAGGTTCCAGAATGAGCTGCAGACAAGTAAAGATTGGCATGATTACTAATTTGGAATACCTAAGGGTGTGATATTGATTAGGATCTCTGAAGATAATGCTAGTGGCAGGAAGTAAAGATGCTAGAGGTGATGCCAACACTTGAGTTTCAAGCCAAGTAGAGATGATGGCAGAGAGCAGAGGACAGCCGTGAGAAAGTCAGAAAATGATCAAGATGATCGTAGAAAAGAGGCTAATGAAGGAGCAGTAATCAACAACCACAAAGGCCAAGGCTGAAAGGAATCAGGTGTAAGAGTAGACCAGAAGTCTGAAGTCAGATTTGTGTGGCTGGGGATGACCTGCAAATACAGGGGCTGGGGGAGATGGAAGAATAGGCAGGGGAAAGGCTGCATGTGTGTGCATAGGTATAAGTGTGTACACAAAAGTGGGTGTGGCATGAGCATGTGTGAATACATGCCTGCATGAATGTGCATGAGTGTGCATGTGTACGTGTGTGAGGTGTGTCATGTTTACACACATTTTCCTGGGTGTGCATGTGTGTGGGTATACATATAAGTGCATATGCATAACTGTGAGGGTGCACAAAAATGTATGTATGTATCTTCATGTGTGTGCTGTGCCCATGTGTATGTATGCTTATGTATGTGTGTTCATGTGTATGTGCACACCTGCATGCATGGGCCTGTGTGCATGTGAATGCATGTGTGTGTCACGTGTGCACATGTCCATGTATATGCCTGTGTGTGTGAATGCATGGGTGTGGTGTGTTTGTAGCTTGTTGGTGAGCTTGGGAAGTGGACCATCTTGGATGATAGCTGAGCACCATTAACTTAGTTAAATTTATGTTTTTGGCGATACAAATTTCTTCTTCAGACCTTCAGAGATTTACATGGTGTTTGCTGGATCTCAGACCTTGTGCCTGATGAAAAGTAGCAGAAATGAGACAACCAGAAACACATTGCTCTGAGTGGGCTAGATATGTCAGATCTGTGCACAGAGAGTTGTCTGTTTTGTTCACTGTAGGTTCTCCAAGGCCTAGAACATAAGTGCCACCCAAAAAACACTTGCTGAGTGAGTAAAAATAGCCAAGTTGGATAGCATTTACCATGTGCCAGGCACCATCTTAAGCTGTATAAATACCAATCACTCATAAATATCAAAACAACTCTAGGGGATTAATTCTATTATCCTATTTTCTAGAGAAGAAAACTGAGGCAAAGGACTTCTTAAAAACTTGCCCAAGGTTCCAGGTGGTCAGGATGGAAGCTGGGCTTGCCCCAGGTGCTCTGCCCCAGGTGCTCCGCCCCGGGTCCAGGCTGTCCATCACGATGCTGTGTGGAATGCGTGAGTGAGGTGGTCATTCTCGGGTCTTAAAGTCAACAGCTGGGAAGGCTTCTCCTTCCATTAATGCAACCACAAAACCACGGATGGAAAAGGACGCATCTTATTTTCAAGTGGAAATGCTGCTTGGGCCCTTTTCATGACGGCAGACTCTTCAGCGGTGGCCAGAGGGTGAAAACAACAGGTCACGCTGTCAGCGGGTGAAGTTGCTCCTGTGGCCCCAGCCCTCCAATGAGAATGATGAGTGCTTGCTGTCTGGCGCATGCTATTCAGGGTTTTCTCGTTCAGCGTCACCATCAGGAGCACGTTCCACCGTCACTCTGCCACCTGCACTTAGCACTCCGGGCCCCCCTGCCGCTATTCTCCACCCCTGCTCAACCAGATGCAGCACCAAGCAATGTGTGGGCTGGGGCTCATTTCTCGAATAAAGGGGCATGTTCACAGTTCAGCTTCCCCATGATCAAGACACGTGGTGAACACGTTTAGAAACCAGTCAGAGCAGCACAGAGGTGAGGTGAGAAGGAAAGGCTGCCGGACTCACCCAGCCTCCAACTTCACTCGAGGTTGGCTCAGACAAAGGAGCATCCGCTGCATCCACAGAGGCCCTGGTGCCTCCTGTCGGACTATTTCTATTTCCAATTATCAGCTTTTCTCTAAAGAAATTAAATTGTTCAAAAGTTTTCACAATTTTTAAGTCTTTCCAACATTCCTTAAATGTGGATAACAATCACTCATTGTTTAGACAGAAGGAAGGAATGAAGAATGAGGGGCAGGTGACTCAGCTGTGACTCCTCGGCGGGAAAAGCACAGAGTGAGCAAAGATATTCTCCTCCCCAACCCAGAGTTCCTTCCAAACACGCCTGCCCTTCTGCAAGCTTCGTCTCTGAGCTGTGTGTCCACCTGGAGAACACCTGCTCTCACCAGCCCCCTCCTTCTGAAGGAGTGAAGAGCCTGCCGAGGAAGTGCACAGGAGCATGTCTGCCTCCTTCAGGGAGCAAGTCATGACAGCCACAGCGACACTCAGGTAACCTGTTGACGAATGTTCTTCAGAGCAAGTGTGATGGTTAATACTGAGTGTCAATTCGATTGGATTGAAGGATGCAAAGTGTTGATCCTGGGTGTGTCTGTGCAATTTGCTCACAGCAGAGACCAACACTGAGCCCTCAATATGGCACCATTCCTCGGGGTGATCAGCCAGCTCCCTGGTGGCAGGTTGATTATATTGGACCTCTTCCATCATGGAAAGGGCAGAGGTTTGTCCTCACTGGAATGGACACTTACTCTAAATATGGGTTTGCCTATCCTGCATGCAATGGTTCTGCCAAGACTACCATCCGTGGACTCACTGAATGCCTTATCCACTGTCATGGTGTTCCACACAGCATTGCCTCTGACCAAGGCGCCCACTTTATGGCTGAAAAAGTGTGGCAGTGGGCTCATGCTCATGAAATTCACTGGTCTTACCATGTTCCCCATCAGCTGGAAACAGCTGGATTGACAGAATGGTGGAATGGCCTTTTGAAGTCACGATGCCAACTAGGTGACAATACTTTGCAGGGAAGGGGCAAAGTTCTCCAGAAGACCATGTATGTGCTGAATCAGCATTCGATATATGGTACTCTTTTTCCCATAGCCAGGATTCACGGGTCCAAGAATCAAGGGGTGGAAGAGGAAGTGGCACCACTCACCATCACCCCTAGTGATCCCCTAAGAAAATTTCTGTTTCCAGTTCCCTCGACATGATGTTCTGCTGTCCTAGAAGTCTTAGTTCCAGAAGGAGGAACGCTGCCACCAGGAAACACAAGGACAATTCCATTAAACTGGAAGCTAAGATTGCCACCTGGACACTTTGGGCTCCTCCTAACTTTAAGGCAAGAGGCTAAGAGGGGAGTTACAGTGTTGGCTGGGGCGATTGACCTGGAGTATCAAGAAGAAATCAGCCTACTACTCCGCAACAGAGGTAAGGAAGAGTATGCAAGGAATGCAGGAGCTCCGTTCGGGCATTTCTTAGTATTACCATGCCCTGTGATTAAGGTCAATGGGAAACTATAACAGGCCAATCCAGGCAGGACTACAAATGGTCCAGACCCTTCAGGAATGAAAGTTTGGGTCTCTCCATCAGGAAAAAAAACACGACCTGCTGAGGTGCTTGCTGAAGGCAAAGGGAGTACAGAATGGGTATTAGAAGAAGGAAGTCATTAATACCAGCTATGACCATGTGACCAGATGCAGAAATGGGGATTGTAATTGTCATGAGCATTTCCTCCTTCTTTTGTTAAAAACATACTTGTGCATGTATACACTTGTACTAAGAAAATATCTTCATTTTATTTCTTTTTTCCTTTATCATGTGACATTAGATTTATTGCCTTCATGTCAGCATTTAAGTATTGTTAACTTTGTGTGATAGTATTTGGGTTGGGGATTGGTGCGTTTCCAGTCCTACCAAGGAAAGTTGTATTATGTTAGGTGTAATTATGACATGATTGTCTTTATTTGAAGATTATGTATAATCTCAGGAGATGTGTATGGGTTCAAGTTGACAAGGGGTGGACTTATGGTGGTTAATACTGAGTGTCAACTTGATTGGATTGAAGGATGCAAAATATTGATCCTGAATGTTTCTGTGAGGGTGTTGGTAAAGGAGATTAACATTTGAGTCAGTGGGCTGGGAAAGGCAGACCCACCCTTAATCTGGGTGAGCACCATCTAATCAGCTGCCAGCAAATATAAACCAGGCAGAAAAACGTGAAAAGTCTAGATTGGCCTAGCCTCCCAGCCTACATCTTTCTCCTGTGCTGGATGCTTCCTGCCCTGGAACATGGGACTTCATGTTCTTCAGCTTTGGGACTCGGACTGGCTTCCTTGCTCCTCAGCTTGCGGATGGCCTACTGTGGGGTCTTGTGATCGTGTGAGTTAATAATACTTAATAAACTCCCATATATACATATATATATTTATATAGTTATATTTATATTTATATAGAGAGTTGTAAAACTAATATGAGATAGATAGATCTCCTATTAATTCTGTCCCTGTAGAGAACCCTGACTAATACAGTAAGTATATGGTTTCCTACAACCTGACACACAGCCTATGTGCAATAAATGTTTGTCATTAATAGGCAAAACTGAATATTTTAATTACAAACACAAATGTCTATTTTAGAAATATAATATGGTTCCAGTATTTAGAATTGGTTATTTAGTTGACATCAGCTTTAACTTTCTACTTATTTTGTATAAACATATGTTTAAGTGAAATTTTAAAAGATAAGGCCAATTTAATCTTGCCTTACTCAAAGAAAACATGACATCCTTTAGGGCCCCATATGCAAACTAAAAAAACAATTGGTTTGGCGTCTCCATCAAAGGGAAGTAGATGGTGAGAAATATATTCTCTTTTTAGGTGGTTTTGTAAGTTTTTCGAGGGGTGCTTGACTGTGATACGTTGGAGACTCTGGGGTTCCAAAGAAAAACAAGACAGAATCTCCCTGCCATCACCGAGCTCACATCCCAGAAAAATGCTGGACTTGTGGTTCTCACACATATTTCCAGGTTCAACTGGCTGCCGCCTTCCTATCAGCACCCGCCAGAATCCGAACAGCTAAAAGTTGGAGAGAGAGGGAACATTACAATGTAAACAATTAATAAAAGCTAATTTGGCCATGCTCTTCCCAGGATGGATGTGTTAATTGAAGGATTAGATTAGCCCTGAAATAAATGATGGAGCAGAAATAGAAACATTACCACCAGTGCTCTTAGTTCCAATCTAATTAAATTAAGCCATAATGGCTTTTGGAGAAATAAATTGCCAGCTGCAGCCCGCTCCCTACTCCAGCATTTTTCCGGGGGAGATTCACAGGAGCTCACAGGCACCAAGAGCAACACTCAGGATCATTCTTCACAACGGCAGGTCGGCGGCTCACTGCAGGGACTTTCAAATATCTACCGTGAGGTACTCAGTTTAAAGTTGTCAAACAAAATTCCCAGCCACAGTGCAGCACCAATGTTCTATCCCTGTTTCTCTCAGCAGCTCTATTTTATATTTGGATAGGTAAAGAAGACAGCGGGCTATTTAACTGTTTATTCCCCAGGTAGTTATCCATGCCCAAGACTCGCTTTAATTCAGGAAACACCGCCTCCACAGTTGCTGAGCTTCTGCAGGAGCAGGATACGAATGACCGGGCATACCTACTGTGTGATGGTCCCGAGGACGTCCCATGCAAGAGGGAGGTCCACAGAGAACTGTGGAAGACACAGAGAAGCCAGGGCCACACACAGGCTGTGGTGAGGAGAGGGCATCCAGGCTGGGGTGCAGGGTGTGGGACAGAAAGCCCCAGAGGCAGACAGGGTGAACGGTGTCCTGGGCACAGTCGGTCCTCAGACAAGCCTGGCAGGTCTGGGAAGGAGGGGACTGTGGGCCCTGTCCAGACAGCTCTGGATGCCCTGCAGGTGCACAGCAGCTCCGTTGACTCATTTGTAACTGGGCAGTGGACAAGAGACACCTTACAGCCAAGGGACTGTCAGTGCTGATGAGCACAAGGGCCACGGGGCTGAGAAGCCTCCATGTTGGCCAAAGGGAGGCAAAGGGGTGGGCACCCCGGTCCCAAGCAGCCGGATTGGCAGGGGTCTGGGTGTGCACAGGCCCAGCAGGGGTCAGGCCAAGAAGATTGGTGAGAGGTGACTTTGGAGGGTGACCACCAGCCTGGTGCAGGGATGCGGCTGAGGAGTTAGGGTGTGGGCGGCAGCAGTGAGCAGGAGGCCACAGACCACCTGCCTTTCCTGGAAGGTGCAGGCCACCGCGGCTTTGTCCATGGCTGCAGCCAGGCTCTGCAAGCCCTGGAGAAGGAATTTTCCTTCTAGGTGTGGGCGGCACATGGAAGACTGAAAATCCAGAGACTGGGATCCTCTGAGCTTAGCTACTCACCTTCCGTGGCCACTTCTGTCTTGATATCTGTATTTTGTGCCTTTTGGCTATTTTTGATCTTAATTTAGAAAATAGATGTGCAAGTTCTCTGTAGCAAACGGCATCTGTGTGAGCAAAGGGAGCTCATCTGGCTTTCGTAGGCCGACGTGTTGGGACCATCAGGAAATGCCGGCGCTCTACTTTTCGTATCAGTCAAAGCCACGAGACAGGGACTGAAGCCGGCCTTGGAGAGCGCCCAGCTCACTGACGTGGGGGCGGGGGGAGTTCCCGGAGGGACGCGCTGTGCAGGGGAGGCAGCGTTATTGTGAGTGATGCTTGGCGGGACCTTGCAGATACTGCCTCTGGATTCCCCTGTTTGGTAGAATTTTGGGGATTATAATTAAAAAGCATCCAGCACAGATGGCATTCAGCCCAGCCTGAAGCTGGGCCTTCTAAATGTGTTGGGTGCATTTCTGACTTCCAAAGCATGCAGTAGCGTTTCTTTGATCAACGATGTTTTCAGCTGAAAGAATTTAGGTAAGTTTATGAATAATAAATGCAAAATAAATTCCAAAAGGAAGAAATTAACTTCATCTAAACGGCTCACAAGACAATGGTAAATATAGTATTTATATTGAGCTAGTAGTATGGAATGAAAATGGGCTTTTATATTTGGAGTAACTCGGCGGTGCACGTAAACTACTCCCCTACAAGTGCAATTCACTTCGTTGCAGAAGAGAATCCCACACTCACTCCAGGTGTCTGGAAAAAGAGCCACGGGAAGGACATTACTGTAGTCATACCAAAGCCAATAAGTAAGGTGGGCACACATTTAAAACACATCCATATGATCTTAATATTTATTACGGTTTTGATAATGCAAAACTGACAGCTCCAGGCAGGCTATAAGGCTGGATGTTTATACGCAAGCCAGATTTTCAGAGTCAGGAGATTTTCCTATAGAAACAATGCCAGAAGTGGTAGCAAGGTCACAAGGCTCGGCCGTGAGCCCATCCACCTCTTCCCGGGCTTGAGGAGACACGGACGGGGGTGCAGTGGCTGATGCTGCCCGCCTCCCTCCACAGATGTGTGGGGTGCTTGTGCTGGGTGGGGCCAGAGTCCACTTCCACAAATGTTCAGGCAGGGCAAGGGTCCCTGGTCTGTGAACTAAATCACCATTTCCAGTGCTGTCTCCTGAGGTGCAATTTGCTTTTTACTAAATGCAGAGGCTTGAGTGACAGGGAACATACCTTCACCTTCATCACAGCCATGGCTGGCAGCAAAGCAAGTGCCAGGTTAACAGGTACTGCGGGGACGTGTTCTGCTGTCCTGGACACGTGTCCTGCAATGTACACTGTGATAATGGATGCACGCTCGCGCACACACACACCACATACATACACACCAAACACACACACCACACAACACACCACATAAACACACAACACACACCACATACACCATAAACACCAAATACACAAGCACACACACACCACCACACACACACACACCAAACACACACACACCACATAAACACACACCACACACCACATACACCATAAACACCAAATACACTAGCACACACACACACCACCACACACGCACACACCACACCACACAAACACACACAACACACACCACATACACCATAAACACCAAATACACAAGCACACACCCACCACATACACACACGCACCACACAAACACACGCACCACACAAACACACACAACACACAACACACCACATAAACACACACCACACACCACATACACCATAAACACCAAATATACAAGCACACGATACCACATATACACACCACACACCACACAATACACCACATAAACACAAACACACCACACCACACACCACATACACACACCACCACATACCACATAACACACACAGTTACCCAGCCTCCAAGACTGGAGAGTGAGTGTTGGTTTTATCCACTCATGAATTCACAGTTTCAAGACTCTTCGGCATTTATCACACTCAACCCTAAGACACTTGACCCTGCGACAAGCACAACTGAATAAAAAACCACTTGGAGTAAAGTGGGCACCGATGTTAGATAAGGGCCAGTAGGCCTTTCCCATGAGCCTGAATAGCTATCTACGTGTCCATGTGCACAGCAGCAGAGCATAACTTTACCTCTGTATGTGTCCACGTGCACAGCAGCAGGATATAACTTCATTTGTGAATATCTGAGTTTGAATACGCAAACTAGTAATTATCGGATTTGACAAACTTTATATAAAGTTTCTATAATTACACAATACATTTATTAAAAGCAAAGCACTAGCAGTAGAATAATAGGCATCAGTTAGATACTTTCAGAAAGTTTGTAAATGAATGCATTGAATAACTTTAATATGAGGTCACTTGTGAATTTATTGTAATTTGTAATTTGCTTCAGTGGCTGAGAATACACTACAGAGAGGATTTAAGTGAATGAATAACAATTTTAAGGAAAAGCTGAATTTTAACATAAATTTGGATGAGGCTCCAAAATGGTGAGGAGTCCCAGGAGCCTCTGACCTTGGTGCTTCTCCTGAGAGGAGCTGGAGAAGCTCAAAAGGAATCAAGTGGGTCCCACCATGGCCAGTCCCTTCCCAGGCCATTTGTGCACCTGTTGTGTATTTAAGGAAAACGAAACATTTAAGAGTCATCAACAGAAGCCACACAATTATCTTGGTGGTTTTAACTTAAAATAAAGCTGGCTGCCAAACCAGCTCTGAAAGAGATGAGGTAAATTAGAATTGTGATAAGGTTGGTGTACATAATGAAGACAATCTAAAACTTAATTGTGTAATTAAACTGGAGGTTCTCGTAACAAATAATTATCTTTTAATGACCCCATAAATCTACTCTAATCTAATGTTATTCAATATTTCACCTGACTTTCTCTTAGGTTCTCTTGATTTTTTTCAGGAGAAACAAAAATACATTTGTAGTATTATTCTATATCATATTTCAAACTCATTAACAATAGTGGTTTTTTAAATAATTCAAAAAAGATTTTTTTGAAAATTTATCTAGAAAATTAATTTAAGCTTGTAAGAAAATTATGTTTTGCATATTTCCATGTGAAGTGCTTTATAAACATCAATTAAGTTTTATAATATCATGCAAAGATATAGTAATCATGTTAGAAATAAGTACACCAATTCTTAGGAAGGTTCAGTGACTTATTCCAAACGATCTTCCCAGCCACTTATGAATTTTAAAAAGGCAGCATGTGCATCAGTCTCTCTCATATACAATGTATCTAGCTATGGTGCCCAGAAAAGATTTTGCTTCGCAGCTGGATGTTATCTGCAATGCCCAGAAATAGTGGTCCTGGAATCCTGAGAGGGCCACCCTGGGCTAGGTGGATGCCTGACTGACCGCTGGAGAAAAGCACCTACTCCAGCCAGCTTCCCATCTGAAAACATCACAAAAAGCATGTAGCACATCAGAGATGCGGTACAGATATAGCAAATGAAAGAAAACTTTTCTGGTTACAAAAAAACAGCACAAACCACATGAAAAAAATGATATAAGCAAAAGCCTTCAGAAAGACCAAAACAGCCCCCACACAAAACCTTAATTCCTGTACGGGAGCCCCCGCTCCTCCAAGGAGGTTACATTCCGAGACCCTTAGGGAATGGCTGAAAGCATGGAGGTAAGGAACCCTATCTGTGCTCTATACGATGTTTCTTCCTACATACATGCATACCTGCAATAAAGTTTAACTTGTGAATTAGGTGCAGTAAGAGATTAGTAATAGAAATGAATAAAACAATTATTACTGTATACCAGCATCACTGCTCTTGCACTTCAGTAGCCCTTATGTGACATGACTACATCCGATAAGAGTGACTTGAATACAAGCACTGCAACAGTATAAGAGTCAATCTGATCAAAGAGACAGTTGCTAAGTGACTACTGGGTGGTGTGCAGCCTGGATGCACTGACAGAGGGGTCATTCGCGCACTGACGGGTGATTCGCGCACTGACAGAGGGGTCATTCGCGCACCGACAGAGGGGTGAATCGCGCACTGATGGGGTGATTTGCCCACTGACGGGGTGATTCGCGCACAGACAGCGGTGATTCACGCACTGACAGAGGGGTGATTCGCGCGCTGACAGGGTGACTCATGCACTGACAGGGATGATTCACGCACTGACAGGGGTGATTTGCACGCTGATAGAAGGGTGATTCACGCGCTGACAGAGGGGTGATTCGCGCACTGACGGGTGATTCGCGCACTGACAGGGGTGATTTGCATCCTGGGGGGATGCAGCAGGGTGGCACGAGATTCATCGCAGTACTCAGAATGATGTGCAATTTAAAACTTAGGAATTATTCATTTACGGAATTTTTCACTTAATATCTTTGGACCACGTTTGACCACGGGTAACTGAAACCTCAGAAAGCAAAACAGAATTGAAAGGAGACTACTGTATGTCACACTTACATAAACAGGCTTTACATCTTCACTTGGGTTTTCTTTGCTCTTCGTTCTGACAAAAGAGAAAGAAGCATTGGTATTTCTTTTCTTGGCTACCACTGCACTAGAAATGGCCATGAAGTCTGGAGGGAGGCCTACTACAGGAAGCAGCAAGAAAAACAGAATTGAGGCTTGTAAGATGAGTAAGGAATCTAAAATTTTTTTAAATAAAAGAACCTAGCAGATGGTCAGGTAACAACATACCTCACTAGCACCTCCTGTCCTCCATAAACAATAGCATGGTGCGGTAACTGACATGGTCAGGTAACAGCAGACCTCACTAGCACCTGGTGCCCTCCATAAACAGCAACCTGGTGCAGTAACTGACATGGTCAGATAACAACATACGTCATTAGCACCTCGTACCCTCCATAAACAGCAACCTGGTGCGGTAACTGACATGGTCAGGTAACAACATACCTCACTAACACCTCCTGCCCTCCATAAACAATATGTTGCATTAACTGACATGGCCAGTTACTTGATTGAGTTGTCCCAAAATGAGGTTACTTGTGTACTGTGATTAAGCAGGTGAAGTGCATGTTATACCGTGAAACTTATTCACCAAAAAGTAGTTCCAGATTTGCTTGGAACCGAAAGAGATGTCCCAGTTATATGAAAATTTTGCTGATTAACTGATGACATTTGATAAATGAAATAATCACCATTTTAGTAATGTGGTGAAGTTAATACTTGCCACGAAGTGTCAGAGAGAATGCTACTCATTGGAAAACCAGAAAAGCGTTATCTTCCCCTCCTTTCCAGAGGGGATGGAAACCCCACTGACATGGAGACCCCGGAGTGGGGCCAGACACTTCCAGCGGGATCTCCATGGAGCTTGTCTGTGAGGCTGTGCCCCTGCAGCCCTCTGAGGAGCCACCGGGCTGTCTTCCCTCCTCCCCTGCATAGCCCTGCACAAAAACCTCCTGCAGGTGCCCAGCTTGCATGTCACCAGCTGCCTCTTCCCTGGCACCACGTGGAAAAGCCTGACTCCCTGCTATGGTTTGGATGTGGTTTATCCCAACCAAAACTCATGTTGAAATTCACAGGCTGACTTTGGAGATAGCATAGGTTTGGTTCTAGACCACTGCAATAAAGCAAATGCCACAATAAAGCAAAAAGTCTTACTAATTTTTTGGTTTCTGGGTGCATATAAAAATTGGGCTTACACTATACTGTAATCTACGAAGTATGCAAAGCATTATGTCTAAGAAGCAATATACACACCTTAATTTAAACATACTTTATTGTTAAAATAACCTAGTGGTCATCTGAGCCTTCAGTGAGTCTTCCTCTTTTAGCAGAGGGAGGACCTTGCCTGGATGTTGATGGCTGCTGACTGATGCGGATGGTGGCTGCTGAAGGTTGGAGCGGCTGTGGCAGTTTCTTAAAATAAGACAACAATGAAGTTTGCCTCATCGATTTACTCTTCTTTTCATGAAAAGTTTCTCTGTAGCATGTGATGCTGTTTGATAGAATTTTATCCACGGTAGAACTTCTTTCAAAATTGAAGCTAATTCTCTCAAACCCTGCTGCTACTTTATCAGCTAAGTTTACGGAATATTCTAAATGTTTTTTATCATTTCAGCAATATTAATATAATCTTTACCAGGAGTAGATTCCATCTCAAGAAACCACTTTCTTTGCTTATCCATAAGAGTAACTCCTCATCTGTTCTAAGTTTATCCTGAGATTGCAGCAATTCAGTCATCTTCAGCCTTCACTTTTATTTTTGTCCTCTTGCTATTTCTATCAACTTGCAGTGACTTCCTCCACTGAAGTCTTGAATCCCTCAAAGTCATCCATGAGGTTTGGAATCAGCTTCTTCCAAACTCCTGCTAATGTTGATACTCTGATGTCCTCCCATGAGTCACAAATGTTTCTAATGAAATCTAGGGTGGTGAATCCTTTCCAGGTTTTCAATTTACTTGCTCATCAGAGGGTTCACTATCTATGGCAGCTATAACCTTATGAGATGTATTTCTTAAATAATAAAACTCGACAGTCAAAATTAGTCCTTGACTTGTGACCTGTAGAGTGGATGTTATCAGGCATGAAAACAACATTAATCTTGTACATCTCCACAAGAGCTCCTGAGTAACCAATTGCATTGTCAATGAGTTGTAATATTTTGAAAGGAATCTTTTTTTCTGAGCAGTAGGTCTCAACAGTGGGCTTAAAATATTTACTAAACCATGCTGTCAACAGATGTGCTGTCATCCAGGCTTTGTGGTTTTATTTACAGAGCACAGGCAGAGTAGATTTAGCATCATTCTTTAGGGCCCTAGGCTTTTCAGAATGGTAAATGAACCTTCACTTCAACTTAAAAGTCTCCATATACATTGGACCCTAATAAGAGAGTCAGCCTGTCCTTTGGTGCTTTGAAGTCAGGCAATGACGTTTGTCCAGCTCAGAAATTCCTAGATGGCATCTTCTTCCAATAGAATGCTGTTGCGTCTACATGGAAAATCTATTGTTTAGTGTAGCCTCCTTTATCCGTGTTGTTAGCTGGATCTTCTGGAGAACTTGCTGCAGCTTCTTGATCAGCACTTGCTGCTTCACTTTGCGTTTCAGTGTTTTGGAGACAGATTCTTTCCTTAAACTTCATGAACCCACCTCTGCTAGTTTCCAATTTTTCTTCTGCAGCTTCCTCCCTTCTCTAAGCCTTCACAGAATTGAAGTAAGCCTTCACAGAATTGAAGAGAGCTAGGGCCTTGTTCTGGATTAGGCTTTGGCTTAAAGGAGTATTGTGGCTGGTTTGTTCTTATTCAGCACGTTGATCTTGTTCAGAACTTTCTTCATAGCAGCAGTATGGCTGTTTTGCTTTCTTATTATTCATGAGTTCACCAGAGTAGCACTTTTAATTTCCTTCAAGAGCTTTTCCTTTACATTCACAATTTGGCTATTTGGCACAAGAAGGTTTTGACCTGTCCTGGCTTTTGACATGTGTTCCTCACAAAGCTTAATCATTTCTAGCTTTTGATTTAAAGTGAGAGACATGTGACTCTTCCTTTCACTTGAACACTTCAAGGCCATTCCAGGGTTGTTAACTGGCCTAATATCAATACCGTTATGTCTCGTGGAATAAGGAGGCCCAGGGAGAGGAAGAGAGATGAGAAAACGACTGGTCAGTGGAGCAATCAGAACACACATAGCAGTGACTGATTAAGTTTGTCATGTTATATGAGCAACACTGGTGGTGCCTGAAACCAATTACAACAGTAACAACAAAAACTGAACACATATCACGGTAACAGATATAGTGATAATGAAAACATTGGAAATACTGCAAGAATTCCCACAATGTGACAGAGACATGGAGACATGACAGAGCACATACTGCTGGAAAAATGGCAGTGATAGATTTGCTTACTGCAGGGTTTCCTTAAATCTTCAATTAAAAATAAATAATAAAAAGAGTATCTTCAGAGCTTAACAAAGCAAAGCACAATAAAACAAGCTGAGTCTGTAGTTGCCGAGGTAAGGGTGTTGGGAGGTGGAGCCTTTAAGAGGTGGGGACTAATGCAGGGCATTTGGGTTATGATGGCTCCACCCTGGTGGGTGGCTTGCTGCCATTCTCTAGGTAGTGAGAGAGTTCTCCCTCTCTGGAGACTGGATGAGATTTTTCAGGAATGAATTAGTTTTTACAAGGATAGGCTGTCGTAAAGCCAGGACACACTTCATATTTGGCCCCTTTGCACATGTCGGCTTCCTCTTTGATCTACTGCATGTTAGGACTCAGCAGGAAAGCTCTGGTCAGAAGCCAGTGCCATGCACTTGAACTTCCCAGCCTGCAGAACTATGAGCTAAATAAGCCCTTTTTCCTTCATAAATTACCTAGCCTCAGCTATTCTGTTACAGCAACACTAAATAAACTAAGACTCTCCCACTGAGCCTTTGTGCAGGGGCCCAGCAGCCAGGCGGATTCCCCTTCTGTCTACCTTGGCACACACTACCACACCAGTGACAAATGTGAATGTGCAGTGGTCATGCTCCTACAACAAAATCCAGGCAGAATCGTCCTGATCGAGGGCAGAATGGTGAGTTCTTAGAACAA
Source organism: Gorilla gorilla gorilla (assembly GCF_029281585.2). Classification (NCBI taxonomy): domain Eukaryota; kingdom Metazoa; phylum Chordata; class Mammalia; order Primates; family Hominidae; genus Gorilla; species Gorilla gorilla. Next base: position 138,687,375 of record NC_073236.2, read on the forward strand.
AATCCAGGGCAAAATCGTCCTGATCGAGGGCAGAATGGTGAGTTCTTAGAACAAAATCCAGGGCAGAATCATCCTGATCGAGGGTGGAAGGGTAAGTTCTTAGATGTGACACCAAAAACACAATCCATAAAAGAAAAACTCAATGAAGTGGACCTCATTAAAATTAAACTATTGCTCTGGAAATTAGACAGAATGTACTCTTGTTGCTTGGAGAGTGTTCCACATCATTGCATATGCCAATAATTCATTCTTTCTGTTGATGAATTCCACTCCTTTATATAGATACACACACATTTTTGATAGATTCCTACGTCAGTGACCATTTGGGCTGTTTTTAGTTGTTGTTTACAAATGAAGCTGTTATGAGCATTTTTGCATACACCAGGGTAACGAGAAAGTTTCTGGATCTTGTGGTGAATTTGTCTTTACATTTAAGACACTGTCAAGCTGGGTGTGCCATTTTCCACAGCCACCAACAGTGAATGAGAGTTCCAGTTCCTTCACCAACACTTGGCATCATCAGTCTTTTAAAATTTACTCATTCCAATATGTGTGCTGTGAGATTTCACTGTTTTAATTTGCACTTCCCTACATGCTAATGATTTGGAGCATATTTTAACCTACCTATTTCCCATCTAGAAATCTTTTTTGAAGTGTTTATTCAAGCCTTTTCCCAAATTTCTTATTGTTTTTCTAATCATTGAGCTTTGAGATCTTTTTATGCATTACATATAGAAGTCCTTTATCAGTTATATGCCTTGCAAATATTTTCTCCCAGTTTTCATATCTTCTCTTCATTATGTTAGCAGTGTTTTTCAAATAATAGTTGCTTTTAATTTCAAGTCTAAATTATCAATTTTTTTTCATGGTTTGTGCTTCTGGTTTTGTATCTGAGAAATATTTGCATAACCAGAGGTCACAAAGACTTTACGCTGTTTATTCTAAAAGTTTTATAGTTTTGTACTTATATTTCGTTCTATATTCATTTTGAGTTTATACTTATATATATATAATATTTATGTATATAATGAGTCAAAGTTCTTTTTTTCATATATAGGCATCCAATTATCCCAGCATAATTTGTCCAGAAGGGTTTCCTTTCTCCACTGAATTGCCTTTGCACATCTGCCATACACAGAATCTCTTTTTGGCTGTGCTTGTCTTGATAGTACGGTAGGAGTGGTAAAGGCATTAATGAATCACAGAGCCACCTTGATTTGCTTAAAATTCTGTTGCACCTGATATCAAGCAATTACTAATGCCAGAATATTAACCTGTGTGTGAACAAGAATAGCCTTTGGGGAGTCTTTATAAACAAAAAGGAGAAATTATCAGAAAAATTTCTGAAACTTGGAAACAGGCAGAAGAGATTGGTGTTCTGTGAGAGCAGCTCAGACCAGAGAGCAAACCTAAGTCCAGAAATGGAGCAGGAGGGAAAGACGGGCCCATTAGGGAGAATGCTCCTACCAAGGGAGCTGCGTGGAAGGATGACAGCTTGGTTTGCCTCAGTGAGGTCCCGTTCCCCGAGGCGGGCAGGCAGGGGTGTGCTCGTCAGGACTTGGCAGTGGAAAATCCACAGAGCACCGTGCATGACCGGCTCCTCTAACAGGAGACCCACTGCGCGGTGATGGTGATGGTGCGCATCCGTATAGCACACACAGACCTAGGAAAACTTCATAAACGTGATCTCGTGAAACTGTCTTGCAAAGGAGAAAGCTGAATTTGATGAGAATGCTTTTTGTTCAGGCACCGCAGGAGACACTGTTGTCCGCCAGTTCTGCACCTGCTCCGTGGGATGTCCTTTCTACACCTCTTCCCTGGGATGCCCTTTCTGCACCCGCTCCCTGGGGTGTCCTTTCAATACCTCTTCCCTGGGATGCCCTTTCTGCACCTGCTCCCTGGGGTGTCCTTTCTGCACCTGCTCCCTGGGGTGTCCTTTCTGCACCCGCTCCCTGGGGTGTCCTTTCTGCACCCACTCCCTGGGGTGTCCTTTCTACACCCGCTCCCTGGGATGTCCTTTCTACACTTTTTCCCTGGGGTGTCCTTTCTACACCTGCTCCCTGGGGTGTCCTTTCTACACCTGCTCCCTGGGATGTCCTTTCTACACCTGTTTCCTGGGGTGTCCTTTCTGTACCTGTTTCCTGGGATGTCCTTTCTACACCTGCTCCTGGGATGTCCTTTCTACACCTGCTCCTGGGATGTCCTTTCTACACCTGCTCCAGGGATGTCCTAATAGAATCCTTTTTTTTTTTTTTTTTTTTTTTTTACCAGTACCAGTCTGTAGCCTGTTAGCAACTGGGCCTCACAGCAGGAGCTGGGTTAGTGAGCATTACCACCTGACCTCTGCCTCCTGTCAGATGAGCAGAAGTATTAGATTCTCATAGGAGTGGGAACCCTATTGTGAACTGCACCTGTGAGGGATCTGGGTGGCACACTCCTTATGAGAACCTAATGCCTGAGGATCTTTCACTGTCTCCCATCCCCCCAGATGGGACCTTCTAGTTGCAGGAACACAAACTCAGGGACCTCACTGATTCTGCATTATGGTGGGTTGTATAATTATTTCATTATAGATTGCAATGTAATAATAATAGAAATAAAGTGCACAATAAATGTAATGTGCTTGAATCATCCCCAAACCATCCCCCTGGCCCTGTCCGTGGAAAAACTGTCATTCACAAAACCAGTCTCTGGCACCATAAAGGTTGGGACCGTTGCTGACTTCATTTCCAGTCCCCAGGGTGGATATTGGTTCGCAGAAGCCAATCATCCAATGGCCTTCCCTTGACGAGAAGCCAATCAGCCAATGGTGTTCCCTTGACGAGAAGCCAATCAGCCAATGGCATTCCCTTGATGAGAAGCCAATCAGCCAATGGTGTTCCCTTGATGAGAAGCCAATCAGCCAATGGCGTTCCCTAGACGAGTACTTTGGTCTGATGGGCTCATGACCTAGGCTGGCACAGCTAGGCTGAAGGGGACATCCTCAATGGGTTATGGAGGCCATTTTCTGCCTCCCCTGAACACCGACATGAATGCTTGTTGTTTCCGCAAGCATCTTACGACTGGGAGGGGAGCCACACCGAGGCACAATCTAGACCTCAAAACTCAGCAAGGTGGAGTATGGAAACCTTGTTATGGAAAATAATAGCAACATTAGGTATTGTTTATGGTTGGGTGAGTCAAGAACTTTCTCTTACTTGTAGCCAAAGGCATCCTATCTGATAGATATTTTATACTTTGTGTTTTTGTGTTGCTATTAGGAAAGATATACGTTTTTAATTTTAAATTCTAACAGGACATTGCAAAGTCCTGTTAGAATTTAAATAAATTGACATAAAAATTTAGATAAATTGATATAAAGATGTACAAAAGTCTTGTAAATTGCAGAACAACATGCATATGTGATGACTTTTCAATTAAAAATAAAAAATATACTTGAGTTTGTGTAAAAACAGTTTGAAGATTATATAACATAATATTGGCATTTGTACCTCAGCTTGGGAGGCAGGGATGGAGAGGCTGGAACACGGAATGTCTGTTATTCTCTTATGCATGTGTGTGACACTGAATTCTGGATAACTTGGAACAGTATTTGTAATGTAGATATTATTTAAGAGAGTAATAATGTCGATAAGGTGGTCAAGGACTTGCACGAAGCTACTACCCTGATGATGGAGAACTTTTCTGTAAAATGTACTGACCTCACATCGGTGCATTCAGAAATGACTGTGAAGGAATGTCATGAGTTTAGATCCAGAGCCTGTGAAGGATGCAGGGCTTTCCTTTCAGAAATCCTTTTAGAGAAGGAATGAACACGCTAATCACTGCTGGAAAAGTGTTACAATTAGTAAAGAAAAATCAGTGCTATCAACACTATATACATGTAATTATTCTGGAGATTTAAAATTGTGAGTCGGGTTGAAATACGATCAAAGTCAGGAAATAGTAGAAAAAACTAGCAAAACAAGCAAAACAGAGACAGAAGGTTGAGAAAAGAAATCCAGCAGTGCTACTGAATCAAGAAGAACACATTTACGGAGAGTTTGAAATAAGCCAGGGACTGCTCTAGGCACCTTCACACTATTTTGTTTCTGTCACATGTGAGGCTGAATGTTTCAGCAGAAAGAACGTGACTCTCAAGACAGCAATTCTTGAAATCTTGCGTAGATTCTGCCATTGTGGTTTAGTCTCTAGGTGACTGTGGAGAAGTAACATAGCCCTTCTGAACTTTCATTTACCATTTGTAAAATAGAAGGGAAAAGAAAAGAACAACTGCATCTTAGACGTATTAAAAAAGTTAAATGATGTACACGGAATGCATCCAGCCTAGTATAGAGTATTAGGCCTTTGACTTAATTCATTTACAGATATTACTAAATGTAATATAATTTTATAAGTACTCCATGATGAGTTATAATACTTAATTTACCGTTTATGTAATGGAGTTTTGGAGAACTATTTTCTCTAATTCACGAAGAGGGAGTGAGTCCATCTAATTTCGAAATGCTTTGTCCCTCCCAGGACACCACGGGCAGATCTGATAGGAGTCAGGTCACTACGTGGCATGGAGCTCAGGAAATGCCTGCAGGGTGGGTTCCTAAAACACGGGTCCTGAGTGAGGCATAAATTGGGAATTCAATGCCCTGAGAGGTCTTGCATGACCTTGCCACCCTGCACAAGGAAGCTTCCACCCAGGGCTTCTTTGAGGGCATCCACTTTGCTGAGTTGTGAAGATCCAGCAAGTCAGTCATGGGCAGCATGGCATGGCCCCAGCAGTTCTTCCCAACAGTGGTCATCACGGCCCCCAGAGCTCCACTCTACCCAGTCCTGCAGAAACGTGGATGGATGCCCACGCCCACTTACAGTCTCTGCAGGTGTGCCGGCTTGTTAACACCCTCATTGCCTCCATCCCCCACGAAAGGTCTTCATTATCTCAATCCTGGATTATTGAAAATGTTTCCTCTAAAATTCACCTGGGCACATTGCTGCCTGCTGAGTCCTAGCCTGAATCTTAGATCTTTCATTCTGCCAAATGGAGCATTAGCCTAATTTTTCAATGCTTCCCACTGGGAATGCCTTCTCTTCTCCACCTGTGCAAGACACCAACGATTTTTAAAAGAGACTAACCACTTCCTCTAGGAAAGATGTCCTGACCATTAAAGTCCAACCCCAGCTCTGACCCCACTCCCACCCTACCCCATACCTTTTTTTTTTTGAGACAGGGTCTCACTCTGTGGCCCAGGCTGGAGTGCAGTGGTGCCATCATAGCTCACTGCAGCCTCAAACTCTTGGACCCAAGAGATCCTCCCCACTCAGCCTTCTGAGTAGCTGGAACTACAGGCATGAGCTACCATGCCTGGCTAATATTTTATTATTATTTTTTGCAGAGATGGGGCTTCTAGGTTTCTTGGGCTTGGTTGCCTGGGCTGGTCTCTAATTCTGAGGCTCAAGGGATCCTCTTGCCTTAGCCTCCCGAAGGGCTAGGATTACAGGCATGAACCACGGTGCCCAGACTTCACCCCCTTTAGTGGAATAAGGACAGTACCGAACATAAGGAAGGACTATTCATAAAGAAGTTCTATTTTTTAGGAATCCTAAATAAATTTTCACCCTCTAGAATGCTTCAGACATTCATTTCACTACATCTGGGTACTAGATGAAATTACTAACCTTTCACCCTCCCTCCAACACTGTAATTCTGTGATTGCTCTTATTCAGGATATCTTCTCCTGTAACCTGTCACCTTCCCACAGATGAGTCTGAATGGCCACCGTGACTCTGCTCAGCCAGGCACGGGCCCTGGGGCACTTGAGGCTGTGGGGCAGCCCCTGCACACACATGCGAATGGAGAATTCTCTCTACTTCTCCGGTATTTACGTTGAAAGCAAAATGATTACTGCTATCATCTAAAGAAAACAAGCAGAAAGTTCACCTTGTCCCAGAAACGCTCTTTTACTTTGCCTTTCAATGACTTGAACCTTTAGTGCTGATGGTTTCTAAGTGGCTAAATGCCACTATACATTTGAGTAAGTCCCTGAGATGAAGGATCCTATGTTTAGTAATTTTCTTTCCAGCATGTAATGTTCTATAATGGTTAATGAATTGGATGCTTCAAATATAAAGGTTACTTTAAGCATCAGGAATCAACCATAATTCCAATTTAGGGTGCCCAATTTGAGGGGAAAATCACAGCAGCCTGGGATAAATGAGAATAAAGGTTGGCAGCAGTTTCTATGAAGATCTGGGTGCGACTTCATTCTGCGGACTAAGAGATCTCAGTGTGCATTAGTTAGAGGGAAGCTTCGTGCTCTGTGATGGCATGCCAAGGAGCCTGGATACATTTTGACACCCTGAATGAAAGATAAATAACACAGAATAGTTTCACATTCAAGGTATATATATGTATATTTAAATGAAGTAGCCATCTTTAGTTACTAAGTTCACACTCAGCATTCTCCGCGCTCAGCCAGGCGGGAGCCCTGGAGTTTGGTGTGAAGTCAGAGCTCCTCTGGGATGCGCTGCCTCACTTATCTCCTGTCACTCTTCATTCCTGCAGCGCGCATCCTCCCTGAAGGATCCTCCCGCTATTTAGGATAAGGAGGATTATAATGCATTCTTCCTTATCCCTTCACATGGTATACATTCAAATTTGTGAGTGGTGTATTTGCTGTTGTCAGGAAGAGAAAAGCAATTCAGACACACAAGCTATTTTATATTCTCCTTCGGACCATCAAGTTTGAGAGGAAGAACCATTAAAGTGCCTTAAAATATTACAAACATCCAAGTAACCGCACGACACATTATACTCATTTGTAAGCTAGCTGTTCTGTCTCCCGGAGCACAGGCTAGAAGTGTCATCACGTCTCAGGAACTTGAGCGCCACATCGGTGGAGTCCCTTCCTGGAAAGCGATGCAGCCCGTTCCTCACATTCAATGCAGACACAGACACAAAATCCTCTCCTCCCCTTCCCTTCCACTACAGCTCATGTTATCCACGGAGCGCATGACTCCGTGCGAACGATCATTTCCACACAGTAGCTCCGGTGAAAGATTCTCACCTTCTGAAGATTCCTCTTTTCCCCCAATAAACTGCTACATATACCCCAATGCTATGTCTCAGACACCCGAGCAGGTGTAGGTGAGAAGAGTGTGAGTTGTTCACTTACCCCGGTTCTCTGAACTTCCATGAACGTGGCTCTTTGGAAGGACTTCTCCCACACGGCCAGCTCGCTGCCAAGCTCCACATTGAAAACATGGCTTTTCCCATGGCCGGCCACGACGCTGAAGCAATAGGGCCTCTGGTCCTCAAAGTCAAAATCTTGAAGACCCAGATACAAGTTTGCTTGCAACCAGCAGTCCTCTGTGAGCCAGAACTGAAAAACAGAGCATGGATTGGAAACGTGCAGCGCTGGAAGGTCATTCCCATGCTGAGGGCCCTGGCATGGGGAGAAGGCAGCGTTTGCATGATCTGGGAAACGGTCTCCTGGGTGCAGACAAGGAGGCAAATTCAGAGCAATGAGCCCTCTCATGCACAGCTGGTGAGAAGTGGTCCACAGACAAATATCTGTAAATAAATTATGTCAAATGCCTAATTCTCTGTAAGTGCCTTTCCCTTAAAATACTGGTCACCACACACTTTCCTGTTTTACGGTGAAGAGAAAGATGAAGCTGGGTGTGGTGGCTCACGCCTGTAATCCCAGCACTTTGGGAGACTAAGGTGGGTGGATTGCTTGAGCCCAGGAGTCTGAGACCAGCCTGGGCAACATGGCAAGACCTTGTCTTTACAAAAATAAATGAATAAATAAAATACAACAAATTAGCCAGGTGTGGCAGCACACGCTTGTAGTTCTAGTTATTTGGGAGGCTGAGGTAGCAGGACTGCTTGAGCCCAGAAGCCCGAGGTTACAGAAAGCCAAGATCACACCACCAATGCACTCCAGCCTGGGTGACAGAGGGAAACGCTGTCTAAAAAAAAAAAAAAAAAAAAAAGATAAAGATGAAAGTCTTAAGACATTGATGCTTGTGTTTATCATAAAACCAGAAAACACTGAAAATACCACCACCACTCTAACTAAGCGCGTCCCCTGCGCCTCCGAGTCTCTATAGAATTACTGGCTCTTCCTCTCCTCGCAGGTTCATTGTCCTGAGATAAAGGACTGAGTGCCCAAAACGCCTCCGAAGCATGAAAAGGCACCCGACCACCCAGGAGCTCATTCTGCCAACCCAAAGGCCTGACAAAGGGAATGATGTAATGATGTTGTTCCATTTCTGGTTAATCGTTTAACCCAGAGATGTAAGTTACTTACAGCATGTCTATTAATCACTCGGCAACTCGGATGCTGCCAGCCTGTGCTGCATGGAGCAGCCTGGGGAGCTCCCCACTTCTTTCCCCCATCTTCAAGGTTGCACCCCACTTCGGGATTCATTTTATCAAGGGCAGAAGAGAAAGACTGGGGGTCCCAGTTGTCACAATTACTAGGTCAACAGCACGGAGGTGCATGGTGAACACGCACTCAATACCTGGCTGGCACCTCTCTGTCTCTGTCTGTCTGTCTCTCTCTCTCTGTCTCCATTTCTCTCTATGTCTCTGTCTCTCTTTGTGTCTCTTTCTCTCTCTGCATTTCTGTCTTTCTGTTTCTCTATTTTATGTCTGTTTCTCTGTCTCTCTCTATCCCTCTCTCTGTCTCTGTCTGTCTCTCTCTGGACCCACCTCAGTTCTCAGCTCACCCATTCATTTACTGGTCCACAGATCCACCCTGAAGAGCCCCCACCAGACACCTTCCTGGGACGCTGCACCCCACCATCAATTTTGCTGCACCAGTCTCTCCCCAGTGAAGGGAAACAAGGGGAGACACCTGGGCTGGAGGTTCCAAAGTCCTGAATGAGAATGTGGTGTTCACCCACAGCCCTGCATATGGCAGCAGAAAGGAAGGGGAGCTGCCCACCTGCTGGGTCTTCCCATCATGATTCTGAGATATCTCCATTCACTTGTGCCAGCCAGCCAAGCTGGACAGTCCCCACTCACACTTACGCTCAAGGTTCAGTCCCCAAATCCACATGAACTCAGCAGTTGGTCAAATCATTTTACTTGAAATATGCTGACACATGCACTCCAGGCACAGGTTTGAGGTAAAAGCTACGACTGGTGTGTCTCAGGTGGGCCTCCTGGCCTCTCTGGGGGGATGCCCTGGCTCTCCTGGCCCCTCAGGTCACCTGGCTCTGCAGGGTGACCCTCTGGTCATGGAGAGCATTGCACATTTATCCCTGTGCATCATCCAGACATCAAATGCCTTGTGGTGTGTGCACGTGAGAACATGTGTGTATGTGTGCACATGAGAATGTGTGTGCACACATGAACATGTGTACGTGTGGAAATGTATGTGCACATGAATGCGTGTGTATGTGAATGGGTGTAGTGTGCATACGTTGCTAACCCTAAATGAGCCTTGAGTACAGAAACCGCACTTTAATTCTGGGGCCCTCTGGATCTTCTCCTTCAGCTGGGATACCTGGAACCTATAGGGTTACACGTCACAAACCAAGAACAACATGTTCATCATTGACCTTATGGTGCAGAAAGTATCTCTTTATCCACTGAACTTAAATGTCAAAAACTGATAAAAACTTTTGGAAGATATTTATGTGGGAACACACATCCCCCATTGAATGGCTCATTATAGTTGGGCCTTGAACAACCCAGGGGTTAGGGGCGCCAACTCTCACGCAGTTGAAGAGTCATGCATAACTTTTGACTCCCCTAAAACTTAACTACTAGTAGTCTACTGTTGATCAGAAGCTTTACTAATAACATGAACAGTCAATTAACACATATTCTGTATGTTATACGTATAATATACTACATTCTTAGAATAGAATAAGTGAATTCAGGCACAGTGGCTTACACCTGTAATCACAACTAGTTGGGAGGCTGAGGCAGGGGCATCACTGGAGCCCAGGAATTTAAGACCAGCCTGGATGACATAGCAAGATCCTATCTCTAAATAAATAAATGAATTAAGAAAGTAAGCTAGAGAATAGAGAATGTTATTGAGAAAATCACAGGGAAGAGAAGATATACTTAGAGCACTGCACTGTATTTATTGACACCATAAGTTTACATCATCTGTTTATGAGATGAATGGTCTGAAATGGTGGCAACCACAGCTGCAGACCTCAATCTGTGGTGCAAACAATTCAGCTTTTTGGCAATGCTGTGATATTCCCGCTTCTTGGGGGCACTTGCAACATCCCTCGTGGCACTTCGTGTGGGTCCCGGGGTGTTATTCAAGGTTTACGTTACTGGACTCAACACGGAGGGAAGGTACACAAGAACTCTGAGAGATCACTCGTTACCATGCTCTGCAATTTACTGGAGAGAGAAATTGCTTCCACAGGGATGATTACGACATTTTACTCAGAAACCCATGTCACACTAAGTGCTCCAGTTAACCATGGGCAGGAATGATTGAACGCTGCATCTTTACCTTTGTCTATATTCCTCTCCACTGCAGATGGTGCCAAATAGATTGATTTATATTTACAGGAGTAAATGATGAAATAGACTAGTATCTACATATATCGTATGAATTCACGACATCTCTAACTTTTTCTTAATGTTTTGATATTTCTAAGCTACACAGTTTGTCTTAAGAGGTTTTTAAAATTGTTAAATTGTTTTCAAAAAATTTTCCAACATACTTATAGAAAACAATTGGCATACAAATGAGCCCATGCAGTTCAAGCCCATATTGTTCATAGGTCAATTGTGTTTCTTTCCTATCACTTGCTGTATTTGGGCAGCTGTGTATTACAATAGAAGAACACCAGGTTTTGGAGTCAGATAAAATTTGAGGCCTTTCTTTGCCCAGTATTAGCTGTTTGATCTTGAGCAATTCACTCTCTCAGAGCTTCCACTTTTGAGCTGTGAAATGGAATCGTGATAAAAATGTTGTCATAACTTCACATGACAGAGCGGCCAGCATGCAGGGCTCACATCCCGGATTCACATGAGTTCACCACCTGCTTTCATAAAGACACACGTCCTAAGGCAATGCTGAGCCAGGCCGTACATGTCGATTTGATGTCTGCTTTGCAGCTACCTGGCTTCCTGGCAGGGTCAGCTCTGGCAATACCCAGAACAGCATTTCCAGCCACCCCCACGACTGACGAAAGCTCACCCCACACCTAGGACTGCAAGACATCATCTTATTATGTTCCCTTTCCTGAAAAAAACATAAAGGGTTGTATTCTAAAATTACGTATTTTTTCTATTTATATTTATTATGAAACAATTATAGCAACAATAAAGGGAATTTAAAAGATAAATTTACTACTACTATGTTTTGTCATCTGATTTTTAAAAATGTCAATAATTATTAATATGACCTTAATAATAGGACAATAATTATTAATATTCTCTTTCATGCAATGTGAATTTGTACATATAATTGTATAAATTTATAGTATAATTACTTAAAATATGTTGTAAGATTTTAAAATATTTCTCAATGGTCTTTTGATTATTCTTCAAATATCATTAATTTAAGGAATATCCTTAAACATTCTCATACATATAGCTCTTTGATTCCTCTGAACTCAGTGTTGTAATGGACTCTTCTTTAGATTCAATTCTGAGGAGTGAGACTGCTTGATCAAGCAAGGGATTGTTTTTCCACTGTCTAGCCTCACAAAGAATGTGTTGTAAGTTCTACATAAGGAAAATTATTCATATATAGCTCATTTCCCCAGATAGTTCCTGTAGCTCCTTTAAAAACAATCACTCAGCCCTTGTGGATCGCAGTGTGTTGATACGACTGGAAACCCTGAGCACTGAAGTTCAAGGTCAGCGGCTTGCCGTCAACAGTCAGTCAGCGGCTGGCCAGGCCATCGGGTTTCCTCGTCTGGACTGAGCCTTCGGGTTTCCTCGTCTGGACTGAGCCTTCCGGTTACCTCGTCTGGACTGAGCCTTCGGGTTGCCTCGTCTGGACTGAGACTTGACCCGGCTTCTTCCCACCTCTGGGACCTGGAACTCCCTATCTTTAGAGCATTTGCTTTAGAAAATGTATTATTGTATGTTCTTTCTCTGCCATTTGATACCTGAATCTTTCTAGAAGTCTCTTGCTGGCTGTACAACCCAGGACTGTCTTTCTCAAGGAGCTGGGAGCTGTCCCTTCAAAACGTGATCACTGGGAAAACGGCATCATCTCCTGTCCCTGTGGAAGGATGGAGCCCAGCCTTGGTGGGTGCCTGGCTCTAAGCTGTGCAACCACCTCCTATCATGAAGATGGGGGAAGCTGTTTCTTTGCAGGAGGCCAATTAACAGACAATGATGGCCCCAATCTCCTTCCCAGCCCAACTTGTAGAAACCCTCTCATCCTTTGTTTCAGTGGAGTTGGGTTTAATCTCTCTCTCCTATCATAATAGACTTGAATAAGGTCTTCTTGCCTTCTTCGCCTTTAACTCTGGTGCAGTTTTGTCCTGACATGGCTTTAGGAAAATCATTTAGGAATTCTTCCTCTCAGTGTTGATATTATCCAAACAGGACTACCCCGAAGATCCGTGGAGAACACGTTCTAGAACTCTTAATGGCCACTTGCGACAGGCTCCCGGAACACCACTGCTTCTAGCATGTGGAATAGAGCGGGATTCGGGATGAGCTTTGCAGCCACGTGAGTCTGGGCCCCATCCCCGTCTCTGCTTGGCTTCTGGAAAGTCCTCGTCCACTTCCTGCTTCTGAGTTCTTAGCTACAAAACAGAGTTCTCCTTAGGTGGGGAGAGAATTAACTCAAGGACATAGCTAAGTGCTTAGCAAGGTTACTAGGGAAGTACTCAATAAAGACAGCTATCATTACTAAGATCCTCTGCCAAACATATGAGAATATTGACTTTTCCTGAAAATTTAATGGGGTATCTTTAGGTTGAGAGGATGGACCCATGAATTTCACACAGGACGCTCCATAGTGTCCAGAGTGCTTTTCTGCCATGCTGCACGAAAGCTGTTTATCATTTTGCTCACGCCTGCAATCAAGGCTGATTGATGCAATTTTCTCATCTATTTCGTGATGAGTGTTGAAATATAGAACCCATAATTTTAAGAGTTGGGAAAAGTAATTTTTAGAAGGTATCAGAGAAAAAACAAAACCACAACTTCAGAATTTGATTTCTGGTCTAAATATTAATGAGTATACTTTGAAATGGTAATTACGGATATTTAAAGAATCTATATGAAAAAGTATTAGTTCTTATGACACTCACATTTATTTACATTTCTGAAAATGAACTGAATGCATTTACTTTTAAATTTATGTATGCTAAATGATAAACATCAGCAATTAAATGTGTGTAAAAGCAGTCAATATGATTTTGTAAGATCACTATTTTAAGACTTCCAAATAGGACATTCAACTCATATAATTTAATCTTTTTAAAAATATTGAATGCTATAGATTTATTATTATTATTTACCCCATTTTTAGTTTAATACCTTTGCCATAGCCATTCTACTGGCTAATTTCATGATTTCATAAATACTTCATATAATATTTACTGACTAAAATTTTTTATAATCTTCCTGGGAAAATGAGATGGTTCTATAGCTTACTAATGAACCACATATGTAAGATACAATAATCTCTCAAAGACACCCCAGTACCTAAAGAACATCTCAGGTGCACGGAAGGAGAATCCTCTGAAACAAGAGGGGGCAGAAGCGAAAATGTGTTGATGAGGAGCCCATGCGAAGGAAACAAAAAGGCCAAGAATTCTTCTACGAATTCTTCTGTGGAAATGTGATGGATGAAATGACCTGCATATCATCTACGACCAAGAGGCTCATGTTAACAAAAGGCTTCCTTTTTACCATTTTCAAAATAATGCATTCCTGTCACAGATAATTTAGAAAACAGAATAATTTTTAAAATGAAAGCAACAATAACTAGAAAAGCCATCACTGAGAGAAAACCACAGTTAATGTTTTATTCTATTTTCCTCCATTTTTTAATGAATATGCCTAGCACAGAAATGTTCACTTTCTGATCAATGATTGTTTATTACAACCTGTAATTAGGAGTCTTAATTTAAATACATCCGGCCTTTTCCTTCATCTCCTTCATTACCATATTCAACAAAAGTAGGAACAATGCAGAAAAATGTTGCCCAAATAAATTTTTCAAAAATGGGAAATAAATGTATTTATCATTTGATAATATTATTATGGAAATGTATTTCCCTTGTACATGTTTCCATTAAAGGCAGTCTGAAATTCCAGATTTAAATTTAAAATAAAGCAACTACAGATAAAGAATATTATTTTTGAGGATATTTTCAATTTAAGAAAACAAACCAAACTTTGAAAGACAAATCTTTATTCAAAACTTCTAACTTTAGACTGATAACTCTTTACAGTCAAATTCTCAGACTAAAAGGTACGTACATTTAAACTTTCACTTAATATTCCTATTTGTCTCTGTTTTGTGTACTCCTACATGAAAAAGACACAGGTGGTTTGTTTACATGATGCACTGAGTCACATACTAGGACACGGTGGCACCCGGCCACGGTGAGCGCATCGTCGTCTTGCTGTGGAGACACCTCTGCAGTCAGGTGGGCGGGGGCCTGGGCTAGGGCCCTGCTGCACCTCTAGGCTACGGGCAGCACCACCAATGAGGTGTGTCCCCTGGAGGAAGGCTCAGTCCTTACCTACCCTAGGAACCATGAACAGCAAACTGGCCAGACCCTGGGGCAAATTTGTATCTGATTTGTTGAAAACAATTTCAATAACAGCAGCAGCAGTAACAAAATCTAAAGTTCTTGGAATAAATGATTGTAAGTGGACGTCATAAAACACATCTCTCCCCTAAAACACACACAAACACCACATACCACATAAACACAGACACACCCTGTCATCCATTCATCCTGCCTTGATGAGCAACAGGGTGACAGCTAGAACCCATGTACCAGGTAGGGCAGGAGGATGGGTCCAGATCGTCACATTATTTTACTATTTCAAATTTTAGTATTTCAATGGACCACGCAGAACAAACAATCCTCTCATTCTACAAGCCCGAAGGGCATCTTATTTGTATGAAAGCATCTGAAGTGCAAAAGATACCTACCTTGTGAACTCTAAACAGCACCTCACAGAGGTGATAGGTCCTTTCTGCTTGCACCCAGTTGAATGTGCTCACCTGCAAGAAACAGAGAACGTTCCATGAAAAGCAGCATGCTACTTTTGGTTGAAAAATCTAAAAATTTACAATAGCATGACTGCATGTGTGTCCACCTCAATTAAATCCTAAGCCCCATTAGTATAAATTGGTAACACTAAACTTTACATACTGCTGTGAGTTTTGATGAGTCGCCACATCCTCATCTTTGTCAGTTTGTGGCAAATATAATAGATCCATTATCGACAGGAAAACGTCTATCTCCTTTATCTTATCTTAGATAAGATTGATATCTATGATATCTTGTCTATCACACGCAATTGGGCATAATTTTAGAAAACCATTTTGGATTCCTTTTAGATTAAATTAGGGATTAATTTTGGGTAACATTTAATGCATGTGAAAGTGAATGAGTTTATATATTTGCTGGAGTACAAAAATGGACAGAAAATATTGTGTGGACAGTCTTTTGCTTTTTAGAACTAAACTTAGCTCTATTTCAGAAATGAATGAAAAATCTACTAACCAATTTAATTAAATACATTTTTCGTTGGTCTGACCTGTTGTAGTTCACAACTATTTCAACAATAATAATGGCCAAACTAATCTCACTCTCGAATAATGCTGTATGTTTCACAATTCAAGCTCAGATATTTAATCTCTAAGTTGAAATATTTCATGCAGAAAAATCTAAAATATTCAACAATGTAACACATTTGATGTTTTTTATTGTCGACCCTGCACTTTTTCCTTTAGCCAGTAAAAATAATCCAAAGTGCACTGAATTATGTCTTTGAAACACTGAAATTATCTTGGCTTTAATTAATTGGTGACCTTCTGGTAATCCTTGCAGCAAACAAAATTTTCGAGACTTTTTCAAGTCATCACAACTGAAATGTGGAAAGTTACACAAATAGTTTTGCCATTTAATATTTAATTGCCCTAGAGTCAGCTCATTGCAATTGTGATTTTGGCAATAAAACAATAAGTGAAGGGAACAATTTGAAAGTGAGAATGGCCAATTAGAATACGAACTTTAAGGTTCCTTTTGGATCTGGTATTCAGGCCATAAGAGTTACATCTCGAATTTGCTAGAGGGAGTTTCAGGTGCTTATTTCAGAGTTTAAAAGCCAGAACTCCAGCACCCCTTCTCTTGAGAGCCGGGGAGCCATGCTGATGGATGCCTGAAATAAAACATCACCCTGAATTCCACAGCAGTGCCCGCTGATTCCTCAACACTGCACCTGTCCCTCCCTTCCCACTCCTCCCGTTCCCACCCTGGCCAGTGTTTTATGCTACTGCCTAATGTCAGAGCTCAGGTGCTGGTTCTATTACTGGAAAATACAGAATTATGGATCCACCATTTTTATCTTTCCCAGTTAGGACAATGCTGCTTATTTTTGAAGGCTGTAAATATAAAGGGGGAAAAACCCCCACTAAACACCCTATTCAGAGACATCTTCCCAAGTTTACTTGTTGCTATAAATATACCTTATGCATATTCATGGTTTTATACTTTTCAAAATATAGTTAGTAATATCAGCATTTTCCCATGTCATTAAATGTTATTCAGAAATACAACTGTAACTACAGCTTAGAATTTCCGTGTGGAGTTACGGTTTTTGTAAGCTTTATCTTTGTGATGGACATTGTAGATTGCTTTTAGGTTTTCACCATTGTCATCGTGCTGTGATTAATATATCTGGTCACTGTATTAGCTTATGTCACATTGAATGCATTTTCCATACTAGTCTGATATCAATACGTGACAAAACAGCAGGGATTTGAGTCCTGTTCTAAGACAAAGCTTGGAGGGAGCTGTGCTCTTTGTTGTTCGCAGAAGCAGGTCTAGTCTCTCCCTCCTTCCGCTGCATCCATCATCTGTTTATTAAGCCCCCTTCTGTTCGTCCCTGTGGCGTCTGCTTGTTTTGCCGTAGTCCTGCCTTCCTCCTACTCTTTTATTCCTCCTGCCAGTGGCCGTGTCTCCCCCTGGGGATCCCTTCTCCGCTCCCAGAGCTATGACCTTGCCCCCAGCCCAGGGAGGCAAGGTGCAGTCCACACACAATTCAGGCCAGAATTCTCATCGTCTTTGCCACCGTGATTGATTCAGGGAAGAGAATGTGCCTCGATCGCAGACACAGGTAAGAAGGTGGTCGGGCTTCGGATGGAACCATTTCTATTGTGGACTTGAAGAAAATGCTGCCACCCTGAGAGCTGTGGGAAGTCCCCTTGAGCCACATGGATGTTATGAGTGTGGCAGTATCCACACTAGCTCCTGGCTGTGACAAGGCACCAGAGGACACAAGTGTTAGGAACAGGGGAGGTGGGGGCGGTGAGGGGCACAGGCTACTCTTCACCTTCCACTGTTTTCTGTAAATCTAAAATCGTCCAAAAAACAAGTGTATTAATTAAAAAAAAAAAAAAAGAAGTGGGTCTTTCTCATCATTGTTCGTTCCCTGCTTACCTGAACCTCACGGCTTAAGGACTCAGCTCAGACCCAGCCCTGAGGCCTTTCCTGACAGCCCTGGCAGGTCTCCCTCCCCTCTTCCAAGTCCCAGAGGCCCTGCCATCGGCATTCCCCTGCTGACACGCAGCTCAGGTGACTTCGTGTGAGTGATCCTTTCTGCAGAGCACCCTCAGCCTGGCTCCAGCCTTTCACAGATATCCTTCCTCTCCCTACATGGATGTGATGTGAACGCTTCTCTAATTTAGTGAAAGTGCAGGCATCAGCTTCCTCTGAGTTTCTGCCAGAAAAAAATTATCACCAAAAAATTCATCATGTCCGTTAGGGCTCTTCTCACTTTTCCTTTCACGAGTTATAGCTCTAGAAAATATCTAGGCTACAACAATTCAAGGCTGAACATGACCATGTAACAGAAGGGGGTTTTTTAAGATAAAACCGTGTCCAAGGTATCCAAGAAGAGCATCTCGTGTGTTGGTTAGGTTCTGCGTAGCTTGTAGTTCAGATAGGAGGTAGTCTGCTGCAACAAAAGTGAAAAAACTTGGCTAAATTCAGCTTAATGTTAGGAAAGCTAGTCAAAACCCTCTCTGTATGCATATACAAATGTGTGTGCGTGTGTGTCTATACAGTCATGCACCACGTCACAACACTTCAGTTAACAATGAACTGCACAGACCACGGTGGTCCCACAGGTTCTAATGGAGCATATACAGAAACCCGGTCAATGGAACTTGATCCTGGCCTTGCAGATCAACTAGAGGAAGGAACTCATAGTCAGTAATGGTGCCAGAACATTTGGTTTTCTATATGAAAATATACATAAATAAAAATATACAGCCCATCTAGGTTTCCGTAAATACACCCTATGATGTTTGCACAACGACAAAATTGCCTAACTGTGCATTTTCTGGAATATATACCTGTCCTTAAGCAATGCGTGGCTATATATACATATGTGTATTAATACATGTAGTTATATATATATATATACACACACACACACACATATAATTAGAAGATTAATGTAAAGCTCAAAATTCAAGGTGTGCATAGCCCATGATGCAGTGACAATACTGAAAGCCTGGAGTACTGTTCTGAAGCGGGGCACTCCTAGTATGTTTGTGCCACGCCTGAGTGTGGCCAGGCGTCACCTGCCGATGCACATTCCTGCGCCCCATCCAAGCGGTTCAGATTTAGCAAGTTTGGAGTGAGGCTCAGAGATCCTGACTTTTTATTTTTAAGCAATTTACTGTTGATGTATCCATCATGACTCCCAAAGTGCAGCATGGCCAGCAACAGCCTCGGCATCTCTGGGTCCCTGTTGGTGATGTCAAGTCTCAGGTCCGCACCAGACCAACCGTATCACAGCCTGTGTTTTTAAGAAGTATTCCCAGGTGATTCATAGGTACATTGGTGTTCTTGATGTTTTATGAGGGGAGTCTGATGTGGTGGTCTTGTGGGAAAACAACCTGAGGAAAGAAGCCTGACACCTTTTGAAAGGAAAGGAAGGCCGAGGGTGGGATGGAAGCAGCCACTGTGAATTGCAAACGAATTCCTTACTGCAGAGGCTTGTTCAATCACCGCTCATCAGACAAACGAATTCCTTACTGCAGAGGCGTGTTCAATCACCGCTCATCAGACAAATGAATTCCTGACTTGGTAAATGACTGGCTCCACGCCATGGCTTCCTGAAATCCAGACTCCACGCCACGACTTCCTGAAATCCAGGGCTCCCTAATGCAGTCATCATGGCTTAGTTTACACGATTTTCCAGGACTGCACCTCTTATGTTAAAAGAGGGGAAACCCTCTGCTGAGAGGGGCCCATGCAGCGTGAACGTCTCTGAGGCACTTTTATCAGCCAATTTTCTCTGGGGAATGATTTTGCATGTCGGGAGAGAGATCCACTGGCTCTACCATCATGCTTCTTCCTCAGAGCAGTGACTTAACACCAGGGCAAGGGAACACGAGGTATGCAGATTCCTGGATTTCCTCCAGACTCTCACAGAACAAAAGAGACGTAACGGATGGTAGACAAGATGGGTGGTTTTATAACTATATATCATCACTACGGTTTTCCTAATAATGGCAATTGAAATTTTCTAAGTATCTGGCCACATTTGGCTTGAAATGGAGCCGAAATTGTAGATTACAAGATGCCATAACTTGGTACCTTTGACTGTTATCGTAGAACAATGAATATGTAGCCCCAGAACAATATAGTTTGCTCCATCTACAAATCTTCATTTGAATTATTTTTTCCAAGTAATATTTTTAATGATAGAATAAAACTATGTAATTGATAGTCTTAAAATTGCTAATAATTCTTGCATATGCATAGGCAGTTGCTACATCATTGATATATTAATGCCATACAATTCTGTAAAATTGACTTTATAACTTATTTTGACACATTTTAATGATGTTTGAAAACAGGAATAACTGGAACATCTTTCAGATTCTAATGTACAAATCAGAAATAAATACTCTGGCTAACAAAGGAGAGTAGGGTGTGTGAGTTGTTGAGAGTCCCGGCTTTAATCTCAGCTCTTTCAGCATCTCCTGGTGCATGCGAAAGACAGAGATTAGGGACCCACCAAGGTGGGCTGGGCCCTCCTCACGGAATAACTGAGCTGTGAAACACGGACCTGCTTTTTCCACTCCAATTCCTCCTTTCCATTCTTCTATCCCGTTTCCCTTCTGGTACGGTTGGGGTCTGTGACTCCGCCCAAATCTCATGTCAAATTATAATCCTCACTGTTGGAGGCGGAGCCTGGTGGGAGGTGACTGCATCACGGGGGTGGCTTTGCCCTTTGGTGCTGTTCTCCTAATAGAGTTCTCATGAGATCTGACTGTTTACAAGTGTGTGGCATCTTCTCCCTTCCTCTCTTCCTGCTTCTCTGGCCACAGTTCTATTCTTGTGATACAGTTCTCATGAGATCTGATTGTTTAAAAGTGTGACATCTCCTGCCACTCCCTCTCTTCCTCCTTCTCTGGCCATGTAAGACGTGCCTACTTCCCCTTTGCCTTCTGCCACACTGTAAGCTTCCTGAGGCTTCCCCAGACGTGCTTCCTGTACAGCCTGTGGAACTGTGGGCCAATTAACCCTCTTTTCTTTATAAACTACCCAGTATCAGGCATTTCTTTAGAGCAATGTGAACACGGACGAATACACCTTCTTTTCTCTATTCTCCTTCAATATTCTTCCTCTTCCTCATCTTGAACGAGCTCAAAAGCCATCGTTCAAAGAAGGACTTTACCTTTTAGTTTTTCCTAAGTTGCCATGATAATCTTTGGGTCCTTGTAAAATTCACTAAGATTTTCTGACGTAGACTGCTGAGAATCGAAGCTCTGTGAATATTTCTACATTATTGCATAGTGAGGGCTTTCTGAGCAACACTCACTGGCACCTGGAATGAAGGACGATGGTGCAGTGACCCAGCCATGGGAGTTGGCAATAGTGAATCATTCGGGGACATTTCACACGGATGGCCCCTGAAGCCTTTGGTTTATATTCCAAAGTGTGATGGAAGAGAGACCTCGGCTTTCTCTCCTGAGAGAGGTCTGATTGGCGTTACTAAGGGGGAGTCTCTCCTTCTGTGGGGAGGAGGGTGGGTGGGTGCTGACCATCCTATATGAGCTCCGAGAGTCACGGCCCCACGTGCTTCTCCCGTGGCTGACATCTCTGCCCGCACAGAACTCTGGGGCAGGGATGGGGAACCGGCATTGAGACGTTCTGTGAGTAATTAACAACCTGTCTCTGATCCAAAAACCTCATGTTTATGTCAGGATAAAATACATTTAAGATATCGATGTTAAAACCTTAACATAAGGTTGTTTTAGATCTGGGCAAAGTAAGACTGCTACTGGCAAACTGCCACCAGTGCCAGGATATAAAATGTCAGGCCAGAAAAAATATTAATACATTATAAATATTTAGATGTAAATTTATTCACCATATTGTGTGTATTGATTTTGCAATGAGAAGTTGGTGAATACTAATACATGATTTTGTCTGTTAGATTCAAATGCTTTTACAGCTTTTTTTTTTCTTTGAAATAGAGTTTCACTCTTGTTCTCCAGGCTGGAGTGCAAATATGAGGGGTTGATTTCTCCTTGATATTCTCATTAGAGAGGACTTGATGAGCTCTGCAAAACACTCAGCCCACCGCCAAGCATTAATAGGCCTCAGTACTGATTTTATAGATTATTCCACCAGTAACCAGGCAGCATCTTCTCCATGTCAGAGGTGATGCTGGACATGGTGCAGGCAGCAGGAGCCCAGCACAGGCAGCTCCCAGGTCCATGGAAACCAAATTGCGTTTCCAGTGTTTTATCAAGAGAGAAAACTTCCACACCAGTCATCCATTGTATGATATTTATAATGTACTAATCATCCTTCCTCAATCTCCCTACAACCCTCACAGGTAGGCATTTACAGTCTTCTATTCTCATTTTACAGGTGACGTTGAGTAATGACAGTTGGAGATCACTAGAAATTTATAAACTATATGAAGTCATCGGGAAGTATACAGATAAAACAAGTCAAATCAATCTAACTTTTGGATGGAATATTCATAAAAACCTGCACCTTTTTATCTCTCCAGTGCATTACTGGTATTGATTACCACTGAAAAAGTACAAATTATCCAGATCCAGAAGAAATGAGTGGCTTCTTTCTCGTGGATCATCAAGGATCCAGTTAGATGAACTCAAGGTTCCTGCAGCCTCACAGCATCGGGAGCTCTCTGCGTACTGGGCGCCTCCAGAGTTTCTATGGCTACCCAGTTCTTGTCTCTGAACTCAAGCCTGGTGGATCTAACTCTACTCAAAAACCTCCCTTTGGAAATCTTTAAACATTTCAAACTTACAAAGATCCAGCACTCACCAATGAGTACATCCCACAGTTCCCATCTCAGCAAATGGGAGCATCACTGCCGGCTGGAGTCCCTCCTCTCACATCCACACGCCATGGTCTGGGTGTGTGTGCATGGGGTGTGCATGTGGTGTGTGCGTCGAGTGGTGTGCATGGGGTGTGTGTGTGGTGTGTGCATGAGTGGTGAGCATGTGTGGTGCATGTGTGGTGTGTGCATGAGTGGTGAGCATGTGTGGTGAGTGTGTGGTGTGTGCATGAGTGGTGTGCACATGTGGTGTGCATGTGGTGTGTGTGTGGTGTGTGCCTGTGGGTGTGTGTGTGTGTCTGTTTGTGTTGTGTGTGTGGTGTACATGGTGTGTGCATGTGATGTGTGTGTGGTGTGTGCATGTGTGGTGTGTGCATGTGGTGTGCGTGTGGTGTGTGTGCATGTGGTGTGCGTGTGGTGTATGCGTGTGTGCGTGTGTGGTGTGTGCATGAGTGGTGTGCACATGTGGTGTGCGTGTGGTGTGTGCCTGTGGGAGGTGTGTGTGTCTATTTGTGTGGTGTGTGCATATGTTACGTGTGTGGCATGTGCATGTGTGTGGTGTGTGCATGTGGTGTGCGTGTGGTGTGTGCATGAGTGGTGTGCATGAGTGGTGTGTGTGGTGTGTGGTGTGTGCATGTGTGTGTGTCTATGTGAGCTTCCTAAGCACTACTAGACTCAAAAGCTTCACAGACTGTGCAGTCTATATTGGTGTAATTAACAGTTATATATTTATACTTAAAAATTTAAATTATGAAACTATGCTTACTTGAGGATAACAAAATTTTTATATTTCAGAGATCTGGGCAGCTAAACTGTCAATGACCATTTTGGATGGATGCATACAGTTTAGAGTAACATCCAGCTTCCTTAAATTGCAGCCTAAATCTATCTGGGGCTAATTCAACTTCACAGGTTCACTAAATCTTGAGAATTACTCTCTAGGCTCATTCGGGTCTTCGCTGACCCTTTACAAGGAACAGCGAGGCCTTCAGAACCACAATGATGGAAAGAAGCCCTGCTGATGGCTCTGAAGAGAGAATGGAGACGGTGCCAAGTCATCTTCTGCAGAAATTACTAGAAATAAGAAGTTAATGAAAACAATCATGTTCTAGGAATGTTCCGGAGTGAATGCAGAAGGAGAAAGAGACGATAGATAACTTTTATAGGAAAAGACAAGAAAGGGGCCATGAATACAAGATAAGGCACAGTTTCCCACACCAAAGATGAAACTGTCTCTGAGGGGCTGGAAAGCAAGTAAAGGAAGAGACCTCGAGAAGAGCAAAAAGAGGGCAGAGAAGGAGAGACAGAGAGAAAGACAAAGAGAGGGAGAGACCTACAGAGAGAGCCAAAGGCAGAGACAGATGGAGAAAGAGAGAGACCTCGAGAGGGCAGAGAAGGAGAGACAGAGAGAAAGGCAGAGAGAGAGAGAAATAGAGTCAGAGAGAGACAAAGACAAAGACAGATGGAGAAAGAGAGAGACCCTGAGAGGAGCAAAGAGTGGGCAGAGAAGGAGACGACAGAAGGAGATAGAGAGACGAGTCAGACAGAGGGAGAGACACAGAGAGTCAGACAGAGAGAGACAAAGACAGTGACAGGTGGAGAAAGAGAGAGGGATAGAAAGAGATATAGAGAGAGACAGAGACAGAGAGACAGGGATAGATATGGAGGGAGGAGCTGCAGCATCTGGAATGGACAAGCAGATGTTGCCAGAGGAAACATACAGGTTTGTCTGCTAGTTTTTTATTGTTTTCAAATAGTTTAAATGACCAAGAAAGAAACCCTAACAAACCATGGCAAAGCCAAGTGGCGGAGACAGAGCACGGACTCTGTGGGCCAGAGGAAGGGGCAGGAGGCTGGCAGCCCTGGGGGAGGGAAGCGCCAACCCAGCAGGCTAAGGTGTGGGCACTTCCTCTACGTGAATGAGGAGTTTGCGATTTCCAGTTCCTTCCTGGACACATGGAAATGTGACTTTGGTTTCCCGGCACACACAGCTGGTTCTGTGGCTTTGGGCAGGTTCCTGGTCCTCACCCCAGTGCCATGCGCCCTCCTCAGCCCTCACTCTCCACAACCATATCCTGGTTTCAGACTCCCAGGAAATGATTCTCTGTCCCTTGTAAATGCTGCACTTCCCGGCCAGTGTGAGTGGCAGCGACCTCAGGGCCCTGAGGGAAGACTCGCCTGCATTTTAACAAAACAAAACTGCATTTAAAATAAGAAATGGACTCTCTAACCACAGCAGGTATGAAGAAAAAGAAGCACAACTTAAAATTTAGATACATTAGGATTTCTTTAAAAGAATTATTTCAAAATCAAACATAGTCAGGGTCTCATAATTTACAACTAAGCAGAATACAAATGAATACTGAAGGAAAGTTGCTTATTTGTATTTATTACTTTTTTCAGGCTAAGTCAGCCAGTTTAAAACAAATTATGAGAGCAAGTATCAAGAAGAACAATGACAGGCCAAATACTTAGGTGGTTCCCACCGGGGAAGAAGACCAGAGAGAGTATACTCCCTGCACTCTGGATTTTCAGTACGTTGTAAGAATATTCTGGCATTAAATGCAGTTAATACAACCCACAGTCTATTAAGAGAGGATTTTAAATAAATTATCCAAAACAATCCTCGGTCAAGTATATTTGTTTACTATTTTATTTACACATGACCTTCATCTGTAAAAGCAAGACTCAAATGAGAAAACAAAAGCAAGTGAATGTGGCTGTTCAATGTGTTGCTAAGATGAAAATACCTATTTTTAGTTATCGATTTATATTACAATAGGTCTCCATGATAAAACAGTTACGATGTATCAAGATGGAGCTCTGATATTGTGTGCTCTTGCCACTCATTACTAAAATGAGGGGCCTTCAGTCGTCTCAAGAATCAAATTATATAATGGACAGAAGTGCACTACAAGCTACAAAGGAGTTTACGCACGTTAGCAATTCCAGGGACACTTTGTGACGCTGCAATCAGTTTACCAGCCGGGCCTTGCTGAGATGAGTTGGATGCTACCAGCACTTGGAGCATCCCAAGGCAGGACATAACTTCCGTGAAGACCCACGGCAAAGAAACCTGTCTAACTGTTTTAAACCCTTGCTATTCAATGGTTATTGAATTAGGGTCTGCCTATTAGGGTTTGAAGAATCCCTGAGTTCCATAAAAGGCCAACTGGTAAACAGGCCACACAGGTAACACATGGAGTGATATGGGTCCATGGAAGTCCTCCGACACCTCAGCCCCTTCATGCGTCTCCAGTGTCAGTGGTACGTGGTCCAGGTTGGGTACATGCGGTGCCAGCCACCTCCTTCGAGTCTTTCAATACCTCTGAGATGAGCTGGCATGAATATCTTAGCTCTGCTCAAAAACAAAATCAGCCCAGCCAATCAGAGGTTCACCTCTGGGACTTGAATTTGAAAATATGGAGCAAATTAGCAGCAAATGTTAAAGAACATGGTTATGTTTGTTTTGAGGGGAATTCAGTCATTATTCATGCAAACGTTTACATGCAGTAAGCACAAAGTGCTGGTTTATTTCAAAACCTTGCAACTAAAGACCATATGATATCCTATGTTACCTCTGGGGCAGAAAAAGTGCATTAGTAGAAAAACTGAAGTTTGACTGGAGGGCGAAGTGTGGTTAGTAATGCTGCATCATTGTCAAATGGTGGTTTGCCAGATGCTCCATGGCCACGTAAGTCGTGTAAATCAGGGGAGCTGAGTGGAGGCAGACGGGGCTCTCTGCACTGAATGTGCAGCTTTCCCATAAATCTGAAATTATTCTCAAGTAAAAAGCTTACTTAAAAAGCCATCCTTATCAATGAAAAGACAGGCAGGGTATTACTGTCTTGATGTCTGGAGGTGAAACTTGGTTTTATCTTTTCATTTCCTTTTAATGGAAGAAAGTCCCATCAACACTGCACGTGACATGCATCCAAAATGTGTAGGTACCTGAAGTTCTCAGGTTTTTAGTTTGCTTGCAGTTCTGATGGTCAGACTCTCAAAAGTAAAGCTGTTTAAATCGATAAACTTCTAGACATTACACATTACATTCAGTCAGTTTGGGGAGAACGGTACTGGTGGGCACTGGAAAATGAAATTGCAGAACTATAGCATTCAGCCATAAATTTATATTATGGACCCCACTAAAGCAGGCTGCTTATTTTTTAAATAAAACTTGGGAGACATCCAGGAAAAAAAGCTTTTCAAATTTAGAAATTGGAAACGTCTAAAAAGAGGGTTGTATTTTGTATGTTTCTTGGCTTCTTCAACTACATAATTGATCCTCTAAGACACAGAGCCTCTGCATCCCACCTCCAAACCAGCTGGAATTTGAGGAAGGAATAAGCTCTACAATATCTTAATGGCTATTTGAACTAAAGAAAGAAATGGGTTAATTTATAAATTTGGAGCAAGAAATAAGCAATCTACAAGCAGAATCCTTTCCAACCATGTAGAAACAGCAAACGGCAGGACCAAGCACTCTGTCTGTCCTCCTCCAAACACCAGATGTAGCTTCCCCCTCCTACAGGAACAGCCCTCCCAGCAGCCCCTCCCTGTGGAGTGTCAAAAGCATCCTTACCGGAGGAGTGCTGAAAACGTAGAAGGACGGGCCCTTCAGTGCTAGGAACTTGGGTCTGAAGGTTTGAGAGGAGTCAGCTCCTTGGAGTTTCTCATTTACCCACCCCATATGCACAACCTGCAGAGGGAAACCTTTGAAAATTACAAACCAAGCCTTAATGAGGGCATACTGTCACAACAGCAGAGTTAAGCACATGAGCAAGCCGTGATCCCACCAGGTCAACACACCCAGAATCAGGAGACGGGAGAAACGTAGAGATGTCCAAGTTTCCAAATCAAGTTCACACAATAGGAATGAATCACATCTTGAATTAAAAATTCAGTTTTGCATTGAACCAGGTTTTATATATGAGCACTTTCAGTTTTGGCCAATGGACTTCTCAGCTGCCTTAGAGTTGTTGGTTTATCTTTTAAAACGACTGTATTGAATTATATTCTATTAGAAGTTAGTATTTCAGATTTTTCTATGAGGTAGTAAAAACAGCTAATTATATTTTTCATTCCTATAGTGAACATAGAAGTTGGCATATGTGGAAAAATAATTGTTTCTCTTTATGGTTCAACTTCTTAACAACAATGAAGTAATGTAAAATATTAGATTCTTACAATGAGCAGTGAATATTTTGAGCCGTATGATATAAAATCCAACCTATCAAAATCAGAATATGATTCAAAAACATTTAAATAGTAATCCAATTTAAGAATTCAGTGCATGAATTCAATCTAATATTAAAGAAAAATCCATGTTATCTAAAATTTTAATGTGACATATTTTGTAGCAAGTACCAGGAGTAATTTCATTATAATTCTTTCATTTTCTCATTCTATTTCAAGGAAAACCTATTAACATATGCTTAGCATTAAAAACTTAAAAAAATAAAAATAAGTTATCACAGAGATCCCAACCACTTTACCAAACGACACTGACCGATGAGCTATTAAAAGTTGAGAACCAGCTGGGACCTGGACACCCCTCAAGTGTGCAAGCCCCATGCACCCACGAGGTGCCCTCTGCTGGAGCCACCTGGGTAAGTCCAGTCACAGCTGGCGCAGGCCCCAGTGCTGGAGCCGCCCGGGTAAGTCCCGTCACAGCCGGCACCAGCTCCAGGGCGGGCGCATCCTGTTTCTGTTATTTACTTGATAAACCACTGAAGGTCTTCACTCTTAAGCTGGAGAGACTTCCTGGGAAGTCGAGATGCTAGAGGACAGAATCAGATTTCTACAAACGGTATTTCTAGCAATGGGAAAGAAAATTAGGAGCACTGTCTTGCAGGGCGGGGGCGCGCAGCCGAACAGCTAACATCATCATGGTTTTCAGTGTTGAATACGAATCCCCTGATGCATTAAACGTTTTAGTTTTGTCTTTCTTGACTGTTCTGGATTTAGAAGGCTTTTCAAAGTAACCCAAATATTTCACTGGATCATGAACTTCCAAGTTCCTAGTGGGTTACACTTACGTCCCATGGAGGCTCAGGAACCACATAGATGTGGTATGGGGTTAATGTTGCAGTAACACAGGACGACTTTATTTCCCCGAGACCCTCCCCAGCAAAGCACATTTAACATTGCCAAGGCTCTCTTTTTCCATCATGAAACGGGTAGAATTATAGATTTCACGTGAGAATTACGGGAATTTCACAGTGTACCATAGGAATCCCTCATAAGGCACTAGCTGGAGGCAAAGGCCGGGGACATTCATACCTGGAAAAGCCACTAATGTGTAATTCACTCCTCCAGTGTCCGAATTTGAAACCAAATACACAGATTATTTTAAAATACCTAATAGATTTTTTCCTTTTTTGTCTGGTTGGGTCACATACTTATATTTTTGTTGGTTATAACACTAGCATCTATACTCTGTAAATCATAAAAGCCTCCATTTAAAAATGCATCTTTTTCTAGCAAATTTAGCAGACGCTTAATGTTTCCATAATTAACATGAATTGAATGCGTGATTAATTCCAGCTCACTACTGCACGAGTGCAGTGATTTGTACAGTGTTAAGATAGGATTCATTTGAAGCATAGTTACTAAAAACAATTAATTGCAAACACAGTGGCTTCCACACAGTCATGAAAAGAATATTATGCAGGCAGTTTGTTCAGCAAGAAAAGAGTTCACATTCCAGGAAGACCAGGCACATGGCCCTGAGCAGGCTGCCCAGGTCATCTTACGCACATTTGAGTGCCTTGCTAAAGCTCTTGAGGAGGCCTTATTTCTTTTTTTTTCCTTTTTTTTATTATTATACTTTAAGTTTTAGGGTACATGTGTACAATGTGCAGGTTACATATGCATACATGTGCCATGCTGGTGTGCTGCACCCACTAACTCGTCATTTAGCATTAGGTATATCTCCCAGTGCTATCCCTCCCCCCTCCCCCCACCCCACAACAGTCCCCAGAGTGTGATGTTCCCCTTCCTGTGTCCATGTGTTCTCATTGTTCAATTCCCATCTATGAGTGAGAACATGCGGTGTTTGGTTTTTCGTCCTTGCGATAGTTTACTGAGAATGTTGATTTCCAGTTTCATCCATGTCCCTACAAAGGACATGAACTCATCATTTTTTATGGCCTTAATAGGTGAGGTTTCACAAACAATGATGACCATATCTTCAAATCTAAATCTTCGGAGCAGCTGGCTGCTGGATAACTGCAGCAGGCAAAAACAAGCTTATTGTATTTGTCAGGACGGCTGAGTGGAAGACCTTTCTTTTACTGATTAGCATCAAAGTGTGGAACCAGAATTTCTAGAAAATGTAGGAAATTGCCTGAGTTCTAAATTATTGCAAACTGTTTTTTTTTTTTTTTTTTTTTTTGAGATGGAGTCTCGCTCTGTCACCCAGGCTGGAGTGCAGTAGTGCAATCTTGGCTTACTGCAAGCTCTGCCTCCCAGGTTCACGCCATTCTCCTGCCTCAGCCTCCCGAGTAGCTGGGACCAGAGGCGCCCGCCACCACGCCCTGCTAATTTTTTGTATTTTCAGTAGAGACAGGGTTTCACCGTGTTAGCCAGGATGGTCTCAATCTCCTGACCTCGTGATCCGCCAGCCTCGGCCTCCCAAAGTGCTGGGATTACAGGCGTGAGCCCCCGCGCCCGGCCTGCAAACTTTTAAGAATCAGCAACAAGCACAAAAAGTCTGGTTTGACCCCATATTTATTACGAGGAGTCACACCAATATCCTCGTCAAATCACAAAGTTAGTAAGAGGGAGGAGTAGAGAATAATCACATCCAGAAAAAAGAACGAAACAAGAAACGAGGGAATGGCGAACACATCCCCTTCTGCAGGTCCCTGCCAACGTGGTCTGAGAGTCTTTAAAATTCACAAAACAAATACTAGTTCTGATGAGAAATTCTAAGGGTCAAAGCCTAATTAGATTCATACAGGGTAGAGAGATTTAAAGTGATGTTTTTCTTTTGCCTGCAGGGCAAACTCCGCTGGTTTTACTTCCTTCACTTTCCCAGCCACCCCCACCACCACCCTGCCCCCAGGCCAGAGTCTTGCTCTGTCGCCCGGGTTGGAGTGCAGTGGCACGCTCTTGGCTCACTGCAACCTCCGCCTCCAGGGTTGAAGCAATTCTCCTGCCTCAGCCTCCCAGGTAGCTGGGATTACAGGTGCGTGCCACCACGCCTGGCTAATTTTTGTATTTTTAGTAGAGACGGGGTTTCACCATGTTGGCCAGTCTGGTCTTGAACTCCTGACCTCGTGATCTGCCCGCCTCGGCTCCCTCATTTTTTAAATCATGTGTTCACATACTGTCGAGTTTCCCTGATCTTACTCGTTCTGTTCACAAAACACTTAATCATGCGCTGCAATTTAGATTTCACAAGGGATGAACTATGAATAGGAAACGGACGTGCAGGAACTTAATCTAACGGCCGTAACACTCAGGAATATCTAAATACAGAGGACAGATGGGTGAGAGATTGATTTACATTGCAGGTAGATCAAGGGCGAGTAAAAAGTTGAAAGTATGCATTCTTGAATCTTGGCTAAAATAGAGAACTTGGGATTCTTTTTCTAGCATGGCAGCAGCAAGCCTTCTTTTTGGAGGAGAACTTGATCAAGGGGTGGAATTACCATCTAATTCTGATTGAGCAGAGTTACTCTGTTTCTGAGGAGCTGCAGGTACCAGCTGGAATCCAAGCACCCAGACCTGGGAGGCCCCATGAGCTGTACACCCACCTCCCTTCCCCAGGGCTGCTCGCTCTTTCTTCCCCCTGGGCTGGGACAGTGTTGGGCTCTTCTTCTTTTCTCTATCGGGTTGACATAGTGTTTGGCACAAAGTTCAAGGAGAGCTATATATTAAGGAGTGAATAAAGAGCTACTGTTGGCCCAAGATGGTAGTAATAGACCGCCGGTAATCTGAAATACCTGTTAGTTGCATGTGAGCTTAATTAAATCACACAAGTAATTGAATTATGCTAGATTTAGCAAAGAAATACGTTATAGCTTTGCTATTGTTGGAAACATCGGATGCTTTCCGAATCTTTCTTAGGTATATGCAGTTCATAAATAATTTTAAGCAAAGCTAATTTTATCTTCTACATTATGAATTTTCTAATTACACACTCCAAGAAGTGTGTATTATACTTTTAGAAACATCTCCCTGACTGTACCACCTTAATAAAATTAAGATGTCATAACCATTATAATAAAGAAATATATTTTTTGTCTTTTCTGATACCATTTCTATAAGAGAGTCCTCTTCTTTTCACCTCATCAGTCAAGATAATTAGTTAAGCGTCCACCAGATGATAACATGCAGCTGGTCTTTTCCTTTAGATAGAAAAAGCCAGAATTACCTGTGTTATTTAGGGTTTTCTGCAGGGGGTCAGGGAGATTTGGCAATTAAGGCATCATCAATAGCTACCTAAATTAAAATTCAGGTTATTCAAAAACAGGTTTAATTTGGAAAGAAATAGGGCTGCTTGCTATTTGGTGGGAGCATATGTTTGTTTGCAGTTATCTTGGTAATATTTTCAGGTTAGTCTTTGTCCCAGACAAAAGTGCTCTAGTTTGTATGATAAATTATTTGGTTAGTTTATATACCAGATATGACAGTCTAAAAATGCATACATTATGCTTTTTGTAGTATTCTCCTAATTCTGTTTTTCGTGTGTTTTTGTTTGCCAATTTCAGTGGTTGTTAAACACCTTTATTTATCCTTTCACATAAATTTTTTTCACATAAAATTTGCATTTTTCGCGTTAACAATTATCTCACAATTATTTATTAAATACCAAAATCAAGAATTAATTGTTCAGAGTGAGAAAAAATTTTCTTTCTGTTTTAAAGGGCCTAATGTCTTAAATTTAAACTCCTAACATTTGTACAAAGCACACCACTTTTGGAGAAAACGTGAAACCATCCTCCACCAAAAGTGCATCCGGATATAGCAGGGCTAGTCCTTCATCATCCTACATAATGAAGCTCAGCTCTAAGATCAATTTCTAAATAAACTACTCCAAGCTGCTAAGTAAATTCAAAGTTGTACAGGACTTTTAAGGTTGTAAAAAGGACCTTAAATTACCCAGTAAAACTTTCTTATATTACAGATAAAGAAATTAAGCCTCAAGAGTGAATTTGTTAAAATTACACACCAGACAAGGGTTTGGTCAGGGTTATCAGGTCCAGGGTTTGCCTTTGGCTTTTTGCTTTGTCAAACAAGGCCACCAAGATCGATGTGAAATACACAAGGCTTAATATGTGGGAGAATTTCACTGAGATGAAGCAAAAACAAGGCCGCCCACTGCCTCTGAGGTCTCTGGAAGATGCTCCTTCCACGTGCTCCATAGCGGGAACTGTGCTCCCTATAGGTTTTTACATTTCTCTGAACCATTATTTCATCATTCTCTCTTGTGAGTTGATAAGGAGGATTAAGGGGTGGGGAGGGGGGGAAGGATAGCACTTGGAGACATACTTAATGTTAAATGACGAGTTACTGGGTGCAGTGCACCAACATGGCACATGTATACATATGTAACCTGCACGTTGTGCACATGTACCCTGAAACTTAAAGTATAATAATAATAATAAAAAAAAAAGAAAATGCTTTCCTCTCCGGAGCAGTGCTCTTTCCAACATGAGGAGTAATTCCAGCATAGCTACAAAAGTCAGCATTTCTCTGAAACACATAAAGGCCAAGTCCATAAATGCTGCCCATTCCCACGTATGCTCTCCACAAGCAGGCATCACCGTTTAGCATCAAGGATCTGTCTGCAAGGTGACAACCCCTCTGAGGGTCGGGAGAGGACGGCTGTCCTCATGACGAACAAACTGAGAAACAGGGAAGAAGCAGCCAACACTGAGAAATACCAGAAGCTGCGGCTCCTCCTAAGATCTCGGTAGAGTCTCAGCTTTGCCATAAAGAGGATCTCAGGAAACATTTTGCTAATTTTGAGTGTGTGACGAAGATGCAATTTTAAAATGGTAAATTATTCATAGAGATCATGGCAAAACTTTGGCCCACTGTCCCACCAGCCTTGATAAAGGCTGTTTCCTGTGTGAACCATAGAGAGATATGTACTTTGTGGAAAAGTTTCAGAACTTCTGTTTCAAAAACACATAGTAGGGAAATGATATTTTATGTATAAGAATATTAAATGAATCCTATATTAATTTGAAGAATTTATAGAAATATTAATCATAAAATATCTATGTAAACAAAAATAGTTGATGGTAATTTTAGAATAATATTAAAAGAGAGAAAAGTTAGAAGAACCATTTATTCTTAGTGTTTCTTTTCTAATGTAGAAATGTTGACTAGAGAGGTTTAATTTAAAACACAGCCCTATTTTCCCATTGTTTTAGTAAATATTTCATAGGCAGGGGACCTGCTCTTCTAAAGTCCTCCATCGTGAATTCAAATATTCTTGCTAAGCACTATTTAAAGTCTTTTGTGCGCTATTTAAAGCAAAGCGAACATGTTTTTCTCAGTTTTCTTAACTTGAGGCTATGATGCATGCTTCCTTACGCCCCTAAGAGATATAACCAGAAAATGAATGAACTATAAATAACATACTCCCTTACATTACAAGTTAAATCATAAGTTTATTATAAAGGAAACAGAAGAATAACACAGTGGCTTAAAAACTGATTTGGCTGATATTGAAACAGCTTGATTACCACAGAGTTTTCCTAAGTGCTCATAGACCTGGGAAGTGAGCAGAAAATCAGGCCTGAGGGTGGCTACAAAGGTAGCTATCCTGAATCCAGGACAACGTTAAGGGCTCTGGGCTCCAGGTGAACAAACTGCCTGGATTTGGGGATGACAGGATCCTAGCCACTGGCAATAACACCCACTGGGCCAAAGCCCTCCTGAGAATGAAGCTTTCCTAGTAAGGATTTTATTTAAGAAAATAATATAATGCTTAAAATTTCAAATTACACAGGTGTGTCATCTCAAAGCCCTTCTCAGTTTAAACAATCGTATCTAAATCATCATTTAAATCACGATTCTTTACAAAACATAACTGCCAATAGAGAAATAATCTATACACAGGAGATCAGAATGACCTATGCTATTCCCACAGAAAGAGCAGTTTTATAGAATTAACAGGCAGGGCAGAGACCACCAAATGCAGTCTGAAATGTGCTAATGTTTTCCTATCGAGATTTCCAAATCAAATTTCAAAAAACCAGAGACTGCTTTTTGAGATGTGTTACATCATGAAGCAGAAAATACAAACCCTACCTGGTCGGAAGAAGAGCAGCATTTGTTCGCCATCTTCATCTGTGGAGAGAAGGCAGAAGAGTCAGGGCCACAGCCACCAACACCAGGATGGCTCACCTGAGTGACAGCTGGAAGTCATCAGCCACGCTCTGTCCTGGGAAACAGGCCTCTTTAATGACATATTTCCTATCTGAAGACCTAGCCAGAGTCAATACAAACATGGCAGCAGTAGAAAACAACTTTACTAGCAGACTTCAATTTCTCTTTTTCAAATATCAGCATTTATGTAAGTGAAGTTACACTTTGAGAACAGGTGCTTAAATTCCAATATCTGAGAAAAGTGAGGAAATGATTTCTGCTCTACGTAACCTTGTGAGAGTCAGTATTACTGTGATGGTAATTACGGTGATCACAGTTGATATTCTTTCTTTTATTTAGTTCTCCCAATGACCTATGGAGGTAGATGTTGTTTTCCAAAATTTCACCGAGGAAGTGGAGGTGCAGAATCATAATGTTCCCACAGCCCACAGCCACACAGCCGGGAGGCGGCTCAGAGTCCACATTTCTGTTCTGAAATATTGGGGTGTCTGACTTCTCTGCCCTGCCTATGAGGGCTGATTTGTGAAATGACACAGAACTGAAGGGCGCTCCTTGTCACAAACATTTCTGCAAATATGAGTCAAGCACCATCCTTTCTTCCCTATTTATTGAGATAACTTTGGAATTTAACGTGTTGCGTTTGAAAACTACAGTGTTAGGAAGGTCCTGGTACTTCCTTCTCTGCTTGCAGAAAGGAAGCCCCTGAGGTCTTCACAGGAGAAATGTCACACATTGCTGCTTCCCCCAGTGTTAGGTTAACTTCTGTTTTGCAGCCACAGGAAGAAGGGAGGTTGCAAGGGAGACGTGAGGTGGTGGGCAGAGCAGGGGCAGGGTGGGTGCCTCTGCAGGGCTGCAGGGTGGGCCACGCCTGGCCAGTCTGGAAGCCGGACCCAGCCTCTGCAGCCTCCAGGCTGCGATGGAACAGAGCTGGGATCAAAGTGCAATTATAGGGCAACTCAGCTTAGAGGGAGCAAGGGCAGCAAGGCTGGTCCAGGGCCGCCTCCAGGCAGGGCCAGTCCTGCCACAGTTGCCAGGGCTGCAGCCACGGCTCCATGTCCAAGTTCAGGCACCCATCACTCCAGGCAACGCCTGTGTCATCCAGTCTTCGTTCCCACCCCATCTCTTTTCATTTCTTTAATTTTTAAAATCCTGTTGACTTTTAATATCAAACACATCACTTAAGGGAACAGAACACTTTTTCGTTTCTGGGGGACTGCAGTACAAATTTGAGAAGTAATGTTTTTGCTCAATTATGCCTTTTTCTAAATCTTCATAATGTTTGGGAGAATTATACTTTTAACCCAATTAGGTTTCCCCAACTCAAAATGTCACACTGTATCAATGCATTTGGGTAAAATATAAAATTATGACATATAACTATTTCTGTATATGCGTGTGGAGAGAAAGAGAGAGGAAGGGAGGGAGAGAGACAGAGGCAGACAGAGGGGAGGAGGAAGACAAAAGCAGATGGGAAATTCTCAGCTGTTAGACATTGCCTTACTCTTTGATTTGGAAACATTCTGATGGCTTGATTTTTAATGTTTTTAGACATAGATTTGACACATTGAAACAAGTACACGATTTTCTGTTTAGCGTTAATCATAAATCATCAGAAACATGATGTCTCCATTATTTTTCATGCACGAATGAGCATCAGCGAGACTCAGAAACACCGTGTGCTCACGTTCTGAAGTGTCAGCTCCCTGATGTTGGCTGAGACGGCCCGCAGCCAGTCGGTGCCATCCTGGGCTGTGTAAAACCGGAGGATCCCAGAGCTGACTCCGTCCAGGGCGA
Source organism: Gorilla gorilla gorilla (assembly GCF_029281585.2). Classification (NCBI taxonomy): domain Eukaryota; kingdom Metazoa; phylum Chordata; class Mammalia; order Primates; family Hominidae; genus Gorilla; species Gorilla gorilla. The sequence continues at coordinate 138,724,048 of NC_073236.2, forward strand.
GCACCTCGAACGCGTTCCACCTGGGGAGGGAGAGAGCTGTCCAGGAGGCCCCGCAGCGAGGGGAGCGGGCCTGCCTCCGTGAGTTTCAAGGCTGATGCTCAGCAGGGCTCTACCCTGGACCCAGGACACGGGGCAACTGCACCACTTCCTCAGGCGCCTCAGTACAGTCAGCAGGCTCGCTGAGACCAAGACCAAACCCGAATCCCCTTGGTAACAGGAGCTACTTCTAATTCGATGAAATACGAAAAGCACTTTGTCAAGGAAAGAACAGTGCTCCTGAAATTCTGGAGTTATTGTCTGCAGGATTCTTACTGGTTATTCTTTCGAAGACCCTTTGGATGGAGCACTTAAAGCTCCTGATGGGGTGAGGCTGGAGCAGCCCAGGCACCCTCTGCACTCAGCATCCACCCTTCTCTAGGACCACCCGTGTGCTTCTGATTGACAGGGTAGCTTCGGGAGAACATAGTCCCCTTCCATTGCTCCAGGACACTCCACTTGCTGAGAACTCAATCACGGCAAAGTATTAACAACCAACCGTCTCAAATCCAGTAGTTCTTCCCTGTCATGCAACATCTTTTAAAAACATACTTTACAAACGCCTATTTGCAAAAGAGAAATGTCATGTACACTTTTATAGCCTTTTTCTTAAGAAAATAGTGCATATTGGCCGGGCGCAGTGGCTCACGCCTATAATCACAGGACTTTGGAAGACTGAGGTAGGAGGATCACTTGAGGTCAGGAGTTCGAAATCAGCCTGGCCAACATGGTGAAGTCCTGTCTCTACCAAAAACACAAAAATTAGCCGGGCATGGTGGCACACACCTGTAGCTCCAGCTACTCAGGAGGCTGCAGCAGGAGAATCTCCTGAACCCAGGAGGCAGAGGTTGCAGTGAGCCGAGATCATGCCACTGCACTCCAGCCTGGGCAACAGAGTGAGACCCTATCTGAAAAAAAAAAGAAAAAAAGAAAACAATGCATATCAATGTATATGACTCATAATACCTCCATGGTCTCAAGCAGCTAACTGAAAATAAAATACAGAACAAAGCAAACATTTTTTTTAAAAAATAAGTCATCACTAAGCTATGTTCTAATAATCTTTCAAAGTGAGTGTCATCGCTGCTTTCTTAGGCAAGGTGGGGTGTGTAGGAGAAGCGGTAGGAAACAGAGATGGTTTAACACAGTTCTGCATATTTTTGAGCCAAATCTATCAGACCAGAGTTTGCTATTTTAAAAGTCATTCTTTTAAAAAGCAGACATCTCTGTCTAGGGGTCATTCTCATCCTAATTAGTGTTTCTTGAATCAGAATGTGAGGTTTATCTACTTGTGGCTGATATTCTGCCTGATGGCGATGAACAAGATACTCTTGACTTTGCAGGAGGACAGAGGTGAAGGTGGAGGTGACCGTGTGGAGCCGGAGAGGGGAAGAAGCCAGAGAAAGCAGGTCCCCCACGTGGGGAGGGCAGGCAGCTCCGCCTCTACTTTCGCACAGCCCTTTCTGATCACCTTTCCTGGTCCTCCTGGGGAGCACCTGTCCCTCAGGATCCATCGCTTCCCGTGGGGCCTTTGATCCTGGATGTCTGCTATAATAAATTAATCTTTACACTTCAAAATGCTGGGAGACCATTTTAGGCGGATTGTGTAATATTCCACATGAATTAGGTGCTTATTAAATATTGGGAGACTTATATCTACACTTTTGTCCAAGTATCCATTAATTCTTATTAAAGTAAGTGCTAACTAAAAATGGGTTCATCGCCATCATTTCTCATTTGTTCATGTTAACTGGTGCGACATATACAAAGCAAGGCTGACCTTAATCTAGTGGTAAATAAACAGCTGGGTCAAGTAGATTACTGCGGACGACAGCCAAGTTCCCTGGCTCCCCACATGAAGAGGTCAGAGACTACTATTTTTAGGCATATTTTACATTGAGCTAGAGTACACACACACACGCACACAACTCACCAGTGAACACCTCGATAAACAGTCACATATTCCATACTCTTGGCCAACCAACTCTCAGACCAAAAACAGACTTTAGAAGAATCCTCAAAAGTTCCCTGTGTCCCATCCTCCAATTTTCCCCATCTCAGAGCTCTACGCTTTTATTCTTTCAGAAGAGCCTGTTCTTCTCCAAAGGCCTGGGGAGGAACAGGAGGTGGTGCCAGTGTGGGCCAGGGGCAGCTTTGCCTGGAGCCAGCTAGACTAGGGGGCCTGCAGGGATCACGGGGCAGCGTGGGGGTAAGGGTGCCCCCTCTCATGAATCGGGGATGCCTGGTGGGGCCTGCAGGGACCTCAGGGCAGCGTGGGACAGGGGCCCCCCCTCTCATGAATCGGGGGTGCCTGGTGGGGCCTGTAGGGACCTCAGGGCAGCGTGGGACAGGGGTCCCCCCTCTCATGAATCAGGGGTGCCTGGTAGGGCCTGCAAGGACCTCAGGGCAGCGTGGGGTAGGGGCGCCCCCTCTTATGAATCGGGGGTGCCTGGTGGGGCCTGCAGGGACCTCAGGGCAGCTTGGGGGCAGGGGTCACCCCTCTCATGAATTGGGGGTGCCTGGTTGCGCGTGTGAGGGCATGTGAAGGACACGCGTGGTCACCGCTTGGCTCCAGCTCACATGTGCTAGCGACTGTCTTCTCAGGGAGCTGGCATTTCTTGATTCTCAGGGTTGGTGACGTATGCACCAAATGCATGGATGACTGAACACGGGTGCTCTCAGCAGGGTCAGTACTGTGGTCATCCTCGTAAAGTCAGTGGCGAGAAGGAATCTGAGTCCAGAGTCCTAACTCTGCCTTTGGAGGTTTACACCATCATTGATGTAGCAGGAATAAGATGTGAGATAGAGACGGTGGACCCAGGCTCCATGAAGGACCCTTTATCGATGCTGTGGTCTTGAGAAAGATCATCAGCTTTGCCCCCTGAGGCAGTGAACGCACGTGGAGCCCCAGAGGCTCACGGACTCGCACGAGGGGCAGACGGCTGTGTCCTGCAATGAAAAGGAAGGCGTCTGCAGTCCAGGCACATTTATGCCATAGCTTTATGAGGCAGGCTGGACATCTCACCTCTGAGCTGGGCTTTCCTTGTCCGTACGATGGGCTTCAAATGCCAACCGTACCACAAAATAGGAATACTGAGAGGAACAAATGGGATAACTGAAACAAAGTTATTCGTAAGCCCGTAAGTACCATACAAACATTATTAGTCTGTAATTTGTCAAAGAAAGCAATAAAAATTAAGTATCAAATGAACAGAAACTGTGAAAGTTGTTGACACGAATGCTGATGGCAGATACTAACATGTTAATGAAACAGGAAAAGAAAGTTCACAGCGTGGCTCACTGTTGGTTCACTGTTTGGTTTATTGTTATAGAAGCCGGGTAACTAGTGTAAGTTACGCAATCTGCTTTCAGGCACGTCTGGATGCAAGATCAGGAGCCGCTTCTTCCAGGGCATTTCTGGGCCTTTGTTTCCTCTGAGTTTCACGGTTTCCTCCGAGTTTCCTCCGTGGCTAACAGTTGGAACCCGGCCTCTCTACCCGCCTCGTGGTGGCCGCTCAGGCCTTTTAGGATGGTGTTCACGTGGCCAAGGTCATTGTCGGAGCTAAAATTCACAGAGCATCTGCTGCTCAGGAGCTAACACGCTCTTTGATGGACACACATGAGATTGTAGGAGGCTGCTGTAAGCAAAGCCACACCAAGTGAAGGCAGAGCGCTTGGCACCCCGGGGTCCCCGGAGAAGAAACCAAACCAGCTCCCAGACACTCGCCATCCATGGGGAAGTCAAGCACTGACTGTGTGGGCAGTTTTGAAAAGTCTACCCTCCTCCCAGGGTTTCCTCATGCCCTTAGAGAATTTTTCAATTCCAAAGAGAAAACTGAAAATAGACTTATACTCTAGAAAGTGAATCAATTCACAGTTTTTGGCTAAGAGAAATAAATTTATTCCAATAAAGTTCAAAGCACACATCTTAACGTATTAGGACATTAAGGAATTGAAGTTACATGCTCAGGTCTCCACCTCCCGTGGAGGACAGCCAGTTTGTTTAGGTCATTCTTCCTGTGCTCTTGACTGTGGGCTCAGTGCCAGCCTCAACCCTGCACCCTGCGGCTCCTGCCGGGAAAATCCCCACAGCCCGGCTCTCATGTGTCCGGTCACACTGCCTGCCTTCGCTGCGGTCTTCCTGTCTACATCCAGAAAGTCTTCCGAATCCCGCCCACACCGCTGGGAATCTTCCTGTCACAAAACACACCTCAACAGATTTGACCCTTTTTCAAATCACCTGCTTCAGCGGAAACCAATCACAGAGCATTATCAGTTGTTATTAAAGCCCCAGACCGAGACCCCTGCTACATCCGCTACCAATGACCACTCTTCCAACCTTCTGCTTCACTTGTGCTGTGGGATTCCAGTAAGTATAAAATTTGACCCTAAAAACTGAGAATTCTTAATTGCTCGTCAAAGCTTCAATGTCGGAGAAAGGGAAGTCAAAATCTGTAAATCGCCTTTTTAATAAACTGTCCAGTTTTTAAAGAATAAATGCATTGGACCTTACAAAATTTAACCAAGGAAGCTTTCATCCGTAAATGATGGCTGGTGGCTCTCACTACAACCACAGCCTGTCACTCCCTGTCGGCTCTGGCCACCCCCTCCCTCTGGGCCTTTGGTAACAGGGAGGAAAGGTGTGCATTGCACACATGCCTGTTTACTTAACTTTAAGCCTTCATGCTTTGGAAAATAAGGAATGTGTGCATGTGTGTGTGCATGTGTGTGCGCATGTGTGTGTGCATGTGTGTGTGTGCATGTGTGTGCTCATGTGTGTGTGCATGTGTATTTTAGCTCATGACTGAAAATTATGAGTACTCATGAGACAAAAACAGAACGTGTATGTTTCAGAATTTGAAAAATCTTGAAATTTCATTCACATATTTTAAAACTGTCTCTGTAGTATATTATTTTTTAGTACAATTTAGAAAAATATATTTTTTCTACTTCCCTGTCATGCAGTGGCATTTCTAAATAGTCCATATTAAATACTAATAAAGAGGGCTAATTTAAGTTCAGGAACTATGAAGTAACTTGTTCATTAAAAAGTCATGGTGGGCTGGGCACAGTGGCTCATGCCTGTAATCCCAGCACTTTGAGAGGCTGAGGCCAGCAGATCACCTGAGGTCAGGAGTTCAAGACCAGCCTGACCAACATGGTGAAACCCTGTCTCTACTAAAAATACAAAACTTAGCCAGGCATGGTGGCAGGCACCTGTAGTCCCAGCTGCTTGGGAGGCTGAGGCAGGAGAATCCCTTGAACCTGGGAGGTGGAGGTTGCAGTGAGCCGAGATCATATCACTGCACTCCGGCCTGGGCAACTAAGTCTCCGTCTCGGGGAAAAAAAAAAGTCATTTTTACCAGAAATTCAGGCCACAAATAAAGTGTTCACTCGAGACAAAAGTTCAATAGGTCCAAGAAAGAGAATTTCTCCCCTGTGGTGACTCACAGGGCACCTCCTCACCCTTCTCTGTCACTTCCCATCGGTTCATGAGAACAGGGTTTGGGTCTTCTGAGCCCCTCACTTCCCCGGGCAGTGCTGCAGAAGCAGGAGAGGCAGGAGGCCCCATCCGTGCAGGCCATGCTGAGGCCAGTGAGTGGGGCACGGGCGCGCGATGTCCAGGGACTCCCTGAAGGCCTCCCTATGGATGGGAAGAACAGGAAGCAGCCTGCAGGAATGCTGTGCACGTCCATGCATCTTGCCGTGGGGCCATCACGAGCCTGTGTGTCTGCTGAGGGCCTCAGCACAGAGGGCGTCCTGCACTCTGTTCATTCCACCACGGCCAGCACTAACAGCCCTGGCACTCAGTAGGCACACGTGAGTGTTTGCTTTGTGAATAAATGAGAAGACCCAGCAGGATTCCGGCACCTGGGTTTGTCACGGGAAGGTGGTGTCTACACTCCCCTCTGCCTGCTGCCTGCTGGTAGGACTGACTCCACCCGATCTCAGCCACGCTGTGGGGTTCCCTCATCTGACAATGGGCTCACACCACTGGGCTGTAAGAAGGAAACAGAGGAGGGAGGTGAAGGGAGGAGCTCATGGCTGGCGTATGCACATTTAGCGCATCCTCATGATCATTTTCCTCTCCACCAGGGACCATCTGGAGCGAGGGCACAGTGCTGCACTGAATGGCTTGTGCTTCCTTTCACACCCACACTGCCGGCCATGTCACCTGATTATAAGAACTGGTGATATATGATAGCGGCAGCAGTAGCTGTAACAACGAGAACTAAATAAAGGCCATCACTCATTACGAGCTGGCTTTGTGCCAGGCTCTATCCTAAGTAATTCATGTTTCGGATCTATTTCACCCCCCAGCAGTGACCCTATGGAAGAGGCACTGTCATTATCCTAAGTAGGTCACCTTTCGGATCTATTTCACCCTCGCAGTGACCCTATGGAAGAGGCACTGTCATTATCCTAAGTAATTCACCTCTTGGATCTATTTCACGTCCGCAGTGATCCTATGGAAGAGGTACTGTCATTATCCTAAGTAGGTCACCTTTCGGATCTATTTCACCCTCGCAGTGACCCTATGGAAGAGGCACTGTCATTATCCTAAGTAATTCACCTTTCGGATCTATTTCACCCTCGCAGTGACCCTATGGAAGAGGCACTGTCATTATCCTAAGTAATTCACCTTTCGGATCTATTTCACCCTCGCAGTGACCCTATGGAAGAGGCACTGTCATTATCCTAAGTAGGTCACCTTTCAGATCTATTTCACCCCCGCAGTGACCCTATGGAAGAGGCACTGTCATTATCCTAAGTAATTCACCTTTCGGATCTATTTCACCCTCGCAGTGACCCTATGGAAGAGGTACTGTCATTATCCTAAGTAATTCACCTTTCGGATCTATTTCACACTCGCAGTGACCCTACGGAAGAGGCACTGTCATTATCCTAAGTAACTTACGTTTCAGATCTATTTCACCCCCGCAGTGACCCTATGGAAGAGGCACTGTCATTTCAACTGCCCAGGGTGCAGGACAGTAGGTAACAGGGGCTTGTGCCACTGGCCGGGCTGAAGAGCTGCTGAGTGTGGGGCCCGGGCCTAAGCTTGGGAACGTCTGGCGCCCCACGCTGTCGACCAGGGCACTGTGCTATCCGTAAGGTGGGACCCATGGATCTGGGCACTGCACTGCCAAGGTGGAATGGTTATCTGCGGTTACTCCAGGGATGCACAACCAGCATCCAGGGGCTCAGTGCTTCTTCTTGGTTATCTGAGATCAAACGAGACCAACCAATTGGCCTCAACCACCCAGGTGGGCACCCCCAGCAGCAGGCAGGACAGAGGGTGATCTGTGATCACAATGGGACTTCACTTTTCATCCAGGTGAAGGCATCACTCACAGAACTGTCCTGAAATCCTCTCGGCTTCAGCGTCAGCCTTTTCTTCTCTGTAAACTGCTCCTGAGTCCCGGCCCCCAGACATCCAAGTTTCCAGTGCCCGTCCCTGTGATCCTGGCTGCCCGTGCCATCTATTTATAAAATTGTGTCTGATATACCAGGCAGGTCATCATAACACAACAGCATGCCTAAGTTTGCTCACTGATCTTCGTTTCCTTTTTCCATTTCAAAGAATAAAACATCATCATTAAAACAATGCTGTATCCTGGTAGTGAGAGGTGACAGCGTGCTGGCAGTCCTCACAGCCCTCGCTCACTCTCGGCGCCTCCTCTGCCTGGGCTCCCACTTTGGCGGCACTTGAGGAGCCCTTCAGCCCACCGCTGCACTGTGGGAGCCCCTTTCTGGGCTGGCCAAGGCTGGAGCCCACTCCCTCAGCTTGCAGGGAGGTGTGGAGGGAGAGGCGCGAGCGGGAACCGGGGCTGCGTGCGGCGCTTGCAGGCCAGCTGGAGTTCCAGGTGGGCGTGGGCTTGGCAGGCCCCACACTCAGAGCAGCCGGCCCTGCCGGCCCCGGGCAATGAGGGGCTTAGCACCCGGGCCAGCGGCTGCGGAGGGTGTACTGGGTCCCCCAGCAGTGCCAGCCCACCGGCACTGCACTCGATTTCTCACTGGGCCTTGGCTGCCTTCCGGCGGGGCAGGACTTAGGACCTGCAGCCCGCCATGCCTGAGCCTCCCACCCTCTCCATGGGCTCCTGTGCGGCCCAAGCCTCCCCGATGAACACCACCCCCTGCTCCACGGCGTCCAGTTCCATCGACCACCCAAGGGCTGAGGAGTGCGGGGGCATGGCGCGGGACTGGCAGGCAGCTCCACCTGCAGCCCCGGTGGGGGATCCACTGGGTGAAGCCAGCTGGGCTCCTGAGTCTGGTGGGGCCTTGGAGAACCTTTATGTCTAGCTCAGGGATTGTAAATACACCAGTCGGCACTCTGTATCTAGCTCAAGGTTTGTGAACACACCAATCAGCACCCTGTGTCTAGCTCAGGGTTTGTGAGTGCACCAATGGACACTGTATCTAGCTACTCTAGTGGGGCCTTGGATAACCTTTGTGTCAATACTCTGTATCTAACTAATCTGATGGGGACGTGGAGAACCTTTGTATCTAGCTCAGGGATTGTAAACGCACCAATCAGCACCCTGTCAAAACAGACCACTAGGCTCTACCAATCAGCAGGATGTGGGTGGGACCAGGTAAGAGAATAAAAGCAGGCTGCCCGAGCCAGCAGTGGCAACCCGCTCCGGTCCCCTTCCACACTGTGGAAGCTTTGTTCTTTTGCCCTTTGCAATAAATCTTGCTACTGCTCACTCTTTGGGTCCACGCTGCTTTTATGAGCTGTGACACTCACCGCGAAGGTCTGCAGCTTCACTCCTGAGCCAGCGAGACCACGAACCCACCAGAAGGAAGAAACTCTGAACACATCCAAACATCAGAAGGAACAAACTCCAGACACGCCATCTTTACTGTAACACTCACTGCGAGGGTCCGCGGCTTCGTTCTTGAAGTCAGTGAGACCAAGAACCCACCAATTCTGGACACAGTAGCCTGCATGAATCCAGAGTGAAAATTATCTGGACTATCAAATGGAACATGGGTGGAGGCTGCACACCTGACAATGAACGGAGCAGCAGAAGCCGTGGCCGCGCTTTTACCCAACACCAAAGTCGGCTCCTGTCCCTTTAGTCCACAGATTCCTAAAACCAGGTGGCTCAGGGCCCGGGACACAGCAGTAATTTCTAGGTAACGTGAGAAAATGTTGAGATCTGTTGATAAAAGGAAGCCCAGAGCAGGCCCCCAAGGTGGGCAAGAGCCTGGGTGTGCAGGCATGGACCATGGCAGTGGAAGTTGAGGGTCTCCCAGGGGCTGGACAGCTGTGCTGAACGGGGCCTGGGTGAGAGAGAGGCGCTCCCCCCACAGCAGGGACCCACAGCCAGAAACCAGATGGATCAGGGCCAGAGCTGGCCTTGCAGTCCATGTTCTCTGATCCTAAGAGAACCATATTTTGTAAATGTCAAAGCCACATTTTAAGCACACATGTGAACATGGGTAATTCACAGTCCATGACCACGAGGACCCCCCGCCAGCTCGAAAGTGCAGACGTGAGTGGAGCTTCATCCCATGCTAGGAGGTCACAGGGCTGAGTGTGCACGGGAATGACAGAAGCACTAGCTGAGATCTGAGACACGGTACAGCACTCAGCCCACACAGTGCGGCACTCAGACACTCAGACCCCAGCCTTGAGTTGCAGAAAGGCCTGGACGCTGCAGGTGCTGTCTCATCCCCAGCACGAGGCGGGAGGCTTCATCCCCTGCACGAGGCGGGAGGCTGCCAGCCTCTCAGGCTCTCTTCCTCATTTTTAGAATGGAATCCGACCTGCCCAGCAGAGCGGTGTTTGGAGCCACAGAATGCAGCAAAGTGCTCTCGCTTACACCCTGCAGAACTTTAACAGCGGCACCAGTATGAGCAGAAGAATCACCAGAGAACTTGTTTATATTTTATACAAGTTTACTGTAAAACATAATCATGTCTCAGAGGAAATGATTAATTCCACCAGAGGACAGACACCAAGGCTGACTGCAACAGGCCAGTGCTACCTTCAAGCCCTAACTTTGGTGGAGACCCAAGCTCAGCTTCCCCAGCTGCGGCTGCACAGGCCCACACTCCAACAGGCCTGAGGAGCTTGTGTGGAAGCTGCAGGACTCCAGGGTGGATACGGTGGGGAAACGGATTCACGCCTGAGCGGACGAGCTCAAAGGCTGTCTGCCGTGACTCTCCCTCCCGCACCAACAATGCTGTTGATTAGAGTCACATGGGCAGCCCCTCCGCTTCAGGAGCGAACACCCACCTGCAGCAGCAGATGCTGGACACCAGCGAGGGGCCGACTGTCCTCCACCCATCCGTGGCCTCGGCATAGCAGCCATCAGCTGGACAGGCTCTTAGTCCTACAGGAATCCTTCCTATCCTGGAAAGTGCACACAGTAGGTGCTCAATTCCTGCTTGGAAATAAATGCATGTTTTGTTTGCTTCTGTTCAAGAGCTATTTCATCATCACTGGAAGAGATTTTGTATGTTTGGTTTGGTTTTGTTGTTAAGGGCAAATGCAGAATTAACTTAGGAGAAAACACCGCAGAACCTCTTTCAGTGATGATAAAATAACTCTATAAAAATGTAAACACTGATTTAAAATACACAGTTGGGGTGGTGCTGAATGTACAAGGACACTTATACATCGCGCCTCTCCCTTCGGGCAGACAGCACGCAGGACACCTGCTTTCTGTCCAGGGAAGCAAGGCAGCTGCCTGTTACAGGTGCTGTAAAGTGTGTCTAATGGGCTTGATTATGGGCTCAAATTCCTCATGTTTGAAAAAACAAACACATTTTAAGAGTTCACTTTACATAATGAGTGAAGTTACTGTTAAAAATTCAAAATACAATCAATTTGAAACAGAGATAGATTTATTGTCTATAAAAATAAAACAGTCTAAAAGATTCTTACAGGCTAAATTTACTGGGACTAAGTCCTAACCTCTCAAAATTTAGTTTTCTATAACTATTCTGCATAAGAGACTTGCAGTTTTACCTATAGCTGAAGAAAATGAAGATAAGAAGCCTGGCTTGGTCTCCACCTTTTCTCTCAGTTCATTCGAAGAGCGTCCTTCACACGTTGGGTCCCACGTTTCTCTGGGTGTGAGCCTTGGTGTATCACAGGCTTCCGTGTCCAGGAGGTCACTGTCATGGCCTGGAGGCCTTGCACGTCCGTTTAGCAGAGCTTTGGGTTCCTGTGTCTTTCCATACTGATGGGATGATTCCAACGGAAATGCCGCCTGTATTCCCAGTTGGTGCTGGGGACAGAGCGTGGCACGGCCCCACCCACTGCTGCCTACGCTTCCGATTTAACCTCTATGAAGCTGGGTGACTGGCAGAAAGGGCGCCATGTACATGGAGAACATTCTGAGCAATCACCCCGTTTTTGAAAACACACATTGTGTTCAACAGTCCTCCAGGTCCTCTTCCAGGGATCAACCTTCATTTTAAAATCCAAATCCAACTTTCTAATGACATAACCGTGTAGGTTTCCTCTAAATTGACAATAACCTAATAGGTTATCTCAAAGCCCATGGAATCAAAATCAATGGTTATAAACCAGTAGAATTTGGTATTGGTCAATAGAATGCCTTACATTCCAACTTTAATGCATTTTTGAAAGTTTTAATACATTTTTGAAAGTTATCATTTAATCACATAATCCATAGCAAAGTTTTTTTTTTTCCTTTTTTCCAGTGTAGCGAATGGTATTAAATGGTGGTCAAGAAATGTTTCCCACATAAAATCCGATCACTGAATACACGGCTGGTGTTAATGGGCCTCCGTATGCCCTCAGACTGTGCCCCGCCCAGGTGTGCTAACCTGCACGCACCGTGGGCTGCACCTCCTGAGTCAAAGATGAGAAAGACCTGGTGTCACTCAAGAGCAGGACGAATCATCCCTGAGCGTCTGCACTTTTCTACTTCATTCAGATCCCTGGGAATGAAAGCCTCTGCAATGACTTCTTAGTCCAGACGGTGCTTAAATTCCACCCCAAAACGCAGACGTGAGTGGAGCTTCGTCCCACACTGGGAGGTCACAGGACTGAGCATGCACAGGAATGACAGAAGTGCTGGCTCAAAGAGCCACCCGTCAATGTTTCCTGCTAACCGTAAGCTACAGACTTTACGGAACCACAAAAGCAGTAAAAGCCGACTCTCAAGAGAGGACTGGACACAAGGATGCGCAATTCCACCTCCTGGCACTGCTTTTCTGCTGCTTACTTTACGACCGGTCAACGATGTGCAAAGAATTCTTAGGCTCCTTTCACAAAAGCATCCTGATTCTTTTCATACTCCTGCATACGTCTTTAAATATTTAATACTTTTGGGAGAAATGAGGAAGGATAACACATAGATTACTAACAATTGCATTTATAACGAGGATAAAAAGAACCAGCTGGCACATATTCACACCTGGTAATAAACACTGTGTAAATTACTTTATATGCTGCAGTGGTTTTAGCCCTCACAATCATCCTATGAAGAAAGTCCTGTTGTTATAATGTTAAGATGAAGAAATCAAGGAGGATGTAGATTCACCACTTTTCCCAAGCTGACTCGTAAGGCCAGAAGTGGTTAAGGCAGGTACACACATACACAAGTGAGCTTTATAAAGAACTCAGTCTCCGATTCACAACCTCAGTTCTTAACTAACAAAGAGCCTCTTCTGTACATTAAAGCCACGTGAATGGCCACTGCTTACACAGCTCAATGTTTTCCTGCCTAACACTGCATTTTTCCTATATTTTTGTTTAGGTGTTAAACACAACTGCACCTGCTGGAGGGGTTCAGTGAACTCCAGGAACGTAACCACTCTTGTGACCTGAGTTATCACGGCTTCCATTCTTTCTCCTGGGATGGAAACACTGTGTCTGAAACGAGCCATAGAGTGAGGCGAGCCCCGACTCAGAACACCCAGCCAAGGCCTGGAGACTGGGCCCAGTCCAGGTAAACATAAAAATCTCTACACCAGGAAACCATTCAGCCAGGAGAATAGTTTTGCTTTTCCAGATAAGACTGAGTATGAGGTGAGGGGAACGTGGAATGCATTCTGCAGATGCCGCCGAGGGTTCTGTCTGTACCTCCTCCTCCCACGCTGGGCACGCGGCATCAGAGAGGCCTTGGGACACTCCAGGTGAGGGGCCTGGGAGGCAGAGCATGGGGAGATTTGGTCTCTGAGGTAAGCACAGAGCAGGTAACAGGAGGGGTGGCCATGCAGCAGAGGAGGCGAGAGGGGGATGAGGAGGCTGGGAAGCCAGGTCAAAGGTCAAGGGTCAGGTGGCATCCCCAGGACTGTGCTCCAGGCAGAGGCACAGATAGAAGAAAAAATAAAATTAAATCCAGTTTTTGAAGAGTGTGACTTCCATAGTAATGGAAAAGTTTGGCCTAATTCCTAAAAGTGGAGTGTCCCTAGCAACTCCCATCCC